>NC_137980.1:29127353-29464321 GCF_963924665.1 Micromys minutus
GGAGACAGCTGTATCAGGACCTTGTCAGCATGTGCTTCTTGGCATCTGCAAATAGTGTCTGAGTTTGGTGACTGTATATGGGGGATAGATCCACAGGTGGGGCAGTCTCCGGTGACCTTTCCATCAGTCTCTGCCCCACACGTTGTCTCCGTATTTCCTTCCTTGAGTATTTTGTCTTAACCAGATTTATAGTGACGACTGGGAGCAAAAGGTAGACAGAAAGGTGAAACAACGTGGTCAGGAAAAGTGTGTTTGACACAACACAGACAAAGAAGGTTATCGTTTAAATGGAGGGTGTGGTTAAAAGGGGACTGTACAGTTTTCAGGGCAACGATAAGGAATAGTCTTTGAGGATGAGACCCTACCCATTGAGGTGCCCAGGTAGACAACATGTTGAAAACCTTCTGTTTAAGAAAGACTCACAGGCTGTCCTTCTTAGGTAGGTCTGCCTAATCAGGTGATGTCCCAGGTTATGCCACACAAGTCCAGGGGAACCTGGCAACCCCTCCAGCTTGCAGAAGATCCTGGCAGGATATTTGTGGTGTTTGGAAGTTATGGGGCTGTGGAGGCTTGGACAGAAGCTTTAGAGAGAAGCCTGTGAGACCACATTGCAGTGCAGAGCTAGACCCTTCTTGGAACTGCAGGGCAACAGGGAGGCTGATCTGTGACTCTGAAAAGCTCAAGTTGCAATGGCTACCTCTGGAGATGGTGGGAATTTGGGGGCTGCTGCTTGAGGCGACTGTCTCAGGTAGAGACTAGAGAATTCTGGACAGCTACAAAGGGAAAAGATGAGACTGGCTTCCTATTCAGATGTGTAACTTGACTGAGGCCAGAAGTAGACATTTATAGGTCGGAAGAAGAGACTCAGAGGAAGGCTGGTGAATGTGACCCTTCTAGAATCACAGAGCACAGAATCGCGCCACAGAACAGTTCCCCCCATAGACTGCAGTGTGACCCAGCTTGGTAACAATGCTTGGTCTCAGGAAAGAAGAGAAGAGTGTGTGCCTTGCTGATCTAGGAGGGGTTGAAATCTTTTCAAGGATTTCCTTTGAGCAACATTACAGGGCGACTGTCCATGTCCAGTAATAACCATCCTGTTTTTACACCCTCCCCCACTTTT
The DNA here is from genome assembly GCF_963924665.1 of Micromys minutus. Lineage (NCBI taxonomy): Eukaryota > Metazoa > Chordata > Mammalia > Rodentia > Muridae > Micromys > Micromys minutus. Next base: position 29,128,474 of record NC_137980.1, read on the forward strand.
CCTTGTGAATATTTTGTAAGGTGGCTCCTGATCTACTGAGTAGTATTTATGTAGCCAGAATGAGCACTGTGAAATGTAAGTAAGCTGGCAGCCTGCAGTCTCCCCTCTCTGACATGAATTATCATTCAATACTTAGAGCATGTAGCATTTGCTTAATGGACATCAGATTTGCATCTAGGCTAATGACCTGGGACCCTCAAATCCATATTACTTCCTTATCTTTTCCTCTTATTCTATTTTCCTGAAGAAGCTGTATGTCAAGGAGAATTTACCCTTGAAAGGCAGCCGAATCTGCCATAATGCAATGGCTCTAAAGATGGTGACTAAGCTATTGCAGGCAATTTTAGAGCATGTCGTTCTCATGGAAACCTAAGCGTGCACAGTGGTAGCAAACCGTACTAGTGACACTTTAATATTTACACCCAAGACCTGGTCCAGCTGACTTCCGAATACACTGAGCCATGCACCGCCAGAAACCCGTACCTGCCAGGCTTCCTCTCAGCTTTAGAAACGGAGATCGTTTACTCAGGAAGGGAGAGCGCCCCTGTGAGTAGGAGGGGCCGGATCTGTATTGATCTGTATTCACCCAAACTGGACCACCAGGCTCGGTGAGCTTCACAGGTTGCCTGCTTGTCACCTGTGGCTTGGGAGGTGTAGGGTATTCAGTCTTCTTTTGTTATCTGCCTTCTTTCATATATTAATCTTGACACCCTTTTCTCCGGTTTCTACTCTCTTGCCGTGTCATGCCCCAGAGTGATAGTCACAAACCTTTTTTTTTTAATTGAAAAAAAATTACAATAGGTTTTTATTATGTTTCCCATCCCCAATTCCTTCCGGATCTTCCTCACCTCCCTACCTACCCAGATTTAGTCTCTCTCTCTCTGTCTCTGTCTCTGTCTCTCTGTTTCTCTCTCAAAAGAAACAAAACCAAGAAACACACAACACACTTTTCTTAGACTCTTCCTGTAATACATTCTCCACAAAGAAGATTGTCTTTCCAAAGCATGGAGGCTTGGAGGCAAGGCTCAGTTGTTGAGGTTTTGCCTCTGTGCATGAGGCCTTGGGTTTGATCACCCACCCGTGATCCCAGGACTTGGGTGGTCAAGGTAGGAGAGTCACAAGTTCAGTGTTCTCTTTGGTTACATAGCACATTTGGGGCTAGCCTGTGCTGTAGTCAATTGCCACCAAACCCTCTTCATCACCTTCTTCATTCTGGCCGTACTTTGGTTCTTCTATGTCTCTGTCTTTTGGCTTTTGTCTCTTTTCTTTCCTTAGGACATTCTTCACACACTCTACAGTTTTCTTGCTCATTCTCATCCTTTATCTATTCTCCCTGTTTTCAGCTCCAATGCCACCTCTTATGATTTCCCCACCATCCATGTACAACAACCTCATCCATTGGCTTCCCTTATTCATTACGGCGTTTCCTTCCTGAAACTATACATTTGGAAACTGCTATACATTTGTGTTCATTTATTTACACATTTGTTTTTATTACAAATATCATTATATATTTACACATACACACAACTATTTGTGTCTACAGGCAGCTGCTTTTCTCTGTCACTTGAGTGTCACTTTTCTCTGTCACCTCTGAGGAAACAGCAAACTTATCTACATTGTTCTTTCTGCATTAAGTAAAGGGCCTGGCTTATAACAAGTACAATAAATAAATGTGCAGTTGGGCATGGTGCTGCACGGTTTTAATCCGAGTACTCAGAGGCAGAGGCTGGTGAAGCTCTGTTCAAGGCCATCCTGGCCTATATAATGAGTTATAGAACAGCAAGAATTACATAGTGAGGCCCACAATGAGATTCAATGAGCAAATAATGCATGTAGTAACAGATTGTTTAGTCAGCCTGGATTTATTATCTATATGTTTAAGTTATCTGTAGTGATACATGTTTGAAGCATTCTCTACTCTCTTCTTTACTTAAGCTCTGGAAATTTTGAATTTGTTTGGGATGTATAAAAGAATGGAGGATGGGGAAGAGAGGATAGAGAAAATATGCAAAGCCCTGTGCCCCACATCTGGAGTATTAGTTCTCTACGAATCTCCGATCCATACGCTCTTCCGCATCAGGACTATTCTGTATTCTCTTTGATTGATTCATTTCACCATGATTGCCCAGTTTCCTTCATGGCCATTTCTAGCTGTTTTTGGGGTAGAACGGTATCTGCACAGCAGTTGTACAAGCTGTTGTCTCCTGTCAAATGTGTTATTGTCCGTGTTGTAGGCATGTAAAAACATCATTCTCTACTGAGCCATCCAAAGCTTGTATCTGTTAACATGTCACCCAGAACAAATGACACAGCCTTCATCTTTCCTTGTCTCACTACTTGAAAGGCTGTTTAATACCAAAAAAAAAAAAAAAAAAAAAAAAAAAAAAAAAAAAAACCAGCTAAGTCTGAATTCTTTGTTTAGAATTTTATTCTGTCACCTTTTGTGTCAGATAATCTTTCCTCTGTCTCTAACTATATGGAAATCTTCTGATGTTCTCCAAGGACAGAGAGGCAAGGGGATGAGTGCCAGTCAACGCTTCTCTCTGTTTGTTTAAGTATCCCCCCCGGAGATGTTCATTTACTAACAATATCCATAATTTTATATAGACAATGCAAATGTAAACTTCAGCTCAACCCCTGTGCAAATAGTTTCCCAGTGTGCATTGTCAGATGTAATGCTTAGTCTTGATTGTCAACTTGGCTGGATTGAGGAGTGCACAGGAAAGCAGTAAGGCTCAGGGCTGAGTGTGTTTGGTGAGGGTGTCTCCAGAAGTGATTCAGTAAACATGGGAGACAGAATATGGGCTATGCCATCCTGCAGCCTAAGGGTTTAGATCAGCAGTTCTCAACCTGTGGGTCTGAGCCAGTCACAGGGGTCACCTAAGAACACTGGAAAATGCAGACATTGACATTATGATGCATAAAAATAGCAGAATTATAGTTATAAAGTAGTAACAAAAATAATTTATGGTTGGGGGTTGCCACAACCTGAGAACTGTATTAAAGGGTCACAGCATCGGTAAGGTCGAGAAGCACTGGCCAAATAGTACAGAACCAGAAGGAACCAGCTGGCTAATCCTGGCATGTTCTCTCGTTTCTGAGTGCCTGAGGCAAGGAACCCTGTTCTATCACATCTTTGTTATGATGTTGGACAAAGTTGCTCTACTGTGTCCTTCTGCCGTAATCTTACTTGCTTTTTTAATCTGGAAATTTACTATAATAATGACTCTGCTCCATTATCTACCCACAGATGAACAATACGGAGCCATAGGCAAAGCTCTGTGACTTCATCACCTCTTCTAGGCCACATTTCTGACTACCAGGGCAACAGCCATGAAACATCCATATAAGTTTCAGAGGGAATTCTAAATTCATAGTGTGTGTGTGTGTGTGTGTGTGTGTGTGTGTGTGTGTGTGTGCACATGTGCATGGGTGTATGTTGACTTATAGTAATATTGTAATAGATGGGATATTTTGTTACAACTTGTGTTTTGTTTACTTTTATTTCCAGAGTCCACCATAACTTTTCATGTGAATAGCTATGCATTTTATTGGCTTGTTTCTATCTTGCATTACCATTAAGCTTTTTATTCCTTGTGTTTTTACCATTGTCTATGCCCTGTCAGTGGAACTTGATTCAGGAAATGCTGGCTATGGGACAGCTGCAGAGCTCCTCATGAGTTCCTTCACACATGTTGTTGATGAAGACCCTTTAGCTGGGGATGTGCTCAGACAGATTTTGTTTGGATTTAAAAAGCTTCAGGATTTACTGGAAGATTCCCAAGTCAATAATCTACTCGTATCTGTGTTCATAGAAGTGTTGGTCTTATCTTTAAAATAAAATGTTTTCATTTACTCCTAACATTCTCACTGTGGAGTTGAGCATCATGCATCCTTGTCTTATCATTGATCTCGTATTCAGAACTCAAATGTACAGCTTCAGCAAATTCCCATCTTGTAAGTTGGTAACCCAGTGGCATTGTCAGTAAAATTAAAGGATCTATGGCTTTTATTGTATATTTCTGTATAGACAGACAAACAGTTTAAATATAAAAATGCCATTCTCTTAAACAGTAGTTATTGTAATTGATAAAACAGTTGAAGATTTATGAAGCTATTCACCAGGCCTCTTATGCTTCATAACATGAGAACATACTTTGGGTACATGTTAAATTAGAATTGTACGTTTTATATATGGGTTATAGACAGATAAATAGACATAGAGTAATAATCATTTTTCTTCCAACTAGCCTGTCACATTACATAGTTATTATAGAAACTATCATTTTGTGACTCAGTTTATCCTAGGAGAGCATATGTTATGTGAATGAAGATGTTTGATGAGAATATTGCTTTGCTTTTTTGGGGGGGGTTGAAAAGAAAGGAGAGGCATACACTGAGACTTCAATGGTTGCTTGTGACAATAGACGGTCCCATTTAAAGTCATTATAGTGTCATTTGTAGAAACAAAGTGTCATTCAAAGACACTGAGGAAAATGCTAACTAAGTATTTGAATGAGTTGTTTACTCTGTGGAGGGAAGGGATGAGAAGAAAGTACAGAAGAAAAGAAATAGTCTCTCACTCTAAAGACTGTGAAGAACTCTGAAAGTATAGGCCTCAGGATGTCAGAATCAGACTTGTTGTATCAAGAGAAACTGAGTTCTAGTGTCCACAGTGCTAGAGTTAGAAGTACCACCATTTTGCTTTCAAGGTTAGAGCCTTTGTTAGCTCTAGTCACTTGAGTTTCCTTGCTTCTATGAGCTTTACAACACACAGAGTGTTTGAGATCCTTTTAGGAGTAGGATGGGGTAGTCAAATACCTTTAAATATAAGAAATATCACAAAGTCAACATAACCAACAGAAAGAAATAATTTTTGTATGCTGAGCTCTTGGGGGAGGCTATGGAAGCTGTGTGGCAGTGTGGCCATCCTCATTTTGATACCAATGTAATCATTCTGTCATGGAGCCAAACCTTGGTAATCCACTCTTTCTTTCTTCCTTCTCCTTGTCCCCCTTCCTCCTCTTTCCCCCATCCTCCTCTTTTTCTGAAGAGAGTAACTTGAGAGAAGAAAAGTTTGCTTAGTTTGATGGCAAAAACTCATGAGAAAGCTTTTGGAGGTTTTGTGGTGTTTGTTTGTTTTGTATTAGTTTGTGTCAGTAATTTCCACTTGTTTTCTTATTTGTCACTTTAATATTCACTAGCTCACTTTGGAGAAGCTGATGAAATCATGGGCTCCCACTCTAGAAGAACATTTATATAATGGCATGTGTGGATTTTCAAATCTGGTTTTCAGGAATTTTCTCAAAGAACTAGCTCCTGGTTTTGTTGCCTCTTTGTATAGTTCTTTTTGTTTCTACTTGGTTTATTTCAGTCCTGAGTTTGATTATTTCCTGACATCTATTTCTCTTGGGTATATTTGCTTCTTTTTGTTCTAGAGCTTTCAGGTGTGCTGTCAAGCTGCTAGTGTATGCTCTCTCCAGTTTCTTTTTGGAGGCACTCAGAGCTGTGAGTTTTCCCCTTAGCACTGGTTTCATGGTATCACATAAATTTTGGTATGCTGTGCCTTCAATTTCATTAAATTCTAAAGTCTTTAATTTCCTTCCTTCCTTCCTTCCTTCCTTCCTTTCTTTCTTTCTTTCTTTCTTTCTTTCTTTCTTTCTTTCTTTCTTTCTTTCTTTCTTTCTTTCTCTTTTTCTTTCTTGACCAAGTTATCACTGAGTAGAGCAATGTTTAGCTCTCAAGTATATGTGGGCTTTTTGTTGTTTTTGTTGGTATTGAAGACCAACCTTAGCCCATGGTGATCTGATAGGATGCTTGGGATTATTTCAATATCCTTGTATCTGTTGAGGCCTGTTTTGTGACCGATTATATAGTTAATTTTGGAGAAGGTACCATGAGGTGCTGAGAAGAAGGTATATTCTTTTATTTCAGGATGAAATGTTCTATAGATATCTATTAAATCCATTTGGTTCATAACTTCAGTTAGTTTCACTGTCTCTCTGTTTTATTTCTGTTTTCATGATCTGTCCATTGATGAGAGTAGAATGTTGAAGTCTCCTACCATTACTGTGTGAGGTGCAATGTGTGCTTTGAGCTTTAGTAAAGTTTCTTTTATGAATGTGGGTGTCCCTGCATTTAGAGCATAGATGCTCAGAATTGAGAGTTCATCTTGGAAGATTTTTCTAGTTGAAAGTCTATTTTATTGGCTACTAGAATGGCTACTCCAGCTTGTTTCTTGGAACCATTTGCTTGGAAAAAATTTCTAGCCTTTTATTTTGAGGTGGTTTCTTTCTTTGTTGATGAGGTATGTTTCCTTTATGCAGCAAAAATTTCCTGAGTTCTGTTTACCTGTCCAGTTTGTTAGTCTATGGCTTTATATTGGGGGAATTGAGTCCACTGATGTTAATATATATTAAGAAACAATGCTTGTAGCTTCCTGTTATTTATTTATTTATTTTTTGTTAGAGGTAGAATTATGTTTGTGTGTCTATCTTCTTTTGGGTTAGTTGAAAGAAGATTATTGCTTTTTCTAGGATGTAGTTTTCCTTTTTGTGTTGGAGTTTTTTCATCTATTATCTTTTGTAGGGCTGGATTTGTGAAAAGATATTATGTAAATTTGGTTTTGTCCTGGAATATCTTGGTTTCTCCAACCCTAGTAATTGGGAGTTTTCTGGGTATAGAAAATATCCTGAGTGAGGTAACTCAGTCACAAAAGAACACACATAGAATGTACTCACTGATACATGCACATTAGGCAAAGAGCTTTATACAACTCACAGACCACATGGTGCTCAAGAGGAAGAAAGACCAAAGATTGGATGCTTCAGTCCTACTTATAAGAGGGAACAAAATAATCATGGGAAGTAGAGGGTGGGAGGGACTTGAGAAGAAGAGAAGAGGGGGAGGGAAAAAGGTATGGGAGGACATGGAGGAGCTGTACAGAGGGTCGGAAAATCAAACAGAGTTGTGTAGCAATGGAGGATGGGAAACTGGGGGTAGCAACCAGAAAGTTTCAGATGCCAGGAAAACAAGAGCCTCCCAGGACCCTACAGGGCTGACATTAGCTGAAATACCCCACAAAAGGGAGAGAGAAGCTGTTGAGACCACATCCAGAGGTTAGGAATGGCCCACCTGGTTGAGAGATGGGGCCACCCACTTATCTCCAAAATTTTAACCCAGAATTGTTTCTGTCTAAAGGAAATACAGGGACAAAGAGTGGAGCAGAGACTAAAGGAAAGGCCATCCAGAGACTGCCCCACCTGGGGTTTCATCTCATGTGTGGATACCAAACCCAGACACTATTGCTGATGCCAAGGAGTGCTTGCTGATAGAAGCCTGATATGGCTGTTTCCTGAAAGGATCTGCCAGATCCTGACCAATACAGATTCAAATGCTCCAAGCAAACATTTCGACTGGTCACAGGGACTAACACCAATAGAGGGTTAGGGGAAGGACTAAAGGAGCTGAAAGGGCCTAATGTGGCATCAGTGGAAAGGGGGCCCTTGGTACTGTGAAGGCTCAATGCCCCAGTGTAGAGGAATGTTAAGGAAGTAAGGCAAGAGTAGGTGGGTGGATATGGGAGCACCCTCATAGAAGCAAGGTAAGGTGGCATGGGATGGGAAGGGGTGCAGAGGTGAAATCTGGAAAGGCAATAGTATTATAAATCTACATAAATAAAACATCCAATTTTTAAAAAAGAAAAGAAAAGAAAAAACAGAGAATAAAAAATTATTTGATAACTTTCAATGTTGTCATTGTAGATACAAATCGATTGAATAGCAACATGTCAAATAAATTTTTGTTAATCTAAAGTACACTAAAATAATGTGTTGTTTATACTAAAAATCTAACAAATATTTTCCAGAACAATTCAGTGGCTCTTTATTCTTCTACAAGGTTTCTATTCTTCTGCACATGATCAAGTCATCCAACTTTCCAATGTGGAGGGGGAGGGTCTTACAGGCACCCACTCTTAGCTGAGGAGCTGTGGACAGTTGATTGTTTCTGGGGAAGGGAGAGTTTGTGTGTGTGTGTGTGTGTGTGTGTGTGTTTTTGTTCTTTTTAATTGTATGACCTCTGGAAAGTTGATCATGTTCTAAGGGATGACCCTACACCTATGAGTATATGGGGAGCACAAATTGGAGTCCGTAGATTATTTTAAAAGCAGAAAAGAGAAACAACCGGAGAATGTGAGGTTGAGAAGGTGTGGGAATACATGATGGATAGGAGGGGTTAAGTGAGGAGGGAGACTGAATAGGACCAAAATACAGGAAATGCATAATGTGATCCTGAAGTAACTGATACATATTGTGTCTAACTATTATATTAAAACATATTTTATAAATAGGAAGAATGTTTATAATAAAATATAAATGTAAATACTAAAAATACATTTTATTAGTTTAATATATATTTTAAAAGTTAAAAGTCTGTGCTTATTTTTTTGGCAGTTTCAGTGGTCAGACTTCAGGGATTTTCATGCTATGTAAGTCTTTCACATAGATAAAGTGAATATACTTTATAGTATATGTAATTATGTATGAAAACACTTACAAATATATGGATACCTAGAGTGACATAAATCCATATTTTCCTGGACACATGCGACAATTTCAATGAAATGTCATTCTAGAAGCAATGGATAAAACTAACACCCACGCCTTGGTGTCTTAACTGTTGGAGAAATGAGTTAACATACCCTGAGTTGGCAGCCCATAATGGCCTACGCATGCGCAACAACTGCATCCGCATTTTTACAGCAGTAAGATCTGACCCGAGAAAAATGACGACGGAGTGCGTGACCTGGCCAGCCAATCAGATGGTACCAGCATCAAGGGGTGAGATGTCATGGACCATGAGTGGGCAGTGTAAAGGCACTCCCTGATTCTGCAGTAAATGAGTCTGCTTCCCCTTCTCACCTGACTCCTGGAGTCTGTGTTATTTCTGCACCTTCTTACTCCCTACCCGCAAGGACCTTCTCAAAAATCTGGGGGCTAGGGAAAACATCTATTCTCAGTAAACATAATTAACATTCCCTGCAGAAGGGACTGAATCTCCAAGTATGATGAGAACTATTCCAAGTAAATCTGGAGCATTTTGGGACGCTGTGTAATGCCAGAAAAGAAAGAGGCTGGAGAGAGAATGAGACAAGGGCAGGGTGGGGAGAGTCAGATAGAGAGAGGGAGGGAGGAGAGGAGTGAGGGAGGGAGGGACGGAGGGAGGGATGGAGAGACTGACAGACACAGACTCAGACAGACAGAGACAGACAGACAGACACACACACATCTGGAGAGAGGCTCTGGTGGTATGCATTAAAGGAGCATAGAAACCAACTGAAAAAGAGCCCAAAATTGTAATAATATGACAACAGAATCTATAACGTAGGAGACCCTTACAATCCAAAGTGTAAAGTAAATATTCATGTGTTCATACTCAAATAAAGAAATGCTCAAACAGAGTAACACATGGCAAAGAATTTCCAAATCTGCCGCACAGAAGCATTCTAAATAAATGTTGTAGATTTTTAAGCGAGTAAGAATAGAAACACACGGGATGCTTGCAATCTCCTCCCGAAGTGCGCAGTGTGAAAAGCAGGAAAGAGTAACATGTCTTCCTTCCTAAATATATTCCCTTCTTTCCTCACTTTGGTATCTGAAGACTTTCAAAAAAGTGTAACTTTAAGAAAAAAACATTTGTAGAAGGCAGGAGAAATTGGCCGGCGGTTTCTGCACATACTGCTCTTGTGGAGGACTTGAGTGAGTTCCCAGTACCCACAGCAGTGGTTGTAACTCCAGCTCCAGGGGCACCAGACTCCTCTAGCACAGACTCCATGGGCACCAGCACTCAAGCGTGCCCCACACACATGGTTGAATAAAATGAATTGTCATAAACCTCATAGAAATATATACTGTTTACTTCAAGTATTTCTCCCACAAGGTACCATTCTTACCTCCCTTCACTCTGATGAGTCCTTTCCATTTCCCTAGACCATTTCGTTTCTACTTTCAAGATATACGTTCACACACTTTATGCATCCATACAAAAGCTGGAGGCCACAAATAAGAGTGATCGTTGTCTAAGGCTTGCTTAATTCATTTAACATGATTACCACCAGTCGCATCTATTTCTCCTGTAAATGACATATTCTTCTTATGAAAAAATATGTTTCATTGTGTATTTGTACAGGATTTTCTTTATCCATTCCCCCTGTTGAAAACTGGATAGATTTCACAACTCGCCTACAGTGAATACAGCTGCAGTGAACATGGGCGTGCAAGTGTCTCTGGCATATGTTGACTTGGGCTCCTCTCGATAAGCACCTAGGAGCAGTATAGTTGGGTCACATGGGACATCATTTGTACAAAATAACAGATTTCTTGATGGCATCTTATACAAACTTAATTTCACTTCATCCCACCTGAGATCCTCCCACCCCACCCCCATCCTTCTGGCCACTCTCTGCTTGTTCTTTCCTTTCCAATTTCCTGTCACATGTGTTTGATGACCCCATCCTCCCCCTCTTCCTTACTACCTCCCGGCTCCCCGATCCCCCTTAGCCAAGAGTCTTAAGGGTTTGCTCTGGTTTATCCTCATGTGCTCAGAGTTCAGTTTTGGCAAGGACAGGTCAGGACAGATGCTCTGAGGGAAGAATGTGTCCAGGCTAGACATTGATTCTGCTGAGCCCCTCTTGCCTATCAGGGCATCATGGATAGCGAGTGAAGTGTCACGGCTTTCATCTGCTGTGCCGTTAGCATGAGACCTTGTCATAGAATTAACAAGCTATACATCGTGTGACCCAAAAGAAGGGGGAGACTCCAGCCAGAAGGAAAAAGCAAAGGGGACGCTGGTGTCATTATTGGGTTCCTGTCAGATTCTCCGCTAGCGTCTCCCCTTTGGTAAAGCTCAGAGGGCACACTGCGTACGTAGGATGTGAAGACATGTTTGAGCTGGTATTTATGTCAGGAAACAAAAGAATGTAAGAAGATTCTCCTGGAAGTCTTTAAGAGATATCTGAGGGTCTTCTGTCACGAACTCCCTGGCACGGCAGCAGGACTCTGACCGTGGCCATTTCCCCATCAGAGATGGACCTCCTGGGTGTGATGGTGTTCTCTTAGCTTCCTTGGACAACATCTGACAGTTTTGCAACATTAAAAATATGCTCATTTGCATCTTCCCCGGGAACATCTGGAGAGGAGAAAAAAGTGCCCGTGGAAAGCTGTTCGGCTCGCAGAAAACTGAGGTTGAGCAAACATTCCAGCTTCCCCTTGCCGGTCATCACTCACACCCAATGTATTTATCCTTCTTCCCGACGTGAGAACAGCATTTGGAATAGCTCAAGCTGCCGAGTTAATTATTCAGACGCCATGGGGACATTTTAAGCTGCGGGCCAACCCATCTCGCACGATTTGGAACCAACACAACCACCAGGCTGAATAAGGCTTGCCTTACAGCCTGTCCAGTTGTGTGGGGGAGGTGTAGTTTGCTGCCCTTCACATTTTCTATCTCCACGTAGAACATCGGTGCCAAGGGCAGAAATGTGCCAGGATTTCAATGAGTCATGGCTTTGACTCTGTTTCAGCTCAAAAAAATGTTGTTGCCTAGCATGGTTGCACACCTCCTCTCATCCCTGAGCTGGTCTTGTGATTTTACTGTGTCTAAGCACAGCAGGTTGGCCAAGCTGACTTGGCCTCCATCATTCTTGAGTTGGGGCAGAGTCTCTGAATTTAATCTCTAGACCACAACCCTTTCACCAATTCCTTTTTTTTTTTTTTAAGATTTATTTCCTTTATATGAGTACACCATTGCTATGTTCAGACACACCAGAAGAGGGCATCAGATCTCATTACAGATGGTTGTGAGCCACCATGTGGTTGCTGGGAATTAAACTCGGGATCTCTGGAAGAGCAGTTGGTGCTCTTAACCCCTGAGCCATCTCTCCAGCCTTCATTCCCCCATTCCTAATACTTACCCAAGTGCCCTAAAGGGTGTAACAGTTAACTCCATGGATGCCACACCTCTCCTGCTTTGCATGTGGTACCTGGTGAAAGCCTGCATTTGTGATCTGATGATCATGGCCCGTCTCTTGTCTCATTTGAATAGATAAATGTACATCTTTGCTTTAGTGCATAGTAGCAGTGACTTCACACTCACAGTGTATTTATATTCAGATCCAAAGTTGAATCCAAACGGGCAGATAAAATGTGGTCTGAAACATGCCTTCCTAACAGTATAAATTTTTGACAACCTGGCTGAGGAAAACCAGGTACGGATTTGACATGAAATGGGAATCAATGTACTTGGGAAGTTCTCTGTAGACTTGCACTGCATACATAGTTCAGCTGGGCCAGCCTGGGCTACCCAGTTAGTACTGTAGACTCCCACCTCGTTTGGTGAAATTTAATGAGTCAGTTTGTACCATCAGGTAATTGCAGACCAAAGGACCTGGGGCACCACTTGAGGAAAGAGTGACAGGCGCTATGCCTGGTGTATGTCCAGGGTGACGATGACATGTTTTAAAACGTCCTCGAATGCATTTCTCATTTCTCTGTTGTCTCAGTTTCCCCAATCCTCTTCAATCCCACTGTTACTGTTTAACAAATCAGAATTCAAACATTACAACACTCAAGGCCGGCCAGCTCTTTGCTGTTAAAAAATGGTCTCTGTGTTTTGGGTCATCCCAGCTAGCTGCAAAGGTCCTCACCCAATCATGTCCTCTTGTCACAGGAAGGCAGGAAAGGACTAAAGTAGCTGAGAAGACTGTTTTCAAAAGCAATCCCTCATTTAAAAGAGCTCCATCCTTTCTAGGTGGCACACAGTCCTTTAAACCTAGACCTCCATCTTCCCTAGTGCTCTTCCATTTTTTACACACCGAGAAGAGCTTCCAGGTGCCTGCGAAGCTAACAAAAGCAGATGGCTTCTTTCCCTTAATGGGGTTCACTTTGATTTTCTGTCACTGTGGTCAATGACACAAGACCTGCTCCAGTGTCTGAATGCTAGAGGGACATCATTTTCCCTCATGTCCCTTGAGCTGCATTGTTTGCAATCACCTGTCAGTCCTGTGCCCAGCAGGTTTGTTCTTTGGTCCTGACCCTACCACTGTAAGATTTCTCAAGTAAGTCACACAATGCACAATAAATCCAACAAATTAAAAGGTTTCTTGCTTCTGAAACTCTGCTAGGCTATGAATGAAAACAGTGATTTATGATTAATTTAATTAACAATGATAATGTGTATTTAAAATATATGATAGCTATCTTGACCTATGCCTACGTCATAGAAAGATTAAATCCAGCTCATTAGCATGTTTACCATTTACCTTTTTACCATTTATTTTCTTGTTTTAGGCAAAAAATTTATTGGGGAGAAACTCTTAAGGAGGGTACTGGGGCCCTGGTCCCCCCTCTTTGTTTCTCTTTGCCCTCTGGCTCTTGCTACATGAGCAGGTCTGATCTATCACACGTTCCTTGGCATGCTATCATGCCTTGTTCCAGCCCTAAACGTGCTAACTGAGAGGCAATTGAGCAAACAGTCCTGGAGCAAACTGTCTGAAACTATGATTCTTAATATTCTTTTTCCCCCAGACAGGTAGACTGTAGCTTGCTGTCCTTCAGACAGGTAGACTGTAGCTAGCTGTCCCCCAGACAGGTAGACTGTAGCTTGCTGTCCTTCAGACAGGTAGACTGTAGCTAGCTGTCCCTCAGACAGGTAGACTGTAGCTTGCTGTCCTTCAGACAGGTAGACTGTAGCTAGCTGTCCCTCAGACAGGTAGACTGTAGCTTGCTGTCCTTCAGACAGGTGGCGGTTGTGTATCAAACTCAACTGTTGAGTTTAGCAAACCAGGCAAATTAAGGCACATACCTCTGTCATTCTCTCAACCACGTGGTCACAGAGTCACAGCACCTATGGTTACAAATCTCTAAGGGTCACACATTTAGCACTTAGCACACAGTAGGCATGAGTTGAGTGTTTCCAATATGTTGATTCCATTTTACCCTAGTGAGCACAGCAGGAACAGATACTTTTAAACCCTGCATTTCAAACATGTGTGAGATGCATAGTCACCAGTATCAGGAAACCCCATCTCTGACTCCCAAAGACAAAGCCCGAACTCCTTTTGTGACGCTCATTTCTTTGCCCACCCACACGTATGAGTGAGCACAGAGAGTGGAGTTAGGAATAAAGTCATCAGGGGAAGATAAAAGCAGGCTGCTTAGACTCTGTTGAATTTCACACTTGAAACTGAGTTTACCAGAAGGGAAAGAAAAGAGAGTAAAGCATTCATTCCTCCCTTCATACTCTTCTGGAAAGCATAGGTCACTGAGCAAACCTCTGAGATGTTTCTAAAGGTGTTTGACCTTGACTCATAAGGGAGGCTATGTTTACTAGGAAAGTCTGTAGTGCACTCAGTATTTGGGACAAAGAGGCCATCCTTGTGGTATGGTGATGCCAAACACGTGGGGGTGTTATCTTTTCTGTGCCTCTTCCCATCATTTGGAATATGCCTTGCTGGTGGATAGGTGTGGTAGAGTCAGTCGCTCTTTAAATGCTTCTGAGAAATGTTGCCAAGAAGCACACTTACATTATTTAAAGACCTTTTAAAAGAGAACCCTCCCCCTTGAGCACACTCTTGGCTGGTAATCTACATTGGACAATCTGCTGCTATATTTCTTGGAGACATTATTTAAAATCCTTTTAAAGCACACGTCTTCCTACTTCCCGACGATGGATACCTGTGAAGGGCTTAATAGTACCAGAGGAGGGTGACTGCTACTTAAAAGGATTTAAAAGAATGCCGCAGCCGTATTTTATGCCCCCATGCCTGAAAGCCCTCAGTAATGGGGAGGGGAAAAGCCATAGTTTTCTTCTCTGGGCACGAATTTGAATATACTTGTAGGTCTTCCTTCTTTTTTTGAAGAACTGTCGAGATCACTGGCTGGTCAGTCTAGAATGGCTTCACTGCTTACACAGTGCCCATCCAGAAGGAGTGGACATGCCTCTTAATGTTTTTGAAGTAGAAGTTGAAAGTGCAAATCCACACAGATGCCCCAAAGAACAGTGCAATCTGACCAGAAGGCAGCAAGGATTTGTGTAGATCACTACATGTACTGATGTATTTTTACATACAATGTACATGCCATAGCTCACACTGTATAGAGAATATGTGTACATGCAGCTCATAATAGGTGCATATTTTCTCTGTGAACATGCATTTTACTGGACTTCTCACAGCTTGACGAGTGACACACAGAGCTGGTATTGACTGAGCTCTTCCTAAGCTTCACATTCGGTATGCCATTTAACGGTCATCACAACATTGTGAGGCACACATTCTTCTTATCCTTCTCTTGCAAATGGAAAAACTGGGGCACAAAAATAGACAAGTCACCCTGCTACTGAAGAGGACAAGCTTGATTCCCATTCTGCATGGGGTTGCTCATTCCAGAGCTTGAGTTTCTAGGCATTCTGTTATTAATTAGATATGATTGCATGTCCTGCAAGGTTCCAGGTATTGAAATTGAAGCTCCATCAGCAAATATAAGGATACTGGAAGATTAAGACAGTCGTGGAGTCTAAGAAGTATGGCCTTTGGGCATAAGGTATTTGGGATTAAATAAGAACATTGGAATATAGTCTCATGACTGACTATCCTGGTGGCTTTGCTGGAGGATGAAGAGAGACTACTAGAGATATTTGTACATATGAGGGTTCCCTTTGTTTCTCACCATGTGATATCCTGTGATACCCAAAGCTTTTTCTAGGAAGAGGGTTATCACCAGATGCAGTCCTAAGGTTGGGGTGAGAGTAAATGGCCCCCATGGGCTCATATTGCAAAGTTCGGTTCCCAGTTGGCGGACTGTTTAGTAAGAAGGAAGTTGGTCACTGGGGCTAAGCTTTGAGCTTCAAAAGCCCACGCCAGACCCACTCTCTCTGCCTCTCTTTTTCTCTGTCTGATGCACTTGAATAAATTGTAAGGTCTTCATCAATGTTCCATTTTGTGCCTGCATGCCTGCCTGCTTCTATGTTTCCTGCTGATCATGGAATAACCCATTGAAACTTAAGCAAGCACCCAATTAAATTCTTCCTTTTATAAGTAGACTTGGTCATGTTGTCTCTTCACAGCAATAAAACAGTAACTAAGGCAAGCCCCGTCTTTGAACAGGAACTTTGAACTCAAAACAGTTTTGTATTATGCTACCAGCAACAAAACACATTAATATAATTGCCCTCTCCTGACTGTCCACTTACTACAAGTCTACATAGTTGCCAGATGAACTGTGCTCCCTTAATGTCTATTCCTCTTGTGATTTTTATCTTCTGAAACTTCTTTACCGAACAGCATCAACAAGTCTCATCACACCGGTCTAACCATTTATAAGAGCCCATCATGGATTTAGTTCTTTTTCTAACAACAAGAAACCCTGGGTGTTCACTCATTCATTTGCTCTGTGTAACACCTGGGTTTTCCAAAGTTAAAGAAACCAGGAGCATTTAAAGCTTTAAAAAAAGGAAAAGAAACTAGAGATCATCCAATAAATAACATTATCATCCATGTGAGACCATCAAGACCCACACAGAACAAAGACATGTCTCTAAGTGATACATCTGAAAACAAATCCAGACATGTTGTCTCTCCTCACCCTGATTCAGCTACTTAGAGTATATGATGTTACACTCTGGCCAGGGAACCTATGGTTAGCCAAGCAATACATTCTGGCCAATGGCATAGTAACAGATACTCTGTAAGTAGAGCTGTGGAAACCATTTATACCCTGCAACTTGTTTTTGAATCTCTGTCATTCCCACAGGAAGAAAGGGGTAAGAGAAATACAAAGTTAAAAACATATTCCGATAAGACCAACTTGGTTCATGTATTCTTTGTTCTTTTTTCATGAGAAGCAAAAAGTTTCTGTTTCAAGATGCTGAGATATGTATTTGTTCATTATGGTACAGTAGATGAAATCAGTTTGTTTCATTGGAAAGTCCTCCATAATCGTCCCTAAATTAAGCTCAGAAATTTACATAATGAAAGCTCACCTATTTACTCTAAAATGTATTACACTATCAGCTGTAAAACAAAAAAAAATATTTGACAGACATTTAAAAATGGTTCTTTTATTATTTTTTTTTGAGAATTTCATACAAAGTATCTTGATCAAATTAACTTTCTTCCCCAACTACTTGCAGATACATCTCCCCCATCCTTTCCCAAGTACAGAGTAGCATCTGAGGAATCAGAAATACCTAGCATAGTTTTATGTTCATTGTCAATAAACAAATAATATCTTTCAGGAAGTAACATTGTAGCAAAAATCCTAATCATAAAAAAAGCTGGAAAATTGATCAACTTTTAAGTTTTCTTCTTTAATTTAAAAAAATTATCTATTTTATTAAAGAATTTATTTTACTTACAAAAATGTATGCATGGCAGTTCTACCTGCATGCCTCTCTGTATGTCATGTATGTGTCCAATACACACAGAGGCCAGAAGGGGCATTGGGTCCCTCACAACTGGAGTCAGACACTGTTATGAGCCACCATGTGGCTGCTGGGAATTGTACTTGGGTCTTCTGGAAGAGTTGTCATTTCTCTTAATTGTGGAGCCATCTCTCCAGCTTCCTTCCCTTCCTCTCTTCCTCCCTCCTCCTCCTCCCTTCTTCCGTCTCCCTTCCTCCTCCCCCTCCTCCTCTTCTCCCCTTAAGCTCATTGAGTTCAGTTTGTGTACTCAGGTGCTATTGGAAATGGGCAAGCCCTGGAGCATGGGTCAACACACTATAGATCACTTCTTTCAAGAAAAGGACTTTCCATTTCCCAGAAACTATCAAATGACAAAAGCTTATTAACTAGTGGTAGAATGTCATGGCCACCAGTCCCCTGTCTGTGCTGGCATTTTGCCTGGCTTGCGCCCACACAGGTCTGATGCTGTAATCACTGTGAGTTCATAGGTACAGCTGCCCTGTTGTGCTCAAAAACCATGAAGATATTTACTACCTCTGCTTTTTACAGTCTTTCTGTACTTTCTCCCCCAAAGATCCTGGACCCTTATGAGGAATGGCATATGACATTTTATTTTATTTTATAATTTATAGTTATTTTTTATTTTATAATTAGGATTTTAACTTGAATATTACTTCCTGAGAGATAACATCTACCCATTGACAATGAGCAAAAAATTGTCCTTCATCTTTCTAATTGCTCACACCCTGTTCATGTCTTTGAAATAAACTTGTTTTTTTAATCTATCATTTATTTTCCACAATAAAGTAAAAATTTCATTAAACTAAGCTTACTTGACATCTGAAGTCTAAGGGTCTTCTTAGGGATGCCCAATGAGTCTTAGTATTTAGAGAAAGCATTGAGAGGTGGCTTAGTTATCTGAGCAAGGAGAAGGTATTTACAAGGGAAAGCATGCAGAGTCCTGTGGCAAGGAAGTGTGGAACTCTCCATTTAACCAGAGCAGTCCAGGTTAACAGCAGCTTAGGCTCATGTTCATAGTGACACCAGGAGACCATGCATCTAGTGGTGGTTGTTGTTGATGTTGTGGTAGGTTCTTGTTTCCCAGTTAGAAGGTTATGACTTTCAATTTCTTTTAGATCATAGTTTGAAAGCAACTGTGTCTTCGGGGAAGGGAAGTCTTTGGGTAGCGTGGAGGGTGAAGGAGACATAAGAGCAGAAAAGAAGCTAGGAATCCTAGAGAAGATGTGTGTCTAACGGTCCAGGAGTGATGTGATGCCAAGTACAGAGAGACCTGGGAAGAGTGGGAGACAGAACTCAGGACAATCGAGAGGTATGAAGCATGACTCGTGGGCTGGGTTGACCCCAAGAACATAGCAGGTGAGAAAAGGAGTCAAAGGGAAATATGCCATCTTCAGATCATGTGACAGATGATGCACAATGCCAAGTTGGAGAAAATAGGAAGAGAAGCAGGCTTGGAGGAAGACTGAGAGCCCTGGACACATTAGCAGCGAGATGTTAAAGGCTCCACTTAAACATGATTGCAGGAAAAGTGTCTTGGATGATCTTCCCAAACACCATCCCTGACATGCAATGAACATGATCCTACTTCAGTAGACAGTGATTGCCTTTAGTTTTAAACAACCGTCCACATCTGTGTACTTAACTGCTAAGTGGACACCATGGTGAGCTAAAACAAGCACCTTTCCCTCTCTCTGCCGATACTGCAAAGTCCAGCTAGGCAATGACAGTCATCAAGATACTTTACCTTTCAAGTGCTCGATAGTGAAATGAGATTAAAAAGAATGGATCTACTTTCAGATTATTTTGACACTGCGGATTTCTGAGCCAAATAATTTATAGGTATACAGCTGAACTGATGGATGAAGCTCACGAGTTATGAAGATAAACTCCGGTGTATCATCTTGAGAGTCCCCTTGGAAGAGGCATGAGGCTGCTGATGTTTGCTGACACTAGATTACCCGAGAAGTAGGAAATGCAGCCCCCGGGCTGGACAGTTCATGGTGAGGGGCAGAGCTCCCTAACTGGCTGTTCTCAGACCCAACTCTGAACGTTCAGAGAGAACTCAAAATATATATAGCCTCTGAATAATGTGTGTTTGTATGCACTTGTGTGTCCATGTATGTATGTTTGTATGTGTATGGACATGTGTGTACACATATATATGTAGGTGCTCACATGTATGTGGAGGTTAGTGATGTACATTGGAATTGCCAGTTGCTCTCTATCTAATTTTTGAGGTAGCATTTCTCATTGATCCTAAAGCTTATTTGCTGGGCTAGACTGATTGGCCAACAGGTGCCATTAATCCTTTGTCTTGGCTGTCCCAGTGCAGGGGTTACAAGCATGTACCACAACACCTGGTTTCCACATGGGAGTGGAGGATTGAACCTGGGTCCCCGAGTTTGTGCAGGAAGTGTTTTACTGCCTTGCTGTCACCTTCCTAAGGAAAAGCATAACACCATAGAAACACACTGGGATATCTTGTATTGGGCAAGCCCCCGGTGAGTTCTGGGTTTAAGGATCCATGCATGTTAGCATCATTTGCTTACTGTCATGAGTCTGCATGTACGCAATGATTGTCAATCAATTGTCCCTCTAGCCCACAATGTTTGTACCTCGGGATCCCACTCACCTTGGAAGAAATACAGAAGTGTTCTTGTTACCCCAGAGCAGAAAAAGGAAGGGCTACTGAGAAGAAAACTTTGATTTAAATTTATTGTGAAAAAGACCGTATTAACAAAAGCGCGCCATCTGTTTTTCTATAGCTCAAGAAAACACCAACGTCATCTCATTACGAACAATTGAGAAGCACTTACAACAGGATAAAGTTTGCATTAGAGTAGACATGTTTGACCTTCTATTGAGTGCAGCTTTCTCACCATAACTGGGAAGGATTGCTTATGACAGCAGCTTGTCTCCACTCCATACCAATAGTTATTCATCTGGGCCTGCTGTCCGTGTGGATATGCGATCCCTGCAGGACAGGACAGGCTTAGCAATGCTGCCAATGTCTCTTCTAACTCATGGCAAACACAAACTTCAGTCCTAGCTTTATTTTCTGAAACCTAAGAGCACACACAGATACACACACACACACACATACACACACATTCTTATTAATTATTTAAGAATCTCATACAATGCACTCTGATATCATTAACCCCCAACTCCAGATCTACCCCCACACTCCCTTCTTACCCACCTCCATTTTCCTGACTTCTTTTTCTTGATCTACCAACTTCTTCTGCATTGCCCATATACTTCCAAATAGGAGGCTGTCACTGGGGCATAGCCAACCCCCAGGAGCCACAGCCATACGGAGATAGAATCTTCTCCACCCCAATCCACCAACTGTCCATGACTCCACAGTCAGTGGTGGGTGCTTATGAGCCCCTTCCCTCTCACACTGGAGTACTGACTGGTTTGATGGGATGCAGCAGGCACAGCTGAGGTGAGATCATATTTGCTGTAATCTGATGATAATCCCGATGACATTGCACTCCAGTCCTCCTCTGGCTCTTACAGGATTTCTCTGCCCTTTTCTATGGTAGGTTCTAAGCCACAGCGGGAAAGGAGTGTCACTGATATGCCCAGATTATGGCTGAGCACTCTGGTGACACCTGCTTTCCGTACGTTGGCCAGTTGTGAGTTTTTGTGTTAAGCCACATCTACTCCACAAACAAACACGCCTCATGAGGCAGATCTGAGCGTTGTACCAATTTACAGTTAGAGAGAGGCATTTACAGGGCAGTCTGATCATGTGTTCTTGTAGTAGAATCTTATTCATAGGTTAACACCTGAGACCTGTGAGCTCCCAGCCCTGGGTCATTTCCTGAAGCATTTACATATTAAGTTCTTGTAGCATAAGTTCCTTGTACAGAACACATGTGTAATGCGCCACATCCTACAACAACAAGGGCACAGCAAGGCAGACAAAATATATTACCTATGCTATAATTATGTATCATCTGATACACTTTGTCTCAAATAGCATGATACTCAGTAACATCTAAATGAGTGAACAAGGGGCTGGAGAGATGACTCAGTCATTAAGAGCACTAACTATCTTCCAGAGGTCCTGAGTTCAATTCCCAGCAACCACTTGGTGCTCACAACCATCTGTAATGGGATCTGATACCCTCTTCTGATGTGTCTAAAGACAGCTACAGTGTACTCATACATAAAACAAATATGTAATTCTAAATAAGTGAACTACTCATTATTGCATATTGTAGGATTAGAAAGGAAATTTACTAACTTAAAATAATTCATACTTTTGGATATATATGTACATGATATGTGTGTGTGTGTGTGTGTGTGTGTGTGTGTGTGTGTGTGTGTGTATTTCTAAACATGGGTATATTTAAACTTGATTATGAAACAATTATCTTAAAATTAGACTGACTAAAGTTATTTGGAAAGTCACTTTAGCTTAATTGTGGCACATTCCACAGGATAATGATTATAACAATGTCTGCAGTTTGATCAACAAAGCTATAGCCTTTTGTCCAGAGAGTATCACTGGCAAAGACCAGTTTTCAGGTTTCCCAGAAGGAGACTAAAGATCTGTTAGCCACAGACCTTCTAATCAAAGGAAGGGAGCCACACTTCAGTGTGCCCATGGACCCTTAGGTTCATTCAGTCTGCACTCCCTATGACATCATCAGAGCTTATTTCTGTAGTCAGCTCAGCTGTCACTCGGAGGAGGACAGTTTCTGTGGACTGCCTTAAACTGAGGCCTCTGATGAGTCGTTAGCATTTTCTAAGTACTCTGTACAGTGGCCCGACCTGAGGGTGTCACATCTGGGCATAAGCCTACACTCTCTCACCTCTGCCACAACCACAGTATTCAGAGTGAGTCCAGCATCCCACAACTGAAGGTGGGTCTTTCTGCCTCTCTGCTAGACTGTGGTGTCATTCCATACAAAGTGGGAAGAAGGTGGTGTCAGCCATAGTATGCTCTGCTGGAGTTAGAGTGAAGGGTAAGAGGAACAAGCCAAGGTGATGGTGCATTGAGCCCCCTTCTTCTAGAACCTTCTTGGCTCACACCCAGGACCCTTGTGTATTAATTGGCAAGACTCCCCAGTTTTAGTGGGGAGAAAAGCCTTAACGTCCCATCAGATTTAAGGCCCAGCCTGCCATATAATAGATTCTGCCCTAATATCATTAGCTGGGCAGGCTGCTAATTGTAGTGGCTGCTAATCCATCTGAACAGCCAGAGTGATATTAGCTTTCAATAGGATTTACATACATCCAGGCTTGTTTCTGCGTCGGCTAGCAATTAAAGTTTAAACTGTTGAACACGCAGCTTGTGTAGGCTAAGTAATATTTAATAGCATTAACAATGCATTTCCCTATTTGCCTCTAAATCTCTTTACAGGCTCATCAATTTGCCATCGCCTTTGCGTGGCACAGCCGACATCAGCTTTTAGCCGAACAGCTTCCAGAGGAGGGCACTGTCACAGAGACGAGACAGTGGAAATGCCAGCTGCACACGTCGGAGTCAGTAGGAGCATAATTTGTATCAATATTTCCATCTCCTCTTCCAGTATCCTCCACTCTCTTACACACATTCTCTTGCGCTCTCAGGAGGTGTGATGGTTTATCTTTTGAGGTTAAGTTTTGAAAGACTATAGAAATCAACGTATTTGGATTTAAATGTCTCCAGAAGACAAACATTCACCGACAGGTTGTTTGAATCATTCCAGATCATATATGGAATCCAACTCTTTCCAAGTTTCAGTGTACGCAGGATTAAGCTGTCTGGATGGGCTTGTTCAGGAAAGATGTATTGTGTATGAGACAATGTGAGTTCAGGCTGGAACATAAGCTCCGTGATGGGTTCTTTGTCCCATTTACAGTCATGTCCTTTAGCATCTAGCTCAATGACAAACAAGAAGAGACAAGTAAGCATTTCTGGAGGCCGTGATTGGGCAGGATGACTGTTGACAATTCAAACGCCTCTCTAATCTCCTTGTTTCTAGATCATTCACCAATAGGAGGTCAAGCCTGGGACTGTGAGGAAAGCCGGAGTAAGAGGGGATGAAGAACACTTTTTAATCACTCTGCAAGGAAGGGGTAGCTGTCGGGACAGACCATTGGTGGCTCATGCAAGCGTTTCTTTTCTTCTGGTTCAAGAATTTTGGCATGGTAGTCAAAGCTGGCCGATATCACTGCTGTCAGTCCAGCAGAACTTGTCAGAGGAGGGTGTATTTGTTTCCTCTGGCTGTTGAAGCAAACTACTAAGAGCTGGGTGAATAGAAAAATTGTCTCATGGTTCTGTGGGTTGAGGGCTGGAAGGGAAGGGCTGTGCTCTTTGACAACATCAAGGGCCAGTCCCAACCTTGTCTGGAGCAAGCCAGCCATCTTTGTCATGTCTTGGCTTATTGAACCGTCACTTCGGCCATCCCTGACTTCTTCTCTCTATGTGTCTTCACCCAGTCTTACTTCTGTGTGTGGGAAGCGCCCCTGTGTTTAAAAAGCACTAGCCATGTTAAGTTAGGGTTCACCTTAATGACTTCATTTAACCTAAAAGCCTACTTCAAAATAAGGTCCTTTTCTGAGGTACAGGAGTCGGGGGTACAGCACATCTTTTTGGTAGGACACAATTTAACCCTTTAGAGAGAGTCATGTACCATCTGAAAAATGGTGATGGGGTGTTTTCAGGCCTGAAAACCTTTATCCTTGAGAAAGAGAACAATCCATATTCCCTGGACATAGTAGTCAATAATAATTGAATTATTTTCCTCATTTCTTGGGCTCTGCCATCTTGTATTTCCCATATCAATTGACTTTTATTATATAATATTCTCTAACTATTTCTCTGTTCATTCCTTGTGCTTAGACATTTTTCTTTCTCATTTATCCCTTAAATTTGGCTATTAGTCAGAATTCTCCAGAGAAAAAGAACACACACACCCGCCCAACACACACACACACACACACACACACACACACACACACACACACACACACACACACAGAGGGGTGGGAGGCATTTGCTACTTATATACAAAGACATTTGTGAAGCAGGATTGGCTCAGGAAGTTGCAGAGTCTGGGAAATGCCAGGATCTATCATTGGCAACCTGGAGGCTCAGGAAGACTGGGAACATTCTTCTAGAACTTTCAGCAGGCTCAAAAAGACTAGGAGCAAATGGTATAGGTCCCATTGTGGACCCAAAAGCCAAACCAAAGACTCAGAAGCACACACAGAGACAGGAGAGGACAGATGTCCCCATGTAAGCAGGATCTTGTGGGCCTCCAATGGGTCAAATGACTCCCACTTCTTTGATTGGTGTCCATTTGTGTCTTCTCTATACTCCCTCCCACTCCATACACTCCACAATGCTTTCTGAATACTTCTTAGCTTATCGAGGTTGATGTAAGCCTTCACAGTGGTGTTCTGTACAGACTGTCACCGACTCTGTTGGTTGTGTCTGACTGACAGGCGAATACTCTAAAGGACATCACTAGTTCCGGGACAGGCATCACGGAGGCTCCTCTGTGTAACACTGGCCTTGTGAGACAGCCAGGCTGATTGATTCTAAGATTTAGATATTTTAGCCTGAGCAAGGTTACCTAAAGGGTCATATCACTTCATTGTTATTTCATTTTGAACCTAAGCTCTTCTTTCTATGGATTTTGCTTCAAAGTACAAAGTCCTACGGCCATTCTTGGACTGTATTGATATCAGCTATTCCTGGATGTTTGAGATAGAAGGAAGTGAGCAAACTTTACCTCCATATGACTCTCTGTCTCTGAAAATCATTTACTCACGTTTTAACAAACTTACCAATCTTTTAACAAACTTGCCAATCTTGATGACTTATAAAACCTTGGAAGTTCATCTTGGGAGAACAAAATGTCCCTTGAAATGATACTTAGCATGTCCCCATGAGTGACTGTTATCCATAACTCCATGAAAGAGAAATCTACAAGTAAGAAGTATTCCCGATGTTTACTAATTAAACTTCTAAAACATAAAAAAAAAATTCCTATTTTTCCTGTGGGGTCGACTGCCCCACTTGCACACAGCAGACAAGGGCTCTAAGCAGAGGTCCTCACCCATGAGGGACAAGGCCAGGCAAGCGGCTTTCCTCATGCTTCTCAGTAGATGAATTAGCCATGCTCCGGGGTCATGTTAACTTTGCCATTTTTGTACAAAATCACTTAATAAATAGATTGGCACCTTATCTGGGTGTCAGCGTCACTCCACTTTTAGAGATGTCCAAACTGTTTAAATATCAAAAACAAACCGTGGAGGGCAACTTAGTGAGAAGGAGCTCACGCAGCCTGCTGAAGATCAAAGGAAGACGGATGACTGCTGTGCACGTGTGATGTCACCAAACAAGAAGTGCAGTGTTTTTGTCAGCCCAGGGCCAGACTTTCAAGGTTGACCTCGGCATGCTGTGCATGTGGGGGCTGTAGAGCCAGGACCTGTACCTAGAGAAATGGTCACATTTTGTGCACTAGGAAAGCGTCTGTTAGAACATGAGCCTAGAACCATGCCACATTAGGAAACAGATCAGCCTCATTGTGGGATAGTCACAGTGATACAGAACTCTCGAGGTAGATAAACATTCAAGGGGAAAAAAAGCAAAATATCACACTAACCATATGACACGGGAAGGCATTTCAAGAGAGCTATCAATAAATTGTCAGTCAGTCTTGCCACCAAATTTTAATTTATGGGTATTTTATTAACTTGGGTTCGAAGTCAGAGTTCTCCATACGTGGTCAGGTAATGAATCTATTTATTATCTGGTTATATATTACCGTCAAAGTTCAGGTAAAAGGTTAAAAAGAGACACCCTGAGAAATACTCTTTCCTTTAGCCTATGTGAGTTGTTCCCTTGGATGACCTGATCATAAAGTATGATGTGTGCAGAGAACATGTATAGAATCCAAGTGCTACCAGGATGAAAATCAGGCTTAAGTTATAATTTCATGTAGTGCCTCATGTTGCATTTTAGGCTCTTGGAATACCTGTAGAATTACACAGTCTCCATCTTTTCCTTAAAACAGGTGCCCAGAGGCATGGAGCTCTTGCAATGAGCCTGCACGCAGTGACAGAGGCAGGGTGGGCCGGTGACTTGAAGCCACAGTCCAACTGTGCTTCTCAGTCCAAGATTTCTGGGCTAGAGATAAAAAAAAAATCTAGAAACCAAAGTGTCACAAGGACAGTGTGTCACCTGTCCTAAGGTTATGATGTATTTCATTTGTGTCTGAATGCCCACAAATTCCTAGGTTTATTTGCAAAATGCTAACTGAATTTCATATTTTAAACATGAACACAGCGTGTGAGAAACATCTTGCAAAAAATATGTGACGTTTTAGTATGTTAAATCTCTACAGTGGGACATAAATACCTGCTCACGATCCTGGATCCCATCTAGCCTTAATAATTCTTAAATGATACTGGCATTTAAGATGGCATGAGACCCAAGTGTGTGAATTCTACCTTATTTCCTAGACAGCACCCAACATTCAATAGATGTTTTAAAAGATATGCTGGATACACACCATTAAATAATAACTCAGAATGGCCTTAGAGCGTGAGCCCATTGATTTCCTCCTCTGCGAATCTACTTTGATTTTGTGTTAGGAAATAGAAACTCTCCTTATGGAAACTCTCACCCCGAACTCTGGGCTGTAACCTCCAGCCATGCTTTCTTTGTACCTGGTACTGAGTGGACCCAGTACCACCCAGCTCCCTTCAGCACGCTGAAGTCCTTTCTAAGCCATATTGCTTCTTCCTTGGACCGTTGCGACGTCCCTCACAACACAGGTAAGTCTTTCTGTCTTTTCTTTAATCGTTTTCCAATTGGTTCTCTTGAGAACACCCTGGATGAACTACAAGGATGGACTGATCATACCATTGTGTCGATTAAACTCTGGAAGGGCTATCTACAAACTCTGAAGAACATGTACTGCTCTACTAAAGTCTACAAGGTCTGTAGTCCCTGGCTGTCACCCACCTCTGCAGTGCTGACTCCCTAAGGTCACACTCCTCACCACCTACATGTGTGAGAAGCATCACGTTGTCCCCTGCTGTCAACTAATACTCCTGTGGTTTCCTCTCTCTGCCACAAGCTTCTCCCTGGCCACTGGGTGGCTGGCTCCCTGTCCTCCTTTAATTTCAGTTTTTCCCTCCTACAGGGAGAGAGAGGAGGAGGGGGAGGGGAAAAGTCAATTTCTTTCAACATTGGGGTACATTTTTAAACTTACTGTATTGGGCACAACACAGCACTGAATGCACATTTTGTTTTTGATAAGTACTAAGACATGGATTTATTTTACCTAAATGTGTTTTGCTTTAGTTCCCATTGAATGCTTCCTTTTCGCTTCGTTGAAATCTCTCCTCCATTAGTTTACTTGCACATCTACCTAGGAATGTGTAAAAGCTGTGCCAAGGCTGTGAAGGACTCAGAGAAGCAAAGACCTTAATCCTACCCTTGTGCGTTTGCACTGTAGGCAAGGCGGGTCACAGGTACAACGGTAAAAAAGGTGCCATTGCTGGTGTGGAAGTGCCTTGGGAGGTGTCTGTTCACTTACTGCTGACACTTGTCTCACATTTGATGTGAGTGTGGCTTCAGTGAAAAAAGTTTATCTGTGACTGGGTTGAGTGTGGGCTTCCCTGGGTACAGAATGTGGAGGTGTGACGATGGTAAGAAAGAAAGAAGACCCTGTAAACAGGCTAAAATCCTGGTGAGAAGGCTGGGGGAGGGGAACAGTCTGTGCAAAAAATTAGGGGGGTGTCTGTAAGGAAAAGATGACGGGGCACCAATGAAAGGAAAAGTCACTGAAAGGAAAAGTCATAGGGCGCCAATGTTGTGAAAAGATGATGTCCCGGGTTTTGGCACCAGTGTTAGGGGAAGGATGAAGAGAGTAGGGGGCATATGGCCCATGGAGGTGCGGGGAGGCCTGAGGGCAAGGGAGATGCCTCTGAGGGGCCCATGTTGGGAATCCCTTCCCCCCTGAGGGACCAGCCACACAACGGTATAATACAGAATAGAGTTTATAGAGTTTATTCAGGTCATGGGAGAGTTAAGAGAATGGTAGAGGCATAGAGAGAGAGAGAGAGAGAAAAAGAGAGAGAGAGAGAGAGAGAGAGAGAGAGAGAGAGAGAGAGAGAGAGAGAGAGAGGAGTAGAGGAGTAAAGGCCGTCCATGAGCACATGGGGAGAGAGGGGGGAAGGGAAGGGGAAGAGGAGGGGTAGGAGTGGGAGAGCAAGGCTGCAAAAGCACAAGAGAAAGAGAGAGAGGAGGGGTCAAGCAGCTCCTTTTATAAGTGTCAGGTCACTGGGGTGGAGCATACCTGGCTACTGCTGGGTAATTGAGGGGTGGGGTATACCTGGCTGTTGCTAGGTAACTGAGGGGTGGGGTTTACAGAATCCCAACAGGGTCCATTTGGAAATTTAGCTTAAGTCAAATTGTGCGGGTTTGTCATTTTCTGCTCAAATGTGACCTATTTGGATCAGAAAAAAAGGGAAATCCCTAATGGTCTCAGAACTGGTTAATAACCTAATGATAGAACCTTTGGGATGGCTTCTCTGGAAATGCCATGCCCACCAGACATGCCTGAACAGAGTGGGGCGAGACCCTAGCTAGGGCACTGTTTTTGCAAACTTCTACTTCTGACAACATTCATCAAGGGAGGCTTGGAGAGGAGTGGCTTGGGGCAGGTCCCTTCCTGTGGCTCCCCGCAGTGGTAGCCACTGTAGGGGGCGGGGCAGCCAGGATGAAGTCAGCACAGAGCGCAAGGGCAGGTGTTCAGGTTTCTAAGGGAGGAAAACTGAGAGAAGGGGTTCAGTTGGAGTATGTTGAGATGAGGCAGGAGACTGATTTTGGAGTGAAGATTATGCTGAGGAGGTTGTGAACTTTATGTCCTGTTTCCTCCACTGGACAGAGAGAATGCCAAGTGGGGAGCAGTTGGGGAGAGCCCAGACTTCTGATTTCTGTCTGTGTGACTTCTAAGAATCAGATGACCAGTGACTCTGTCATAGACTGAGGCTGAAGTATCAAACTGGAGCTTGAGGGATCACCTCAAAGGGAATCTTGAAATGGCTGCAGCCTCAGCTCTGGCCAAATGGACACACTCTCATGACTGTTGTAATCTCAAGAACGCGTGGAGAATTCAGTGGCATAACGAATTTTATAGTGCCTTGTAAACACCTTCGGGAGAATGAAATCTGCGGGGGTTGGGGGTTGGAAATTGGATTCATCATGTGATATAAAACTGCTTTAAATAAATAATTGCCGCCTTTATGGTTTTTATAGTGTTTTTGTCCCCTGTGACACATTCACACTATCATCAAGGTCAGGTGAATTGACACTTTTCCTTAAAAATTCTCAGTTGTATAAAACCTGAACCAGCAACAAGGGACTTAGCTCTGCTGGTGACAAAGTCAGTCACAAGGTCTGTTCCAGCTCCCAGCTTTCCCCGCACTGCCTCCCAGTGTTGGCGGCGAGAAGCGCGAGCGGCCACCTCCTTGAGGTAAATGCGCTCCTGAGCCCGAGGGGAAGCTCCCCAGCGCAGCCCAGCCAGCTCAGGCTGGTTCTGGGTTTGAAAACCGCGCAGAGCCTGGCTTCTTTCTCAGCCTCCTTTCCCCACAGGGCGGTGAGTGTCTTTGAAGTGAAAACATTCCAGAATGAGGGATGCGAGGTGCCATTGCAGCAGCGACTGTGTGGCAGACCCTTTAAAGTAAATAAGCTCCGTGTCCGCGCCCAAATAGATGGCTTTTGTGCGAGCATTGGATGGGTTTGATAAGGGCGGTGTTACAACATTTAATGAGGTGCAAAGGAAAAATGGCTTTTCTAAGTTCACATGACTGTCATTATATTCTATTCTGTTTTTTTTCCCCCTTCCTCAAACTCTTCTTCTTCAGAGATCTTTTGATACCAGAAGTGGGGGTGGGGAGGAGAGAAGGAGGGCGAAAGGGAAGGAGAGAAAAAAAGGAAGATGGGGAAGAAAGGGGAGGGTGGAGGGGAGAAGAAAGAACCGAGGGGGAGAGGAGAGAGAAAGAAGGAGAGGGCAAACAAAGAAGAGAGGAAAGAGAGATAGGGAGAGAGAAGAGAGATGGAGAGAGAGGGGGAGGGAAAAGGAGAGAGGAATAGGGAGAGAACACACAGAACAAACCGAGGGAGAGAAGAGAGGAAGAGCGAAGGGAGGAGAGATTTCCTAAGACCACATTCTCTCCCCCTTCTTTCTTTTATTAGGTCAAAGAATTTTGTCTGGACTTTTTTTTTTTTTTTTTCATTTTTGATCGGTAATAATCCTGTTGATTCCTGACTTGTAAGTCATGCCTTCTGTGGCAACACCAGGCAAACACAGGTGGATCCCGTCTCCCCCATTAGTATTAATGCAGTAATGATCCACTTGCTTTCTTGGTTCCTTAGACCCACTTCAGTATTTACACACAGGCTGAAGCTGATGAAGCAGGGATAAAGAGCCTCTCACAGCATGGGCAGCAAGAGGCTGGGGGTGGGGGTGGGAGTGGGGAGGTAGTTGAGGGGACTTGTCTCCCTGACTCCTCCACTGGTTGGAGTTCATGGTAGGCTGATTTCCATGCCTTAGAATAATTAATTAAAAGGACAGGACACTCTCCCATTTACTCCCTGCTTGCAATGCTTGCCGTGAGGAGCACTGTTCTCAGTCCAGCCCCACTGTCTGGACCTCTCCAGTGACTATGAAAATAGAGCAGCCCTACTGTCTCCTGCCTCATCAGGGTCAGGATTTTATCCCTCCTTTGGTCTTCTTGAAAACATAATTTTATATGCAAAGACTATCTTCCCCGTTTGTGTGCTAGGGAGAAGAGCAAGTGAATGTCTGCTTTCTTCCATCTGACATTTTGAAGGGTTTGCTTCATGTTGGTAGTTGTTAGAGACTCTTTCGGGAAACTTTGTCTTCAGGGATAAAGTTAAAATACAAATGATGTGTTCTGGGGGCTGGAGAGACCATTGCTCAGTCCTCAGTGGCACTTGTTGCTCTTACAGACACCAGGATTGGGTTCCCAACACCCACACGGTGGCTGATAACCATCTGTAACTCCAGTTCCAGAGGGTCCATGACCCCATCTGGTCTCCATGGTTACTGCATGCATATGGTGTACAGATATACATGCAGGAAAAAAATCCATACATATATACAATATATATTTAAATAAATTTACAAAATATATAATAACAATATATTTTAGTATATAGAGGACAAAAATAAAGAGATATATTCAATTAAATCTTTAAAACATATGTTCTGAAGACATTTTAAATACTAGGAAATCTAAGAACACACACACTGAAGAGTGTGGTTCCTCTCATTTCAAAGAGAAATTACAGGTATTTTCATCTATTTCTCAACCAGACAGCAAAAGTTTTCTAGAGATACAGATTCATTTTGGAGACAAGGAGCACCCCTCTGAGTAATATTTGCCACCCCAGGGGTGGGATATTTGTGTATTTAGACATCTGTACAGCCTTTCATGGGGACGGCTAAAGGTTTTTCCCATTGCTCTGTGGTTTGAAGATGTGTTTTTTATCATTGGCATTTTCCCCTTTAGCACCAGGTCTGCAGGGGGAGCATCCCTGCTGAGAGTTCAGAATGTTTCCCTCTGCAAGGACAGCCTCCTATCCCCACATAGTGATCAGCGTTTAAGGACCATCAAGAATCCTTTCACATTCAGGGCTAATTATTGTTAATCCTGCACTCACTACCCAGCCATGGCCAGTACCCTCAAGTTTATGTTTGTCTCTTTTGGATCCTCATGAAAGAACAGAGGGGGTCCAGAGGATGTTCTAAATGTCCTGGTAAAAGTCGGATGTACAAGGAGAGAAGCCTTCAGGGCGGGAACACTGAACGCAGGGGACCAAGAAAATAGTGACACAGCTGTGGTTTTACTGGAAGAACAGCAGTTAGGAGAGAGAAAATGAACGAAAGGAACAGAATGACACTAGGTTTTTCTGAAGGGAACAGGGAGAGAAAAGAGCTCCTGGGCTACAGAGCCAGAGCTTCCTGACTGGAAGTTCCACCAGCACAAAGGGTGAGCTGGGTGCTGAGTGAGAAATTCCCCAGAGGGTAGAGCAAGGAACAAACACTGAGTGGCATTCTATCAAATTTTCAATAAAAGATACATTCATATATATTTTACCATATCTGAAGAAATGTAAGGCTGGGCACATACCTGAAAGTACATACCACAAGGATACCTTCATATTTATAATCACTGTTATATGACTGACAATAGCCAAGTTATACAATCAATCTGAGAGCATGTGACCATTTACAAATGAGTAAACAAGATATCACATACACACACACACACACACACACACACACATAAATGGAAAGAGCTGGAAATCATCATGTTAAGCAAAATAAACCACATTCAGAAAGATAAGTATTTTATCTTTTTATCCCAAATGTAAAAATCTAGATTTTAAAAATAGGCATAAAAATATAAGGGGACTCTAGGAAGAGGGCAGGGGGAACCAACAGGAAGAGGAAAGAGACAGAGAGGAAAACAGGTTGTGTGTGTGAGTGTGTGTGTGTGTGTTTGTGTGTGTGTGTGTTTGTGTGTGTGTGTGTGTGTGTGTGTGTGAGTGATCAGTGTACATTGTATACATTCATTACTATGGCAAGACCACTATTTTCTGATTGTTTGTGTGCATGTGCGTAAATCTCATGTTGTCATTGGGAATTATTCTCAGTTACTCTTCCACCTCTCCCCTCCCCACCTTTCCCATCCTGCTGTTCCCTCTCTCTCCTCCCCACCCTCCCCTATCCTGCTGTCCCCTCCCTACCCTTCCCTATCCTGCTGTCTCCTCCCCACCCTCCCCTATCCTGCTGTCTTCTCCCCACCTCCCCTATCCTGCTGTCCCCTCTCCACCCTCCCTCATCCTGCTGTCCCCTCTCTCCTCTCCCCACCCTCCCCCATCCTGCTGTCTCCTCCCCACCCTCCCCCATCCTTCTGTCCCTTCCCCACCCTCCCCCATCCTGCTGTCCCCTCTCTCCCCTCCCCACCCTCCCCCATCCTGCTGTTCTCTCTTTCCCCTCCCCACCCTCCCCCATCTTGCCTCACTAAGGCTATATTTACTGGCAGGCTGCCATATCCCCCACACAGCAGTTAAATGGTTCTCTGGGGATCCTAATTCTGGTCTTCACTCTTGCCTCGTAAGCATTTTGACCAGATCCATACACCTCCAGCCTGGAAGTCTTCACTGCAAACAGCCTAAGCCATAACAGTCTCCTAATGTTTTGATTGGGGGTATGAATTAGGACTTCCTCCTTAGAAAACTGATCAGAGCAGCACTTTTGCTCAGAGAAGGCCTAGGACCCACTGAGCTCTCACTTAGCTACGAGACAGGAGAAGGATTTAGTATTTCTCTTAATGTCTCTGTCACCTTCTTAAAACACCAACCTCATTCCGCAGACAAGCAAATTCAGAAAGCCAAGTAGCTTTGCCAGGGCCACTATTTTAAATTGTGGGGTCCGAAATCAGGAGTAGGCATCCCACATTCCTGCCTGACCTCTGCCAGGTCTTAGAGCTGACTGGCTCCATGCGATGATTAGGAACAACTGGATCAAGCCTGTACGTAACACCTGGGGATATTCAGAGGAAACAAGGAAGGAAAATAACTTCCACAAAACTAGTGTTTCTCTACATTGGAAGCCATTCCCCTTTTCAATACCAGCCACACAAATTGTGACAGTGCTGTACAACAGGCTAATAATTCAGTGTCAAGTAAGACATTTCTTAGAAAGCTCAGGGTCTGTTGGAAGAAACAGCCACACATGTATGGGCAAAATACTGTAGCCCACTGTTCTGTGGCTATATGATAAAACGATATTCACTGGGTCGTGGGGGACCACAGGGACTGGTCCCTGTTCTCTGTAGGCACAGATAAAAAGGTGACTTTCATAGAAAATGAAATGAGAAGATATAGTTAGGCTTAAGTGTGGTGATATGCATTATTTTTGTTTTGATGACAAAAAAGGTTGGAATGGCTACATTACACTTATTTTATCTTCTTCCTTAATTTTTATGACTCTTATTTTCCGACTCTCCCCCTGGTTTACACTGGTTTGTATTTGAAGCTTTGATGTTGTGATTTAGGTCATTCACTGGCCTCCTCTACTCATTACAGGGGCAGGGGAGGAAAGAGTGGGAACGCAGATAGTTCGGGAATCCAGTCAGGGGATAGCAAGACCCTTTTCTCTACTCCATTTCCTACGTAGTCTCCTCTTTCAACCACATCTACAGGAGACACCAAGGAAAAGAAAAGAAGGAGGCTTCCAAAGACTCGATGAACCATCATGGCAGAATGTCCCGGCAGCGCATCTAAAGGATGTGCGTGTGTGTGTGTATGTGTGTGTGTGTGTGTGTGTGTGTGTGTGTGTGTGTGTATGATTTCTTTCACCGGAAAAGGTTTGAATCTCCTAGAAGCTAAAGGGGACTGGAAAGCTCCAGAAGAGCCTCAGCAGCTACCAGCTGACACTTGAAAGGCACTGAAACCATAGACCCACCCCAGGTAGACATGGAGAAGGGAAAGCAGCAGGGGACAAGCACACTGAGTATGTTTTGTTGTCCCTTATCTTTAAAAAGTACATGTCCCTGACAGACCCTCTCCAGTCATCCTCAGAGCACAACTCTACAGGCATGTTTGTAGCCTATTTCCATGTTTTCTCATGCATCCCTACACACACAACCCACACACACTGCTTTTCTGTCATGTTCTCTCTACACACCCAGTCCCAGCCACCTGCTTTGTGAGACCTGGTCCTTCTGAACAATTACTCAGAGTCACAGCAGCACACAATGTGACCCCTTATCTTGCATGGCTACTGAGGCCTCTTCCAATATGGTTGGTATAGATTCTGCTGCCACCAGAGGATTTGACTTGTTGCCTTTTTAAATGTTGAAGTGATTTATCACAAAATATTTTCTCTGAGGAAATAAAAGGAGAGAAGGCAAAGATTATTAAAGATAAGTGAATGTGACAGACAGTGACGTGGACATAGGGCCATGCACACATTGTGCTCTCTCTCTCTCCTTCACCTTTCTTATTTAGTATCTATAAATGTAATAATCTTATGTTATTCAGAAAGTTATTGACTGCCCTGAGCTTTTACCTTCATTAAAAATGTCATTTTGGAGCCTTTCTGAGTTGACTTTCAAATTGCTATGGAAGAAATTTTTACCCAGATTGGTTGTGATAAGTATCTTGGTCCAACTGCTATGACCAAAGGACTAGACTTATGGGGCTTAAGGTATTAAAGCCATGGCCCTCTAGACTGTGGTTGAAGGTAACTTTAACTTCCAGGAGGTGGCAGTTTGTAGAGACACAACCCAAGGGCCTGTGCTACAGTGCATCCCGAGAGAGTCCTCGCCTTGCTTTGAAGAGCCTGAATGTGTCTGATGATAACCTAATACTGTCAGTGTCCATCTTATTTCTCTGTAGTTTTAGCAAGATTTCAAAAGCAGACAGTGTTTAAACTCTTCAGGTATGCTTAGCTATGAACATGTCTTACCTTTCCTTATATAACCATTCTTTTATGTAGCAACAATGTCTTCTGATTAAAAGTCTCAAAGTAAGAAAAAGGATACAGATTTACAAGAACTACAAAAAAAGACAGGCATGGTGGTACATGCCTTTAATTCTAGTATTTAGGGGCAAAGACAGACAAGCTCTGAGAGTTTGAAGCCAGCCAGAGCTACAGTAGGGTTAAAAACAAACAAACAAACAAACAAACAAACACAGGCAAAGCTCCAAACACCCACTGAGGGAGTGATGGAGGAATGACAGTTGACTTTGCAGAATGAGAAAAGTCTTATATAGAAGAGACCAAAGGCTGGGTGCCCATCCTTCACAGAACATGGAGATTTCTCAGAAGCTGAGCCACCGATTTGCTCTGGAAGTGCATGAAGAGGTTTAAAACACACATCTGAACTGAATGTCTTTAGGAGAAGCAATAGCACCGGAAGTTTTGTTAGAAGCTTTCAACTTCCCATTTCAGGTACCAGGAGACAAAAGATGTATCCTAGACACAGAGATACAGTCTGAGAGGGAACCAAAGCCATCCAGGGTGGGCATCCTGCTGGTGGCCTGCTCACCTTTCCCCCAAAAGTCTCCCTTGGATTTTGAATGGATCCTCACTCAATAACCAATTAACCACCATGGATAGACTCAACCATGTCTCTGACATGTCCAATTAGATTTTCATGTTTTTTAATCAGTGAACAGGTGAATACTATCCTGGGTCATGTCACATGAAAGCCAGAGACCAAACAGAGAATAGGAAAAGCAATCGGGGCATGCAAGCCATACGGAAATAGAATAAAACACAAAAGAAAAATTACCAGCAGCGTTTCCAAAAGACACATGGACAAGGACACATTCCATATGGAAAGGAGACAGAGAGAAACGTTCACAGGGTCAGAAAACACCAGGAGCTAAGGCAGGACACCACCGGGAGAATATAGTCGGTACTGTGACTGGCAGTTAAATTAGAAGCTGGAAAAAGTGGGATAATACCAGATGGGAAGTGGGAGAAAAGGACAAAACTGCATTCTATCCGAGACATCAGCCAACTAGCCAGTGATGATTAAGTTCAGGAAATACAAAACATTACTTAAGAGAGGCAAAGTAGAGAGCGTAAGGTGACCCTGGAATTGTCATAATATGGCCAATACCATTTAATTAAGAAAAATTATAATTTCTTTTCTTTTGTATTCCAATGAGTTATTTCGGTAAGCAAATAGTATTATTTTATATTTCTTTTTAAAATTGCAAATTTTTTTGCTTATGAACTTACTTTTATCAATATAGTTCCCTTTTTCATAGATATTCTTTGTCATCTGGAAAATGGTTATATTAATTAAGTCAATATTGGTGGTAGGTTCTAGATATGCTTGCTTTTTATCTGAAGGAACTGTATTTAAATCCATCCTTTGCTAAGAGATTGAATCAGGAATGATTGC
Organism: Micromys minutus; assembly: GCF_963924665.1. Classification (NCBI taxonomy): domain Eukaryota; kingdom Metazoa; phylum Chordata; class Mammalia; order Rodentia; family Muridae; genus Micromys; species Micromys minutus. The sequence continues at coordinate 29,165,932 of NC_137980.1, forward strand.
TTTCCTGGAATTCAGAGATGCACGCTCTGTCCGCATCAAAAGCGTCTACATACTTGCTCATACTCTCAGAAAATTGTGGTTTTCTTGAAATGTACAGCGTATGAACAGAACAGTTTTCTACCACGTGTGCTAGCTAAACATATTTTTTGTGATTTTATAGTAGTATCTTAGGGGTTGTGTAACAAGATACTGCAGGTAGTTACGGGACACAAACAAAATTCACAGAGGAAAAGACATATCAGGTAAATAATATTAAGGATTTCTTGCTTTATTTTCTGTGATGTGGGTTAACTTCATAAAGTCTCAAACATAGTGTTTGCAAAGATATTGATCATGTCCAGTAAATTGGAAAAAAATATATTATGTGACTTTAATATAGACATAAACACACACACACACACACACACACACACACACACACACACACACACGCGCGCACGCGCGCGCGCGCGCGCGCGCGCGCAGATATATCTCCCCCACAGCAAAACCGGGAAACAGACAGAAGCCAGCCTAAAATAAGTAAGCTCCCGAAAGCAGAGCCAGCACCTTGGTGAGCCATGTAACTACTTGCATGGCAAGTGTAGGTAATTCGTTCTGCTGACAATGTCAAGACAGATGTCTCACGGGGAGGCCGTGATGAGCGATGCGGTGCTGCCTGACCTTCATCTCCCGGGAAATGCGGCTGTAAGAGAAAGTAATTTAAACAGAAGTAAACCGGGGGCGGCTTTAGTTTGTGAAAATCCCCGTTTCCCTCCCGTCATTCTCCCGCAGCCCGGAACACCGCTTCGTCCTCCAAACACGTCATTTGGCAAGCGGACGCTAGATGGACGAAGGCAAGCAGCGAGGAGCGATGGGGCCTTAGCTTGAGCAAGTCAGAATGGCAAACCAGAAGGGCAGAAGGCAGAGAGTCCTCTGGGGGAACATGCTGACATTTGGGAAGCCCATGTTCCCGCTTATCACCAGGGATTAAAAGACTCTATCCAAAGACTACCGGCTAGAAAACCGATTCTGATCGGTCCGGCTGCATGTCTGTGAGGTTCTAGACTGTGAGAGCAACAATATAATCAGGGAGGGTGGGCATCATGAATGCAAGTGGGAATCATGATACGGAAGGCATTTGACTGTCATGAGAACCCTTGAGGCTTCTTTGGAAGTTTGTCCATCTGCAGCCGGAAAGGAGGAAGGGCCCAGCTCTCTCTGTACTGACCCCTCTGCCGGTTGTGGTATTTCCTTAGACACAAACTAAAACGGGAGACGGGACTACAACAGAAGCTACCTCCTCTCCGATGTGAGGCTTGCCTCTGACATTTGTCACTTCCATGGCCTCTACCTTTATCAAAAGTCCCTTTCTGCTTAAAAGCTTTCATAAATTGCAGTTTGTGACCCAGGGAAATAGAAAGAGAACACGGGCTGTAGCAGGCAGCTGAGCAGGCCGGGAAAACAGAAAACCAAACAAAGGAGCAAGCTCAGTGATGGAGGCCACACAGACTGAGGGGTGTTCGGGGCAGGACAAAATACCACTGTGCCCACCCACTCCTGTCTGCCTGGCGCTGAGCGCTCCTGCTGGGCGGTCTGTTCCTTCTCAGCCCTTTGGGGAACCACACCACTCCAGTAAGAGCATGGCGGATAATGAGAGGAAGAAAACTGAGGTGGGTTCCATTGCTTTAACACAAAATTACAGTAGATAACACAAAAGCCTCCTGGGATCTCTTCACCAACCTTAGTGCAGGAAGTTAGACTTTGGAGGCTAGAGGAAGGTTCCACCAGTTTCTCTCAGGATCATTAAAAACTAACCATTGAATTTCGGAAACAACCAATTTCTTCAGTAAAGACTAAAATCCAAAATAGAGATGGTTCTTGGAGGAAACGGCATATTCATTGATATTTGTGGCAAATTGTGAATGGATCATGTTGGAAAGTGGGGGACTGTAAAGCCAGGAAGTGCTCTGTGCCTGAAATTAGGAGGAATCCTACAGGAATAGACCAATAGGAGGAAGTGTGGAGCTGACCCAACTGCCTGCTCTGCTGTTGGCAAAACCTAACCCTGTTCTCAAATGAGTGCTGGGGAGGCCATTTTGTGTTGATGAACTGTGATAGTGAGTAAAAATTTCGAATCCACCCTGTTCCTTGAACCCTTCTGGTGGTCTGGTGTATTTCCAACAGAAGCTCATACTGGTTTTCCAGCTTCCTCTCCTCCCGGGTCTGCCGTCTCAGAACAAATACCCCTGTGTGAGAGCGGTCAGCGGTCAGAGAGACAAACACGCAAACATGAACTTCGGGAGAAATAGACATGGGCCTTTGATGGGCACCAGAAGCAAGTCGGTTGCGGGCCGGGCGGCTCCGGTTGAAGGCAGTAGTCCTTTATGTTTAGCAGCGAGCGCTGCGCCTGGCCCTTTGGGTTCGTTGCTAATCGGAAATCTATAATGTGAACTAAACACCTTTATAGTGAACGGGGGAAAATGAGTTCAGCTATTGCGTCTTGAAATGCATGCCAGCAGCTGCTCTTTAAATGATGCCTTAATGTAAAATTATCAATAGAGGAGACAAAATATATCTGGTTCGTGCATTTAAAGAAATGATGATTCAGGGCCCAGGGCTTGAATGAATGGGTCCTCGTTCCTGAACCTTTACAGGCCTATTGATATTTTTAGCTGCCTTTAGTTTCAGGAGAATGAACACAGCATGTGAAAGAAATTAGGCCAAAGTTTTAAGGAAAACAGGATGAGGGAAAATTTGTTTACGTGGAAACCATGAGTAATGGCTCAAGTCCTGGCCTTTTCTTGCCTGCCAGTCACAGAGACTCTGGGCAGGACCTGAGATAGTGCCCTAGGCCATCTGAAAACGTCCATCCTCAGATGAGGCTGAATGACTTCACTGGGAGAGAGGGGTTCAGATTCCTGACTTCAGTTTCCAAACTATCCATCAAGTGTGTGTGTGTGTGTGTGTGTGTGTGTGTGTGTGTGTGTGTGTGTGTCTGTCTGTCTGTCTGTCTGTCTGTCTCAGGAGCCATTTTACCTGCTTCCATGAAAGCCTACCTGTCAGGCAGAATCAAGTCAGGCCAGGTTTTATTGGCAGATTCCCTGGCCTGCTGACACATGGAACTGGGGGTAGCAACCAGAAAGTTCCAGATGCCAAGAAAGCAAGAGCCTCCCAGACCCCATGGGATGACATTAGCTGAAATACCCCACAAAGGGGAGGAAGAACCTATACGGACCATATCCAGAGGTTAGGAATGGCCCCCAGGTTGAGGGATGGGGCCACCCACTCATCTCCAAAATTTTAACCCAGAATTAATTGCTTCTGTCTAAAGGAAATACAGGAACAAAGTGTGGAGCAGAGACTAAAGGAAAAGCCACCCAGAAACTGCCCTACCTGGGGATCCATCCCACATGCAGACACCAAACCCAGACACTATTGCTGATGCCAGGAAGTGCTGGCTGATAGGAGCCTGATATGGCTGTCTCCTGAGAGGCTCTGCCAGATACTGACCAATACAGTATCAAGATGCAGATGCTTGAAGCCAACCCTTGAACTGAGCACAGGGACCCCAATGGAGAAGTTAGGGGAAGGACTGAAGGATCTGAAGGAACCTTATCTGACGTTCTTTGGAGGGGTGGCCCTTGGATCTGTGAAGGCTCAATGTCCCAGTGTAGGGGAATGCTAGGACAGTGATACTTGAGTGGGTGGGTTGGGGGGGAGCACCCTCACAGAAGCAGGGTAAGGGGGGAGAGGATAGAAGTTTTGCAGAAGGAAAACCAGGAAAGGGGATAACATTTGAAATGTAAAGAAATAAAATATCCAATTTTCAAAAGAAGAAGAGGGGTTATACTAGAAGCTCAAGGCAAAAGGTGGAATGTTCTGGTAATCTTGGAGGTAGGAACAGGAGGAATAGGGAGGCCTCTGGATGGGTATAGATATTGAATGCATGCCCGCCATTGTCTCTGCTGGCTTGAGACTTTGTTTCCCACAATGCTGTACAGTATATAAAGCCTAAGAGAATTAAACTCGGAGCTGCCTCAGTACTGACTGGACAGCCCTCCTGACTTCTAACCTTTGTCTCTGAGTCTTCTTTTCTGTCGTCCCTATAATCAGCCTCACTGCCCCCTTAGAAGACTGCTCAACTTTGTACCAGCTGGACCAGTACATGTATTCTGGGGGGTTAATTTTATTAAAATTATTTTATAATCTTTTATTACACATATATGGCAAGCTCTGATTCCTCTCACCCCTACTCTTTCATCACACTTTCTTACCCCTTTGGATCCCCTCCTTCCCACAAGCCCTTTCAATTTCATGGCTTTTATGTTGCTTTGTGATCCATTCAGGTTACCTGCGTGACTATGGCTTTATCCAATGAGGAGCACAGGAGGCTCATCAGTGAGCATCCATTTGAACACTCCGTCTCCAGCCCATAGTTCAGCAGGACTGTCCTCTGACCTATGATTGACAGCTGGCAGGCCCAGTCTTGTGCGGATCCATCTCAGGTAGCCATTGCTTCTGTGACACCATCAATGGACTAACTGTTTTGTGTCCTGAAGATGGCATTTTGCAGGCCTTCTCCTTATCTTCTGGCTCTTACAATCCTCCCCTCACTTCTTCGAGATTTTTCTGTGAGCTTTTGAGGGGGCTACATGAGTATCCTATTCAGAGACAGGTGCTTAACTGACGTACTTACTACAATACTGAGCAGCCATGTCTGTCTGCACTTAGCAACAGTCAATGCAAAGAGATCTTTATTAGAGTTAAGACCAAGAGTGGTGTTTGCCTCTGGTATATTTATAGGTATTTAGGAGAAAACTTGGTGCTGGGTTGAACATTAGCTAAACAGTAGTAGAAAGTTCTCTCTAAGGTGTAAGACCTTCTTAGCCTGTGTATCATTTTAACCATATTTATAAACCAGGCATAATTTTCTTCTGATAGTAATTCTCAAAACAAATCAATGAACATTGGGTTGCACCCATCTACTTGTGCCACTGTAGTGCCAGCAAGCATGATTTCCCTGAAAAGTTGCTATTAAGTGGGCACTCAGGTAAGTAAATGATGGAATTTCTCCCCAGCAACCCACAAGGCCCATAGGGAAGAAATCCCAACATAGTGTCTGTTTGATTGCTCTGCATTTTATGACTAAACTTTGTATTATCTTCAGCACTAGTATCAGCTAGTTCTGGTGAGCAATGAATCTTCTGGGACCTTCCCACCCAACAGCTCATTAGGAGGTAACTCATACCTGACAATGGGATTTTGTTCAATAACCATGAAAACTATCATTCTTCTGACTTGCATCATCTTGTCTTATCTGGAAGTCAATTTCCACATGACTTTTCATGCATCCTGTTATAATCAACCATTCCTCCTTCCCCTTTGTCTCATACATCCATCCTTATTCAAACCACCCCCTACTGTGTTTTTACATTCTAAGAACAATAAAAGATAGAGGTCCTGCAACATCACTCAGCAGCTTAATGTGCCTGTTACCAAGGCCAATAACCTGAATTCAACCCTTGGAATGCACATGGAAGAAGGAGAAAATCAACATCCACAGGTTATCCTCTGGGCTACACACACACACACACACACACACAGTAATGAATTAAAAAATCATAAAGGTAAGCAGAAGTAATACATGACACACTTATAGCCAGCATCATCTTAAGTCAAAGTACTCCTACTAAAACCAGGAGCAAGACCAGGGTGTCTGTTCGCTGCAATCCTACTCAACACACCACTAGAAGCCCTAGACAAAGCAATAAGACAAGAGAAGGGAATCAAGGAGATACAAATACAAAGGTATAATGCTTACTTTTCTGCTGCTGTGAGAAACACCATGACAAAAAGTGAGTTCTAGGAAAAGAGTTCATTTGGGCTGTGGTTGTAAAGAGATTCCATAATAGCCAGGGAGACAGGCAACAGGTGGTCAGAGCAAGAAACTGAGGCATCACGTCTACACCCTCCATCACCAATCAGGGGAGCAGCTGGAAGTGGGATATGTTAGTTAGGGTTCTCTAATGTAACAGGAGTGACGGAATGAATATATAAAGTGGAGGTATGAAATAGATATTTATAGAGGTATAAAATCTCCTCCCTTAATTCCTTCATTTGATCTACTTGGAGAGACAGATATATGTTGCAGCCATTGAAGCTATCTAAGTACTGAGCTATCTAAGCCCTTTGAAACTAAAGTTCCAGGTATTAAGCTATTTTTGCAGTGTCTGTCTTTAAAGAATTCAGGAGTCTGAGAGCTGTGACATTGACTCAAACTGGGAGGTGTATGGTTTCTTGGAATAAACATCCAGATGAAGTCTGAGAAGCAGAAAATTTTGGATTTCCTGGTCTTATAAAATTAATTATTGGTATCTCTTAGGAAGCATTGTGGGTGAGATTCTGAAATTGAAGTCTCACTAAGGGTACAGACATCACGGTGGGTTACTACCTTAGCTACTCTACGATGCATGTGATCTTACATGGGTGGCACTATAAAGAGCCATTAGGCAATTTCACAGAAGATAAAAAATGAAATTCAAATAATTTAGATGTCTGCAAAAGAACATGGTAGAGTGAGACCTGGCTTCCACCTCCAGCTTGTGTCATCTGGAAGTTGGCAACTTCCCCTAACCTAAGCTTCTGTTCTCCCTGCGGGATGAGCTTCTGCAGTGTGAGGTGGGGCTGATGACCCCGTTTTTAATCCATTGGCAGACTGACTGCAGTGTTTGGTAGCATGGCAATGCAAACAATGTGACAATCGTTTGTCATTTCACTACCCTTATTGTAAATAAACGACACCATTATCCTGTGGCGTTCCTAGACCTTCTAACAAAAGTTAAGTGCTCTGGACTCCACTAATGAAGCAATATAAAGACTGAGCACAGACTCAGGGCCTTTTAATTTATTTGGTCTGGGAAGAAGGCTATGGACTTGACCTATGGAAAGGTCAGGAGGTAAACAGTCTAACATTTGCAGGATTTTTGACTCTCTAATCCAGGGTTATGAACTCAAGAGGGCAGAGGTTTTGTCTCCATTCCCTCCTTACAGCAAATGAGTTGGCATCCAGACTGCCCGTCCTTGTTTTAGATGCCCTTTGAACTGTGTGTGCTTGTTTTATGTATTTTTAGCACAGTTGTAGATTTGCGTTTTGTAAGTGCTGTAAACTCTCTGCTTATGTCCAAAAAACATATTCACCCTCTCTTTTAACTTAGACATTAAGCCCTGGGAAACAATATTCCTGTGGCCTTTAACTCCTAATGTGGCTATAATAAAGTTTGTTTTTTTAAAGGACATTTGTCTTTTGTTTCTCATCAATGTCAGGATATTTATGTGAATTTAATGTCTTTCTATTTCTCTGCTTAAAAAAATGATTGAACTTCTATGACCCAGAAGATCTGGCTTCTCTTCAGTTATGGGAATGCATAAAAAAAATGGTGGTAGTCAAGTTGTATCTACAGAAGGTTACATCTTTCCCCTTTGTCTTCAAGAGTGTGATTGATTACATTTAATAAGATACCAGCTATATCAGTTTGGAGACAAGGGACAAGAGGAAGCTTTGGCTGTATCAAGCTCAACAACAAGATATTCTAGCAAACCAAGGCATAGCCACTCATGAACATTTACCATCCAGGGTTCCAGATGAAGGGCAAAGAAGGTTAGATGAACCATAGAGTTTTTGAGACCTTATCTGATCATTTAGCAAAGATTGGTCAAGTATTTTCTGAGTAACCAGGCAATAAAATAGACTTTTGAAATTTGGATATGATTAATATTTATATCCTAATTTTCAACAGAGTCTGAACCAAGTTACTTAGTATTATCAGCTACTAAAAATGACCTGAGTTTTAAATGCTAAGTTCTGTTCAATACATTCAAGTACATCTCTGCATCAAACACATATCTCAGTATGCTGCCCAGCATTGATAATGCTATGAAAAGATTGGCTGCCAATGACCTGACTTACTCATGAGGCTGCCTGAGTTATGGAAGGGAAACTCCATGGGCTAGTGAAAATACAAGAAGAACTCCTCTTCATGCCGTCCCATGGGATGGCTTCCTTAATGAGGTGCTCACTGCCCCCCTACAGCTTTTCTATGGATCAGCCTTGAGAAAAAATCTGAAATTTTAGATGTTTTCACTAATAAATGTGAAAACTAACGAGGTTTTTCATTGTTTTAATTCTGTGTCTAGGGAATCAGCTAGATGGCCATAAAGAGAATAGTCTCAAATTTAAATTTTAAAAATGTATTTTTTTTTGTAGAATAATGGAAATTTTTAACTTTGAACGTGTTTGCAATGAGGGGGGAAGTGTTGGGAAACTTCATAAAGCAAATACGCATTAGCCCCAGAACTATGTTTTTCTAATCTAATAAAAATACTGGGTAAATGAAGCCGGTATGAATGCAAACCACAGTTCAAGCCAAGCAAGCTAGTACATGAGAATTTTGCTTTGAGATCTGTCAATAACAATTACTGTAGCGTCTGAGTCAGGCAGTGAACTAGACTCTGCTCCCATGTGATACAGCTAATGAGGAGAGTTAGGATAAAAAGAACGGAGTATTCCAGAGGGAGGACAAGGGGAAGAGCATCATAAATCATAAAGTGGCAGAAAGACAGCTGGAAGTGCTGAGGAACGGCCAGGTGACCCAGCACGAAGAGCATGCGCCCTGAGGATCCTGCTGCATGTCTCTCCATGAAGGAAGGGAAGTACGTGCCTCGTTTCAAGGGAATCCAGGCATGGCATCCCTGGTGAAGAGATTGCCAGTCCTCTGCACAGAAAAAGTCCACAGATCGTATAGCCCTCAGCTTGAGTTAGTAGTTGTTTGGTGAGCTAGAGACTCCTCTGGCATATTGTGCTAACAATGGAGGTGGTCCATTCTGTCCATCTCTTGAATCTCTGTAGCAGGAAACCAGACTTTTCCTGGGATGATATAAACAAACAAACCAGATACCACCAACAGTAGACAGATTCTAGCAATGTCTAGCTTAGTAAATCAGTGAATTTTAGGGGTTACATACAGAATCAGGGATAGAAGGTTGCTTATAGAAACATAGGTGACTCAGAGGCAGCTGCATCACTGAAAAGTTTACTCTAACATGAACAAGGACACTCAAAAGCTACAGACTTGGTGCTTCTCCCACAACTTGCTTTCAGCTAGGCTGGTCAGACAGTCTCCCACCCCATTATCTGCTACTATTTATATAACCTTGAGGCCTTATGAATCTTGTAAATTTCAGGAGTTTCTTGAGCCTCGTGAGTTTCACTTTCTTTCTGAATCTTATGAACCTCCCTTCTCCCTACAGGAGGGAATATTTCAATTTAGAATAAATAGTTTTACAATGAAGGGAACACATGACTTAGCTACTTTGAAGTACAAAAGAAAGATCTTGGGGGAGCCTGAAGTTAATCTTTTACAGCCTCAGGGAAACAGTATTGAACAGAGAAGGACTAGAATCCAAAGCCCCAAATTTCAAGAGTCTCCATTCAAGCAATGAAGTATATTCCTTTGATGATTCATCTCGCCTCGTGTTCTGAAAATAGTTGTTTCATAGCTCCAATCCTGAGGTCAGCATGAAAATGCATTTCTTAAGTCATCCATCTTCAGTAAGGATCACTGCTGTAGAGACTGGCACATCTGATGCCCCAGTGACTCTTGACATCCATAGTCTTGTCTACCCTTCAAAAAGCACATTTAGCGCATAGTGGGTTTTACAATTGTAGACGCAGGTCTACATACACAGATCTCAGTTCCATGTTTGGTTCCTCAACGCACTGTCAGACAAGCCCTAGCTAGTCCCAGGATAAGTAAGTGGGAATGAGAGAGGTGTGAGTTCAAAGAGGGAGAGAACACACTTTGCCTACAGATTACCACACTGCAATGCTATGTGCAGCCAGCAGAGGCTCCTGGTATAGATACAGAAGTGAAGACAGCTCCGGTGGACATCCAGCCCTGGTGAGGCCCACCTCAGGATCGGCTCAGCTGTAGAAAGATGGAAGCCTCTAAGCTGGTCTTGACCTTCGTGCCCCACAGCTTCATAGAAGACTACAGTTTTAAAGTGTGTCAGAACAGTAGTTACGATCCCTCACCTTTAAAAAAAAATCTTTCTCCAGTTCTTGAGTTTTTCCTTAATTTTACAGTACCTTTAGTACCCCTTTGACTTTATCTTGATGTGGTCATTTCTGGAGAACTGAGTCGCTGAGCCCTTTCACGCAAAGAAAGGAAAGTTCATTATGTCATTGGGGTTGTGCCCTAGATCACATGGTGTCAGCCTTCTGTTGTGTGGGAGAGTGGACGCAGAAAACAGGAGTAAAAGTGTATACATGGTAATAAATGACAGAGACTGGGAGGTCTAAACCCCATACCCAGCTTCTCAGTACCTCGGTACCTCACTGGAGATCCCACAGTGGGCAGGGCAGCCAAGCTGAAGTGACTCAGTGTGGGAGATTTCCTTAACATGAGGCAGTTTGGGGAATCTCTACAGTCTCAAAAGGAAAAAAAATGTTTTAGTTTGTATTTACCTTCTTGGATTTATTTAATATTTTATAAATTTTTCAATAATGAATGAATGATTATTTATTTATTTATTGCCCTTTCCCTGTATTCAGTAAAAAAAAAAAAAAAGAAAAGAAAAGAGAAATGAAGTCAATGTCATTTGAAGCAAAATGGATAGAAGTTTTAAGTGACATAATCCAGACTCAGAAAAACAAATTCTTAATGATTCTTCTCATATATGTAATCTAGATTTAGGTAGGGGTGTGTGTGTGTGTGTGTGTGCGTGCGTGTATGAGAAGTTCAAGGGTATGATGAAGACATGATCTAAAGAGAGAAAGGAAAGGTGCAATGAGGAAAAAGTACCACATTTGCTCTCCTGGGCCAAATCCGGTAATCTACATAAAGGATGCTGGAGATTGTCTAGGAAAAGGGAACCAGCATGAAGCAGGAATGCAGGTGTCGGCACAGGGCCAGCTCAGCAACTTGCAGTGGCTCATCAGGAAGGTGCACAACGAGGCCTGGCATTTTCTGTACTAATGTTTCTAATTGCTAGAAATTAAATATGTCATATGTTGTATATGCATGTGTTATATGCGTCTGTATTTGTTTGTGTGCGTGCATGCATGTATGTTTGCAGATTCGTGTGGAGTCTATGTGTATGTGCAGGTGCACACATGGATGACAAGTGTGTAAGCAAACCATATATGTACACAGGTACATGTGTGTGCAGGTGGATGTGAAGGCTGTGTGTGTATAAAGGTGCACATGTGTGTGCAGGTGGATGTGAAGGCTGTGTGTGTATAAAGGTGCACATGTGTGTGCAGGTGCATATGAAGGCTGTGTGTGTATAAAGGTGCACATGTGTGTGCAGGTGGATGTGAAGGCTGTGTGTGTATAAAGGTGCACATGTGTGTGCAGGTGGATGTGAAGGCTGTGTGTGTATAAAGGTGCACATGTGTGTGCAGGTGCATGTGAAGGCTGTGTGTGTATAAAGGTGCACATGTGTGTGCAGGGTATGTGTGCATGTGTGTGCATGTATGTGTATGCGTGCAGGTATATGTAGAGAACAGAGGTCTGTCAGGTGCTATCTTTGAGGGTAAGAAGGTACCCCCCCCAGTATCTTCTTATTTTAACCTCTTAAAATTTTTTTAAAGAATTGCATCCACTTTCTTTTTTGACACAGGTTCTCTCATCAAACCTGGAGCTCATTGGTTCAACTAAACTAGCTAGCAAGCAAGCTCACAGGATTGTCGTCTGCACCCTCTCAGTGCCAGGGTTACAGGCACGTCTCCTCCGCATGCTCACCTCTTCCACATGGTGCTGGAGATACAAATTGAGCGCCTCATGCTTGCACAGTGAACACCTTCCTGACTGCCAAACCTTTTCCGCCTGCTGTGGTCATTATTTCTGATGTACTGTCCCGGCCCTAACAAAGCATCACATCTTGACCACTCTATCCCCTAATTCTGATAAGAAATACATGCTACTTCCTGTTTGTCTACTTGACACAAAGCTAAAGGCACCTGAGAAGAGGGACTCTTGACTGAGGAATTTCCTCCATCAAATTGGCCTGTGCATTGTCCTTGAGGCATTTTCTCAATTACTGATCAGTATGGGAGAGCCCAGCCATTATAGGTAGTCCCAGGTTGTATAAGAAAGCGGGCAGAGCAAGCCCTGGAGAGGAGCACCCCTCCTCTGCTGCCGCTTAAGCTCCTGCTGACTCTACTCAAAGATGGGTGTGGATCAGAACATATAAGCCAAACAAACCCTTTCCTCCCCATGTTGTTCATGGTCAGGACCATTTACCACAAAGACAACAAACTAGAAGTGGTCACACCCCTAGTGGAGAAGCAAGGTATAATTTGTGTATCTCTGTCAGACAAAAAAATATCTGATTGCACTACTTTTGTTATCGTGTTTTAATTGTCAAAACAAGAGCTCTACTCTTTTCCTTTAGTGGTTAAACTTTATTATAAAAACATTGGAATTCAAAAATTCGCATGCTGAAGTTAACCAGAGCCAAAGACTCTACAACTCAACAGGCCTCTATGCCAGTGATTCTGAACCTTCCTAACTTCCTTTAATATACTTCCTCGAGCTATGATGACCCAACCACAGAATTGTTATTTTGCTACCACATAACTATAAATTTGCTGCTGTTATGAGCTGCAGTGTAAATACTTGTGTTTTTTCAGTGGTTTTAGGTGACCCTTGTGAAAGGGTCATTTGATTTTCCGAGGGGCTGAGACCGACAGGCTGAGAACTATGCAGCATAGATATTTGTAATGGAAGCTGTAGAGCTTCACAATGGGTTCTACACTTCCACCATCCAACAGTGATATTCTTTATACACTTATCTGCCATCAAAACTTCAAAGTCCGTGACAGCAGTCAGATGGAGAAATGCACTCAGCATCATAGCCTTCTTCATCTCTCCCTTCCACTCCCTTCATCACTCAGCTCTGCTCTTTGTCCAGACTTTATCGAAATGCCTAAAAACCTTCCATAGAATCAAGTAATTGGCTCTGCGTCTGTGACAGTCAGAGATCCACGACCTTGTCTGGAGAGCCATGCTTCAGGGTTAGTTCTCTCTTATCCTGTATCACCTGGGCGGGCAGATGGCATGCAAGCCTTTGTTCTGAGGGACCAAGAGAATAAGGAGTCTAGCTCCCTGACAAGAGAAAACATGAGGAAGGGAGATGTTGAGGGGTCAGGCAAAGAATACGGAGCAAAACAGCAAACAGCCGAACAGGAGATGTTTGTAAGTTGTTTTTGATAGGTGTTTCTTCTGTAAGATGTATGAAGAATTCCAAGACATCAGTGTGAATAACATGAACACAGTAGCTGGAAAGATTAACGTGAACGTGCTGAATAGGAACTTGACAAAGAAGACACTGAATGGCCTATGAGAATGAAGAGATTTTATATATATATATATGCCATTATATTTATTGTATATACCAATTCATAAATGTAATAATATTTATTATAAGGTATTATATTTCTATGATAAACATAATAGAAATATAATAGCATTAATATACTGTATAATATGATATATATTTACTATGTATTATATACGTATCGTCTCCTAACAATACTGCGTTGATGGGAGTCAGAGTAACTGCCATCACTGATAACTAGTAGCTCTATTTTAGAAAACCCTGCAGGTATTTGCAGAAACTTAACATATCTACAGTGTGTAAACTGACAATTTACTCAACAGTAGGGTAGGGAACTTGTAGCATCTGCCTCCTGTAGAAAGTCGGGGCATCAGGTAGAGGGATGGAGTTGCATCTCACACTCAAACACTCTGACCCAGAACTGTTCCAGTCTGAAAGGACTGCGGGGACAAAAATGGAGAAGAGGTTGGGAGAAAGGTGATCCAGTAACAGTCCCAAATTGGGATCCAGCTCAAGGGGAGGCTCCAATGCCTGACACTATTACTGATGCTATGGTGTACTTACAGACAGGAGCCAAGCATGGCTGTCCTCTGAGAGACCCAACAAGCAGCTGTCTGAAACAGATGGAGATACTCACACCCAACCAATGGACTCAAGTCAGAGACCCCTGTGTTTGAACTAGGGAAGGCTGGAAGAAGCTGAGGAGGAGGGTGACCTCATAGGAAGACCAGCAGTCTCAACTAACCCAGACCCCTGAAATCTCTTGGACACTGAGCCACCAACCAGGCAACATACAAGAGCTGGTCCAAGGCCCCTGACAGCAGAGGATTGCCTGGTCTGGCATCAGTGAGAGAAAACGCACCTAACCCTCGAGAGACTTGAGGGCTCAGGGAGTGGGGAGGTCTGGTGGGGAGTGGGGATATCCTCTTGAAGATAAGGGGGAGGAATGGGATGAGGAACTGTTGGAGGGGAGACTGGGAGGGAGGCAACTAGTATGCTGTAAAAAAAATGTAAGTAATATAAAAAAACAAAAAAAGCTTCCTCAACCATAAAACCACCAAGACCTGGCTTGTCCTGGAACATGGAAAGTGTAGGAGCGATACATATTCTCTCAGGCCTTTTGCATGTCTGCCGCCTGCCTCTCCTCTGAAGCCATGTGCCGCTGCTCTCCTTAGCGTGTGCAACTACAGCAGAGCAAACCAGACTGCACGGCACACAGCTCAGTGCTTTACACTTCATAGCAACATTTAAGTGAAAAATGTCTCGCTCAAAATGATGCTACCGTTAATTTAAAACACACGCGTGTGTGTTCTCACACAGAAATGCAAGAAAGAAAAAAAAATCGGCAAAGCAAGTATCCAAGTATCTGTATAAAAATATTCAAAAACCTCAACTCCACAAAAGAGCATTTACCTGAAATTTTTTATTTTTAAAAAATACATATTTGTGTCCTGTGTGTTCAAACTCTGGTCTAGTTGAAGAGTTTTCAAATTAAGAAATAAATGATCTAGTACTTAGAAAACAAGTTCTGCCTATGTTTCAGCTATGTTAGAATTTTAATTTTCATCAAAGTTCAAGTAAATACTTCACATTTAAATCTTCTACAGACTCAACTCTGGTTAGTCAGAAGGTCCACGCTGCTTGGCATGGCATTTAACTCTAATCAAATATCGCCTGGGCTTCCTTGTATATTAAGAGCTCTATAGAACAGTCTCATGACCCTCTCTACATCGGTTAGAAAATCTATCACCCTTGTCAACTTCTGGGTATGAGAAGAGCGGGGGTTGTGAGGGAGGGAATGAAATGTCTCTGGCTTTGAAATTGTGCTTTCAAATGAGACAAGTTTTCTTATCAGCCTTCATAGGTGGCACAAGGTGTCATCCTCAACTCTTATAAGGGCAACATTTATTTGGGGCTGGCTTACAGGTTCAGAGGTCCAGTCCATGATCATCAAGGTAGGAGCATGGCATTGTATAGGCAGACACAGTGTAGGCAGAGATGAGTTCTACATCTTCAGCTGAAGGCTGTTAGCAGAATACTGACTTCCAGGCAGCTAGGATGAGCGTCTTAAAGCCCATATCCAAAGTGACACATCTACTTCAACAAGGTCACACCTTTAATAGTGCCACTCCCTGGGCCAAGCATATACAAACCATTACACTATCTACTAGAGATTTATGCCAACCTCCAAGCATCATAGATTCCCTGCATACTGATCAATGCATCTCTATAGACACTAGGACCCCTGGTGTCCGAATGAAGGTGGGCTGGCTTCTTTATTGATGCACTGCTGCCTTAGGCTTAAAACTTAGAAGATAGGCAGAATAACTCAAGTAGCAAACAGGGTGGAGAGCTGACTTATGTCAGTACCTTCTCTCAAAACCAGCCACTGTCCCATCATTGCCAAAGCACTTTGAAGCATTGCTTTGTGATCCCCTTCCGTCCTGTCTTCATTCTTAGATTTTAGATACATTCTTCCAACTCTCCAGGGCTAGCCCCTCCCATTCCCGTCTCCTGTGTGTCCTGTACAGGTTAAGGGCAGCCTATGTGCACTGCCTCCTCTGGGGCTTGATGCACAGCTCTTGCTAACAACTGTCTAACAGGGGATGAGGCAGCACACGGGCATTCTGAGCACAAGAACTAAAATTAAGTCAAGCTTAACAAGAAGAGATGTCAAATAAAAGCGGAAGTTATAACAAGGAAATGAAGAAGCATTTCTTTCTGTGATGCTAAAAGCAGCTGACGGGGACTAAGATTTTCTTGGTCCTTTATATTGTATCATCATTCCAAGAGGATAGACAAAATGCATAGTTTTTACAATCAGGATTTTTATAGATGGGAAATATTATGGCAATGTAGTCTAGCTACCCTCTGTTGAAACCACTGTACTATTGAGAGGATATTTCATGTTGTGTGCCCAAAGGCAGCCCTGGGGTTGCCATGGCTCTTGTTTCTTTCCCCATGTACCATTTTTATACATGTTGAAATTTAAGTACCAGCAACACAAAATTGTTTTTAAATAATGTATTGAAGCCTAGTTTGGAGGAAAGTGTAGCGTCCCCATAGATAGCTAATGAATGGGTGGTGAGTATTCACCGGTAACAGAGTTAATATGGTTGTTTAAAATTAGATGCTGTGCAATCATAGCAGCAGATGTGCTCCATGCATACCTACTGCACATAACTCATTAGAAAGGAAACGAGGCCTTAGACTATGTAGGAAGACAAGTACCACCGACTATGTCTGTACAGGCTCATCATGTGAACAATACAAATCCATTGTAGAGGATGTAGTTGAGGCGTTCCCATCAAAACAAATGGATAACTGTCGCCACTTTGACAACAAGAAGAATGAAGGAATAATTTCAAAATATAGCTTTTAACTTATAGAAATAAAAACTAATAGAAAAATAAAGATTTTTTCTCGTGTTTCTTAGTAGGTTACACTGAATGTGACTTTGGTGGGAAAATTATGCAAGTTCAGTTGCGATGAGATGTTATATGTAAGAAACAAAAAGAAGAAATCCATGAAACCTCTAGGAATTAATTAAGAATGAGGCCCAGGGCTAAAGTACTTGCCCAGAAGGCATAAGAGCCAGAGTTGGATCCCAGCACAGAAAACAATAATCATATCAATAAAAGGAAACTAACTCTTATAGATACTACACCAACTTACCACTGAACATTTCCAGTGTGTTTTATTCTATATTCACACATATAAATAACTTTACAGGGATGGGTTTACGCTTGCATACTTTATGGGCACATACATGTGCACACACCGACTCATACTGCACCACCTCAATTCTGTAGTTTCTAAGCAAAGAGAAACTGTACGGCAGATCATTTATTTCACGAAGCCACCAGGATTATTCCCACGGGAAACAGGAGAACCACACCTTTTTGGAGGCACATTTGAAAACAGCACAGTTGGAAAAGGTAATGTCAAAGTTACAGATCTTTGCAATCCACTGTTCCATTTCACGACCAGAATAATTTTGTGTTTCCTCCCCAGAGCATGCTTGTGAGTGCTGACTTCAGATGCCAACTCGCTTGTGGATTCTAGAAAGTAGCATCATGAAATATATAAACAGTCCCAGTAAATATTCATCCTGCACCATGCAAGGTAGTCTCCATTTCTATTGAGCTTGCTGCATTTGGTTAGGTTTTCAGTCTTGGTGACAGAAGAGTGCACACAGAGCTGGCTCTGTGTAACTTCCATGCAACTCTGCTCCTGAGTGGGCTGATATCATGACACACTGAATAGAAAATCCTCATCCAAATTACAGTCTCGTTCCAAGCAGCAGAAGAATTTTGGAAGCCCATGTTGAGTAATTTTGGAGTTTTATGAAAAATCTAAAATGCACGGGCATTGAGAGTAGAACGCCATCCCTTCGAAGTGTGAGGACAGAGGACTCCTCGTGCTTCCTTCTGTGAAAATAAATCTCCAAGTGGCTCTGAGTTGTTCTCCAAAACACCATGGTCCTTCCAATGGAAGCTGAACAAAAAAAAAAAAAAAATTAAAAATTTAAAAAATGCAAATGAATAAAAACATTTCCCTAATGTGGAAAGATGAAGGCCATGATAGGAACAGAAAATATTATTTGCTTAACTTCCAGTCAGTGGAGTGACATGTCTGCCTCTGGCTCCACCACTAGAGAGAGCATCCAGAACTTTCTGCCATGAAGCCAACTGTCATCTCCCCACAGTGCAGTCTCTACATTTGCACATTGTTTTGCATTTAAATATATATTGCTTTTAAATTTTAAATGGTGATATGAGCGAGGAACCTTGGCAGCAGGGAAATTAGATTGGGAAGTCAAGTGCGGAAACACGAACAGGAAAATGTATTAAAACAGTGCTCTTATTTGTGGCGCCCCAAACACCCACCTGGAATCCAGAAGGATCTACAGAAGGCCGATACTCCTTCTGACGTTTTCTTGAATGCTAATGCTTTTTTGAGAGGTTGAACAAGGGGACTTTCAAAACAGACATTTGGAGGCAAAGAGAAAACCACTATGGATTCATCAAAAGACAAACTGAAAGTCTCCGTCTCCAGTTCATGCCCCAGCGTGGAAGTCAGAGAAGGAGAATGAAGAAAATTCAGATCCAGAGTTCCTTGCTATACCACCTCTTTCCCACACAGCAGCAAAGCTCAATCCATTTTTTACTGCAAAGGAGGGTAGAAAGGTAAAGTCATACCCCACACACAAAGCTGACTGGTACAGGTACAGTGTGCGTGCTTTGTCTAGAGGAAGACGGACGCAGCGGATTCTTTGGCTGATGTGCATGCACACACATGCATTTTCTTTGGAAAATGATATCTGGACCAGAAAAGATGAAAAGAAACTAAACTGACTAACAGACTTGGGAATAGAACAGGCAGGGAAAATATGAGCAACGTGACTATATTTTGCCAAAAAAAAAAAAGTGATACTGAACAGGTCAGGAAATGAAAATATTACCTAAATAATTATGTGCTGAGCCCAAACACAGAAGCAAGCCAGGCCCCCAGGGACCCAGCTCTCTGTTCAAGTCAGATGTCTGCACAGAGAGCTCTATGTGTATGGGAAGACACACTTGGCCTTAAAGTGCCAGTAGGTGAGAAAACATATTTATTTTGGGTAGAAACAGCCAAACAAATTATGAGCTTGGAAGGAGGAAAACTCACTTTTGAAGTAAAAGAACCCTTTTCACCATGAGTTAAAACAGACTCTGAAATAGCCTTTCTGATGAGGTAATGGGGTAAAAGGAAGGTGTTGGCTAATTTTAGATTACTTAGGTCAGTGGAAACGCTGTTGATTTAGTCACGACACAGTGCAAAATATGCAATGATGCTATTTCATTAATCTATCCCCAGGGTGACAACATTAGTCAATATACAATCACCTCAACCAGATATTTACGTGACCATTGTCTTTAGAAAGCAGAGCCATCAAGAATAACCAAAAAAAATGTATGCTGCCTTTGTTTATTGAATCTTCAGATTCTAATGTGTAAGTCTGTTCCTCTGGCACAACTCCTTAACAGTTGGAGAAGATCCTCTGAGTTGAAGAGAACGCTTCTGAAAACCAAAGGTGTACTGAACAGATCAAAGGTCCGTTCCTTTTGTTGTTCTTGGTGCTGGGTCCTTGGGAGGGGCACAAATTCCAGACCAACGTCCATTCCGAAGCTCATTTCCATGTCAGAGCCTGGAGGATGGTCCATAGCCATCTTCATCTCCATCTTCCTGGAGTTTATGAGATAAGAAAATCTTCAGGGGCTCTTGGCAGACCTGCTGACTAAAGACCCGAAGTTCGCCCCACTGATCAGAGGAGAAACCTATGGTTGAGTTCCTTGCTATTTTTTCATCTGTTCATTTAGCAGGCAATATCCTCTCCAAACTGGTGTGAGGGAATCCGTTGCTTCTGTGATGTATAATAGCAGGTGCTAGATCTCTTTCCTTCTTCCTAACACGAAGGAATGTGAAGAACTGTACCAAGGATGAATTATTTGAATTTAACACACAAGCTGCTGCTGGTCACTAAAACCCATTTGTGACTTGTCAAGGATATGTGTGAAATCACAGAATCATTTTCCCTGCTGTAGCTGCCTGTTGGTGTGCACAGAAATTGAACATTTCTGATTGGATTTATGAAAGAGAGAGACCTCTCTGAGAAACTCCTTTTAGCACTCAAAGGAAAAAAAAAAAAAAAAAAAAAAAAACCCTAATAACAAATTTGAAAGCGATAGCGCTCAGCTTCTGTACCGCTTTGCCTTCGAACTTTGAACAGCACCTGGAACTTTCAGACTCTTTGCAGCTCTATGAATTCAGACTCTTTGCAGCTCTATGAATCCGACCGGGCAGTTGGGGAGACTGGAGGCACAGGGACTCTGCTCAGGCTTGTTCAGGTGATTTCATCGAGGCTCAGCAAAGGAGATTCAAACACCCGTCTCTCCTGAAACACAGTGAGCTCGATGTTTATAGACACACATTTTAAAGTATGTGTTAGAGGTCTACCTACCCCTCATGGACCTATTGGCTAATTAGCTTATCAGTAGCCATTTGCCAGTCTCTTAGCCACTCTTGTCTCCTCCCCTGCCACCCTTGCTCTTAGACTCTGTAACTGACATGTGACTCAGAAATGCCTTGCTCACCTCTTGTGCACTGCTAACAGTATCAGTACTGAGACTGGATCATCAAAGGCCGGCGCTTACTGATGGATGCAGAGCTGTGTGGGAATGGGTTAAGCAATGTCCCTAGAGGAGCATCCCAACTCCTCCTCTACTCATATTTCATGATCCACCCAGTGCCTCCAACAACACCTATTATTTTTCCCCAAAGGAAACCCAATAACTTGTCACAAGACTAAATGGAATGAAGGAGGGATAAGTTAATAACACAGACTTAATAAATATTACTAGTTAACACATGTGAGGTTCGGTTATGAATGATTTAATAAGCAACTATTACTTAACAACTTACAGGGTTGATTTGTCTGTCTCCCAAACTGTTGTTACAGATTTTTTTTAACCAATTAGTTATTCAGTTTGTGTATTGGGGGATTTTACATATATTTTACATTTCTTCTCTTTCTTGAAGGAAAAGTGTAGAAATTTGGTCATATCCAATTTTCTTATCAGCATGCACAACCTTCGCTGGTGCTTTGATGCCCCCAAACTGGAGTCAAACTGATTTTACAAAACTTTTTTTTGGTCAAAACCAACCAACCAAACAAACAAACAAACAATCAACCAACCACCACCACCACCACCACCACCAGCAACAACAACAACAGCACCACAGAGATAGAGACATCAGCCCTTTCCCAGAGATGCTAAGGAAGAGGATAGCATTGTTCTTGGTGAAGAGCACTGAGATCACTCCCTGTGGTAACTGCTACTGTGGTTTAGATAAGGACCCCTTCACAGGCTCATCTGTGGAAGAATTTGTTCTCATCCATGCTGTTGGAAGGTGACACACCCTTTAAGGAGTGGGATCAGGGGTGGGGTTTTCTGGATGGTAATGACATTAATGTGACATCATAGCACAGAAAGAAATCATGGGAGCAGTGGCTGGGAAGTTATGAGTGCTGGCTACTCTTCAGAGGATACGGGTTCACTTCCAATCACTCACAGTTGCCTGTAACCCCCATTTCTAGGGAGACCTGATGACCTCTTGCAGCCTGTGTGGGCACAGTATACAAATAGAACACAGGCAAACTTGTCACACATAAACAATTTTTTTAAAAAAGAAGTAAGTGATACTCAGCTGGAGAGAAATATTTATTTATAGGTTATGAGAAATCAGGGAAGTCATCACTTTCGTGAAATCTGTTGTAGGGGGTAAGTCAAGGTCTATGTTGCCATGAGCACAGCCGTGTCCAGGTCCCCAGTGCCTCAGACCCATGAGGATGGCCATGGGGACTATGTACAGATGATGACAGTATGTCTGAGGAATCTATCTGAGCTTCCTCCTCCCTCTCTCCATTACTTATAGAGAGAAATTGCTCCAACACAGAGACCTCTTGCAGATTATCTAAACCTACCTCCTCATTCAGCAATATATGATAAACATGCCTCATCGATTCAGATGCAGAAAATAAATGTGCTGAGTTTCTGGGCTGGTGGTAGATCATGGCCCGCTGGGTCTCAGCTTTTCTGTAAATGTGTTTGTGTCTGTCCATTCTTCAGTCCCTCATCACCCCAGACAGGTTTCTAGGATCAAATCTGGCAGGCTGTGGCAATCCATACCGTGTATAGTTAACGGCACTTTGGAATTGTATGAAGAAATACACCATCAGAAAGTCTTTACCTTCTAACCACAAAAATCCTAGTCATCTGTAGATATGAGGGACTCCCAGCTCAGACTTTTTACCATTTTGGGTATGCATAAGGCATTGGGTGAGTTTTCCCATAAGAGAAGAGTTTGCAATATCCTGCCAGGAAGAAAGCAGCACCCTCCGATGGGGTCATTTAATGAGTTTAATGAAAGACAAATTTACAAGGATGTGAGATGCACTTATGTGCCAAGGTGCCAAAGACACACAGGGTTGTGGGGAAGTACTTAGTAAAAGTGAAGAGGGCAGGAGAGAGTGAGAAAGAGCTGCATTCCAGAGACTATGGAACTGGATCTAGGCCCATCTACAATAGTTTTAAGCAGTGGGAATAGAATCAGAATGACTCTCTGATCTTCAAGGTTTTTTGTTCTGGTTTTCTGACTAACTTCCCAGAGGAAGCAACATCCACACAGCCAGCCTCCCAGTGTATACAGCACAAGGAAGAGCAACAAACCAAAGGAGAAAAAGAAGGGATGAAGGAAAACTGCCCATCAACCAGGTTTTTAATGAACTCAATATTTTAGATGATATCTTTACTTCCACATTGCTTGCAACGCTATTCACAACAGCCAAGACACAGAATCAAACCAAGTAAGCAAGCAGAGAAAGCATGGTAGATGTACAGAAAGAATGTATATGTACACAATATATTATTATTCAAGCATCAAAAGGACAAAATCATGTCACTTGGGGGTGCCGTGGATAAGCCACAGGGACAGGACATTAAGTGAAATAAGCCAGGCACAGAAGATAACACCAAACTCACTTTTTCGAGAACAAAGGTGTGGGAGAGAGGGGTGGGAATGGTCTGAAGTGTGTAGGAAGCTACAGTAAAGTGTACTTGTCTTCAACTGAATCACATAGTTACAGAGTAATAAAATATTGCATATTTTGAAGTAACCTGAAGAGAGGACTTTGAATGTTTTCACCAAAAGGAAATGAAAGGGGCTAAGAGAGAAACTGTGCAACTTCAGGAGCCTTGGTGAAAATATAAGCAGCAGCTGGGAGTTGGAAGTGGGGGGAAAGGGGTGCCCAACCTCACTAGAACCAAAGCAGGCATTAGCTTTTTGATGTTGGAACATGGGTGCCTAGCAGAAATTTGATTCATGTACGGAACACGGCTGCTGAGAATGTAAAGTCAAATGGCTCCAGCCCCTGGTGTCACTGCCTACCACCTGTGGTCCATGTGTCCCTTCTCATGGCACTAGGGCTGCTACGCTGGAGTGTGGAGTGGACAGCAGTCTTCCCTCCTCTCTGCACCTGGTCCTTGAGCTGCTGTCAATGCTTGAGTTCGGTTCTTGGGAATATAAATTCTATGGGTGGGACAGGTGGGTTTGCAGTGTCCTCTGCCCTTTCCCCATCATGAGGGAAGTGCTCAGTAAAACCCTTGTTGGATAGCAGTTGATTAAGTTGATAAAAATGCAAATATATTTTACATATATGCCATATTTAATATGTGTTAAACAAATATGTATCTGCATAAATATAAATGCTATATACACATTATATGTCATATACTATATTGTATAGAGTATATTGTACACACCCTTACCACTGTCACTACAATCACTAGAACCCAGCTCGAAATTTTTCAACTATATCTTAGAAATGGTTGAACAATAAATGAAGTGACAGGCAGCCAGCAGACCCTGAGGATAGCTGGCTCTTAATATTAGCGTTGATCGTTAATATACATTTTTTCCTGCCCCTCTGAAGTTATTAATGTTACCTCATTCTCATAGCAAGACCACTGCCTTGTTCATGGTAAAATCTTGGTGTGGAGATTGCATGAAGAGCGGCTTGGTCCAAGAGCAGGCAGTACAGGAGGAGCCCAGCATGCCCACCATCTACGTATGTGCTGTCTCTCATCAGAGCATGCCATGCACGAAGCTACTTACGGTAGAAAACGGTTCCACTAGACACCCTGTTCTTTCATCTCCAACCTCACACAGCTTCCAGAGTGTGGCATATTCACGGTGGCTTTTTATTGTGCCTGCTGGGGTAGGTAAGAGAAGGTGAGGTGGGGGAATAACCTTTCAACCAAGCAGCTCTGCTGAATCCCCTGTAGGACTAAGAGATGTGCAAGGGGGAGTGTGGGTGTGACAGACTTCTTAAAGCTTTAACACTCACCTTCGGTGCTCCTTGCTGTTTCTCTGTCCTGCTGGCTTTGCATCACATGTGAAGCTGGGCAGGCATCCCTCTGCATGTCTGGGTCCTGGCAGAGGCTAGCCCATCAGTGCGTTGCCTGTCCTCTTCCTTCTTGTTCAGGCCCAGGCACACACAGGCATCACTGACTGAACACAGTGAATTAACGAGTAAAAAAAAAACCATGAATGTGGGAGGGAGATGTGTTGGAGACTTGAGGGGTTGGATTTGAAGAAAGGGAGTTGGGAGTAGATATGACTAAGATATATTATGTAATGTCAAAGAGTAAGAAACACTTTTAAAATAGAAATATGAGAATAAGTACAATCAAGCCAATTCTTGTCTAAAATGTACTGCAATTAAAAAGTACTATTATTTAAAAAAATAACTCCTACCTCATTCATGAATTACCATTTGTCAAACTGAAGCTAGATATAAATAAATGTAATACATATGCATAGTTCTCTCTCCTCTCGCTCTCTTTTTGTCATATATACACACATATATACATATACATATATATGTGCACATACACACACATATATATTATATATAATCACCAGTTTCTCTCTTCTTTTAAGTCAGGTAAAATATTTTTTATTAAATTATTTTATTTATTTACATTCTAAATGTTGCTGCCCTTCTCGGTCCCTGTCCCTGAGTTTTTCAACTGGATCTTTCTTTACAGCTTACTAGATCTCACTTCTAAGTAAAGGGTTCTCCTGGTGCTTGTCTGGACCCAGAAAGCTTTTGCATCTTTGACCTGGTCCCATGCTTGATACTCCCATAGTGCCCCTTTCTTCTGCCTCGTGGTTTGATGTCTCTCCTCACTCCGTTCACACTGGATTGTGTTCAACGGCTCTGTGTACCTCCTGTGTTATCTGGAGTTCTGAATCTGTTCCATGCTCTCTCCTTTCTCTCAAATCTCAGATGCTTTCTCTAGAAAGACCCAGCTCTGGTTTTTATTTACATGCCACTTAGCACTTAAAACTCCAAGGAAAAACAAACAAACAAACAAACAAACAAGTCAACAAAAAGCCTTTCTTACGACCGAAATACTGCTCAAGTCCTTTTCCTTCAGGGACGATGCCGCCCTTTGGAGCTCACCTGAAGATCCACCTCCCCTCCCTCTCACCACATACCCGTAATTATATCTCCCCCGGGGAAAGGAGCAGTCTGAGCTTGTCAGGTCATTGTCTCTACTCTAGCAAAGTGTAATGAGCTATTTGTGTTTGTTCTCTTATCAATCCATGTTCTAACTTCAGTGTAATTAATGATGTCACTTAACCTAAAATTATTCCTGTCAACTTACAGCCAGCAGGTGAATGTCACCCTCAGCAGGGTGAGACACTCTCAGCTTCCAGCGTGGGAAAGAGTCCAGTTACCGGAAGCACTAATCGATCCTTAATGGATGTGAAGATTATTGAGCCACACCACCATGGAGCTAGACCTGTTTTAAAATAGATTAGCTCTTACCTGTCCTCTGTTCTCTTTAGGAAACACCCAGCCAAGCCATGTGTGGCAGTTGGTGCTCGTGACCTAACTGCAACTTTATTATAGGGTAATTAGTCTAAAAAGGTGTATGTTTAAATGAATGTCATTTACTAAAAAGACTCTCTAACTTGATAGCTCATTTCTCCTCTCTGAGTTAAAGAATGAAGAATTCTTTTTTTTTAAAGCTTTAGTTTTTGACTTACTATACTCACTATAACATATTCCTGCATTTATAAAATCAAACTGTTCTTATTCACACACACACACACACACACACACACACACACACACACACACTGTCCCCTTCCTGGTCTCCTCTATCCTTTCAAAAGCCCCCTCCCTTCTATCAGAATGAAAAATATTTTATCTTTATTTAAAAACAAAGAAGTAAAGTGTAAAATGGAAACATCTGGTTACTCCTCTTTCCTGTGAATTTTAAGTGATTTAAAAGAAAAAATAAAGACAATGAAATTTTAAGGCAATAACCATAGTTTTCTACTTTTTCTCCATGGGGGTGGGGAATTACTAATAGAGACTGCTTTCTCTTAAGGGAGGAGGTATTTCGGTACTTAGACAAGCATTTTAGACTGTCTTTAAAGTCTAAAATAAACAAAACAATTTTCTTTCTCAGGAGGAGTTACTTGATAGCCACTGGCACCCTTTCCTGCACATCCTCTTTAAGGAGGCGGTGCTGTCTGGTCACTTCCTGTCCGGGGACTTTTTGCAGAGTCACACATATTGCAAGCATATTTATTTACCAGTTACCATTCCTTTCTTCAATCCCCAGTGGGGGTTCTTTATGCCCACGGGTTATAATGAAGAGAAAGGTTCCTGAAAACACAACAGTGTTTTTTATAGTTAGAAGAGAATTATTTGCACATATACTTCTTTGGGATGGTCTTTTAAAAAAATTATCTATTTACTTTTCTGAAAATGTCTTCTTCTAGATCCAAGAAAGCAGAATTTAAGTTCTGCATTTAGAGATCACCCCAAAATAGGACAGTCGTTGACACCAAATCGCCAGGATGGAAAGTTGTTGGGTTTTGATGTCACCTCTCTCAGACATGAATTCTTTTTCTTCTCTTTCCCCAGCGTCTTTCCCCTTCTTCTTTCTTCTTTTTTCTTCCAATTTGCACACAACACAGGATCCCAGGGAGCCTTTTGTTCCCTGTCAGGTCAACAAGAAGCCAAATTAAAAACTAACAACTTTTGGATCTCAACAGAAGGACAAAGTGAGTGTAGACTAAGAAGCAAAAGAGAAAAAAGAAAAAGGGGTTAGTGGAGGGGGTAAAGATCCTAAAGAAAGAAAAGCCGGGCTGAGGGATTTGGAGGGGCCAAGCTGCCTCTTTTGATGTGGGAGGTCTGCCCACAACCTGCTGGGATACTCTCTGGGACATCTCATTAACCGTGTCATCAAAGCCCCCTCAGGTCCAGCGAATCATAACATTATCTCTGACATTACCACACAGATACAAGGTTCCTGAGGCAGTCTATAAACATGCCTGTACTAACCAATTCATCCCGGCTTGACACCCCGGCAAGGGCTGGATGCCCTTTAGTGAGCTCCGTGAATTGCCCCAGTCATTCATCAAAGTTTCTTGGAGTGCATTTCACACAGCATTAAATTTAATTAAAGCAACATTGACTGCATTGTAATCCTCGGGAGGCTCTTTGTCAGAGGGACCTGGAACACTCCGGCTTAAAATGTCTATTGTTTTGTTGGAGGTTTTCTTGGTTGTCGGGTTTGAGGTTTGAACTTTTTTTTTTTTTTGAAGAATGGATATCCGGATTGAAGTGGTACAGACCGCCCCTCTTTGACTCTTTTCTTCCTTCGTTTCTCCTCTCCTTATTCACCTTCCTTTCCTTTAATTTTTTCCCCCTAGGTCAAAAGATACTGCATACATATTATAAAACCTGCTTCCAGAAAGTGGGTTACAATAAGTTGAATAGTTCTGTGAGCTTAAATAATTCAATTGGTACTCTGCTCAAGGAACTGGGCTGCATACTGGTACACAGAACCCCCCCTCCCCGGAAGGAGAGAAGCACACCCCAGTCTGCATGGCTCCAAGTGTGTCTTGCTTCTCAGTCACAGAGTGCTGCAGAGGTATCTTAAAGCCCTGGTCCTTTGCTACTGGAGGGTAAACGCAGTCCTCCCAGACACTTGGAATCCTTAGTGATGTTTTTAGATGAACCAGTAAAGTGGGGTGAGCTAAAAATAAACATCCTTTTTGTCAGCAAAGGAAGCCGGGTTGTACATCAGTTAGTGTTTGCATCCTATATGGAATGTGTGTGTGTGTGTGTGTGTGTGTGTGTGTGTGTGTGTGAGAGAGAGAGAGAGAGAGAGAGAGAGAGACAGACAGACAGACAGACAGACAGAGACAGAGAGATACAGAGACAGAGACAAAGACAGAGACAGAGAAAGAGAGACAGAGATAAAGATAGACAAAGACAGACAGAAATAGAGACACAGACAGAGACTGCATATGCCTTAGTCAGAAAAAGGAAAGAAAAAAAAAGAATAAGCTAAAACTTATGGGTAATTTCAAGTATGTATATAACTCATATTTTTAATTACTTTTTGAAAACAAAAACTATGCATATTAATTCTAGCTGTCTTCCCACATTATTTCCACAAAAGATTGCAAGATCAGAAAAAAAAATTGTTCCAAATGCCATAATGCAAATATGGGAAATTTGACAAAGTGTGATTTGGCTAAACCGAGCTCAGACTGGTCTTGCCAGAGAGGGAACGCGCTCCTTCCAGAAATTATTCATGCTGCTTTTAATTGTTTGTGAGCATCTTTGTGCGGCTGCATTAGATGGCCTGATCTCTCCATCAGACTCCAGTTTGTTCACCTCTACAAATCCAGCAAAAAAGCGGTAGTGAGCATATTACCATATAAATCTATGCACAGCCAACCTGCTTGTCCAGAAAATAATAACTCGTTCAAATTTTTGTATTTCAATTTCTTGGTCTGCAAAATGGGAATAAAAAAAAGAGCACCTTCCTAAGCTCACAGGATAGTGGAGGATCACACAGAAAAATGTATACAGAGCATGTGAAAGTTCTGGAATCAATGTGCTTTGCAATGGTAATGTGATTTTAATGTAAAACATCAAGTATGAAAAATAATGACAAAAATGTGATTTTTTTCTTCCTTAAATTAAAACATTTATCATTTTGATGGATGTTTGGAACTCAAAGAATGTACTATCTTTTAAACATATGCCCCAGTAAACAAAGAACAGGGCAGAAAGAAGAGCTGGGTAAATACGAAGAAGTGATTTGGAGCAAACAGAGGAAAACAATAAATTTCACATTATGCAGTTGTGGGGAAAAGGCAGAAATGAAAAAAAAAAAGATGGTTTAATGTGTCTGATATCATGAACATAGCAGGTCAGAAGAGACTTTAAGAGAAAATCTGTCGCGATTAAAAGACTTATTCTTCTGTTTTCTCTCACTGTAGGCATACCTAGTCCTTGGAGAGATTGGTGTGGTAGAAGGCACATAGTAGGTGCCTTCCAGACATGATATGCCTTGTCCTTAGCCATTTAAGTTCTGAGTCTGTGCTCCCATCCCCCATATGAAGATAAAGATGCCTTCTCAAAGTGCTCATGTGCACGTGATGACTGTAGAAATGGACGCACGTAATGTCTGATACAACCTCATTGCACCCACAGATTATAGGAGAAGATATAGAATATATAGTGGGGTCTACCAAGCTTTCAGAAGACTAATTATATCTCCTTTTTAGACTGAATTTGTGTTCTTCCTAGTGCCCATAACCTCTCTGTCTAGGCTTGTAGCACCAACTTTACAAAAGTATCTGTTGGGCTGTCAAGAAACAGAGGAAAATGTTTCCTTCTTATGTTGGTTTGTACACTTGTCGTTGTAGAGGAAAATCCAAACAGAGTTGGTGAAGGAAGAAAGACATAGGAAGAGCCATGGCTCCTGAGACCCTGGGCAGGATTGTGTTAGTAGAGAGAAGAGGGCATATACAACGGGATTATTTCACCATGAAAGTTCAGAAAAGGCAAGTCAAAGGGGCAACTCCCACTAAAGGCATTAAGGACACTCCCTGGGCTGTCCTGGGAAGGAGGCTTCAGGGCAAGAAGCCCGAGGGAGGGAAGCATTCAGCTGACCCTATCTCCGTGTCTGGCTCCACAGGTCTTTGTAGATTTGAGTGTGGCTCATGGGAGAGAGTGAACCAACTGCATGCAATTTTGTAAATTTTGGTATTCATACAATGATCTTTCATAAGATATGTAGGCACTTGTTTTTAGTAGGCATCTTAGCTTTTTACCCTATGGGAAGCCATGCCCATGCTTGAGGCCAGCTTGCTCTGACAGCGAGGACTTGATCCTACACTGTGATTTGCCAGCCAGAATTGGAGCAGAGGACAAGCGGAGGATAAATGATTTACTCTAACCTCTCGTGTCCCCCAGTAAGTGAAGATCATCCGCCACACCACAGAGTTCTTGCCAACAGCATGGGGCCAAGGGACTGCTTTGAAATGTGAGCTAAAAATGAGTCCTAAAGGAACAGGGTAGATGAGGAGGAAGACACAAAGTAGAAGAGAGGATAATTACCTTCACAAGGGGTCAGCTGGGCAAATCCAAATTTCATAGGGCAGGTTGCAGAGAGTCATCTGATAAACGGAGCTGCAACCCACAAACAGAATTCTTCATCCAGGGAGACATCCACTCTACCCTTAAGACTTTTAACCTGATTGAATCAGACCACTCCCATGCACATCCATGTAAGCACACCTACAGGAGCATCTACATATGCATGTGTTTGTGTATCCACAAGCATGGGCAGAAGGGCATGCATTCATGAGAGCAAACCCAACACACGAAGTATTTTCACAGAAACACCAGGATTGGTGTTTGACTATCCTCCAATCAAGATGATACATAAAAATTAAGTATCAGTCTTACTAGGTGAAGACCAAAGGCTGGGTCTTAGGCTACCACATTAACTGTACTGTACAAGAGGATATGATGTCAAAGTAAGTTTGAGTGCTAGACCCCACAGTGTGCTGTGTACACTATGTGAATCAAAGTCCTCTGTGGACAGCTGCAGAGCTGGACCATTGTCCTCGCCCTGCCTGACTCTCCCCTTGCCTCACTTTTGTTTTTGAGATTACAATATAAATGATATAATTTCTCCCTTCCCTTTCCTTCCTCCAAACTTCCTGCATAGCCCTTCTCATTCTTCTTCAACATAATTTCTGAGGCGTTTTATTCTTTAGCTTCTGCTATATGCATCCATTTTATGTATATGCACAGGAATTCCTAAAAATAACTTGGTTCTGTCCATATAAGTTACTTGTATGCATGAGTCAAGGGCTGATCATTTGGCACTGGACATCCAGTAGTTATGCTCTTTCCTGGAGAAGACCACTTCTCCAGGTGCCATTTTGCCAGCTTCCTTTGGTTGCTCATAGATCTGTGTAAGGTTGAGGTCTTTTGGGCTTTCCCTATTCTGCCTTGACATGTTTATTGTTACTGTCCACATTTGGACAGTCATATTGGTGAGATGCTATGAGAGTTATGAGCTTCTGACAATACTAGGAGAGATGATGTCCCGACAAACCCCCTGATCATTTGGCTCATACAGTCCTTCTGTTTCCTTTCTCTGGATGGTCCCTGAGGCTTAGGTGTAGGAAGTCTTTTATAGATGTGTGAACTGGGCTCCACAACTCTGCATTTAGATTGGTTGTGGTCTCCTCTTGCAAAGAGATGTTTCCTTGGTGAAGAGTGGAGACTATAGTTATCTGTGGTTATAAAACCAAATGTTTATAGATTATTGTTAGGGATTCTGCTGGCTTGGTAAATGAGTGGTTCTAGATTGCTGTCTAATAACCATGACTTTGCTAGCTCTGAGTAGCTGGGTTTCCAGTACCAGACATGTTTTTCCTCATGTCAAGTGGATCTAAAATCCAATTAGAAAGCTGGTGGTTACCACCAAAGTATGTGTGCCACTGCTGCACCCTTAGGGCTGTCATGCCACAGAGATCATTGATGCCATTCATAAGCATCTTTGCTACGCAGGACTGTTTGATTGCCTTTCTCCTTTGACAGATTGCGTCATGCTTCCTGCTACTATCAGACTAGTCCTCAGAGATGGGCTATTCAGGTCGGTCTAGCTCAGGGTCTCTGGGCCCTGTTTCTGAAGTTTGTGGTGCCTCAGCAATAAGGATTTACTTTCTACCTTTTGGAGACAAAGAAGGACAACAGCAATAGGCTACATGTTTTAGGCACTGGGTTTTTGTTGCATGGTACTTGGCTCATGGGAACAGCACCATCATTCTACATGAGAAAAGTTTATTAAAAATATGTATGTATATTTATACACAGGATGTTATCATAGGGTTTTTTTTAGACAAATAGTTAATAATATGATTCCTGTGGCTCATCATTATTTTGCCCTCCCTCGTCATTCTGCATTCCCTCTGTCCCTCTAACACCCCCATCTCCATGGTCAGGTCACTTTTGATACTCCTCTCCCATTGCTCCCTAAATCCCCTGCCCTGGCAGTGGTCTTGTCTTATCGTCCTGGAGTTACTGTCTCTGTAGATGCAAAGACTATGAACTGAAGCTTTGGAGGCAGGGGCCTCCAGTGAGAGAGAACATGTTACATTTGTCTGTCTAGATCCATGTTACCTCACTCAACAAGATTGTTTTTAGCTCCATTTATTTACCTGAAGTTTTCATGATTTCATTTCCCTTTGTAGCTAAATAGTATTTGAAGAGGAAACTTTATTTGGTTTATTTGGAAAGTCAGTCATGTTAAAAGATGCTTTGTTGGGGCGTTTAGATGAAAGGACGCGTGGTTGGAGTGACATGTGAAAAAATGTTTTTTTTTTTAAAGCATACATAGGTGAAAGGATGTTTTGATATAGCAAATGTGTAAAAGGGAACATGATTAAAAATATAAATATGACCCCAAAGACAGTGGACAATCAAATATTAAATAGTCTGTGGCCTTGCCTCAGGCTGGCTGTTGAGCCTTATGGTTTCTTCAAGATTAAGCTACAATTACTAAGTCATGTTTAATATTTACTATGAGACTAAACTGCTGCCCAAAAAGATAAGGCTTACCCCAAAAACCTATTACTAAATAGGTCCAGTTCCCCCATACCCTAATAACTTTTCTCTTCCACTACCTCTGGCAGGTAATAACAAAATAAATAAATAAATAAATAAATAAATAAATAAATAAATAAATAAATAATAGAAAACACTTATTAAAATAAGTTGCAAAAATTTATACCTATAGTATTTCAAGGTATTTCATAGTTAAGATATACCACATTCCCAATACTCATACCACAACTGTGAGGCATTTAGGTTGTTTCCGTTTTCTAAGTATTGTGCACAGAGAGCAGCAATGAACATTGCTGAGCAAGCATCCTCGGCACAGGATGTCAAACTTTAGGATATATGCCCAGGAGTGGTACAGCGGGATCATAGGGCCAATTTATTTTTAGCCTTAAGAGTTCTCCATGCTGATTTCCACCGTGTCTGCACCAGTGCTTTGTCCCCATTTCAACGCCATAAATTATCCAGCCCTCATCTTCAGGAATCAACAGTGCCCTCCTCCTCAAGGATGAGGCTACAAATGGGGTATTTCATTGACTAGATTTAACCTGCTTCTGTTACCCTCATGTTTTTGATAATTAAAATTAATCCCTAAACCTGTCCTGGGATCCTCAAAGGCCATGCCCTCTCCAAAGGCCATGTCTTCTAGGGGATCTCACATCACATTCTACTTACCCTTCATCTGTTCAGGCTGATCAGTGTCCTTTGCAATTTCATGAGGTCCCATTTGTCAATTCTTGATCTTAGGGCATAAGCCTTTGGTGTTCTGTTCAGGAAATTTTCTTCTGTGCCTATATATTCTAATCTCTTCCCCACTTTCTCTTCTCTTAATTTCAGTGTGCCTGGCTTTGTGGAAGCCTTTGATCCACTTGCACTTGAGCTTTCTACAAGGAGATAAAAATGGACTGATTTGCATTCTTCTGATGTTAAGAGATATTAAGGAATAATAAGTATTTTCCTATTACTTTTGTTGTTAGAGATAGAATTAAGTTTTTGTGTTTTTCTTCTTTTAGGATTGTTGTGAGAACGTTATTTTCTTGCTTTTTCTAGGAAGTAGTTTTCCTCCTTGTATTGGGGTTTTTCATTATCCTTTGTAGGACAGGGTTTGTGGACAGATATTTTGTAAATTTGAGTTTTTCCTGGAATATCTTGGTTTCTCCATCTATGATGATTGAGAGTTTTGCTGGATATAGTAACCTGGGCTGGCATTTGTGTTCTTTTTGGGTCTGTATGATATCTGTCTAGGATCTTCTAGCTTTCATAGTCTCTGTTGAGAAGTCTGGTGTAATCTGATGGATCTGCCTTTATATGTTACTTGTCCTTTTTCCTTTTCCCTTACTGCTTTCAGTATTCTTTCTTTGTTTTGAACATTTGGTGTTTTGACTATTATGTGTCGGGAGGAGTTTCTTTTCTGGTCCAGTCTATTTGGAGTTCTATAGGCTTCTTGTATGTGCATGGTCATCTCGTTCTTAAGATTAGGGAAGTTTTCTTCTTCTTTTTTTTTTTTTTGGTTTTTGTTGTTGAAGATATTTACTGGGCCTTTTAGTTGGGAGTCTTCACCCTCTCCCACACCCACTATCCTTAGGTTTGGTCTTCTCATTGTGTCCTGAATATCCTGGATGTTTTGGGTTAGGAGCTTTGACTGTTGTGTCTATGTTGTCTTCTGCCCCTGAGATCCTCTCTTCCATCTCTTGTAGTCTATTGGTGATGCTCGTATCTAAGACTCCTGATCTCTTTCCTAGGTTTTCTATCTCCAGTGTTGTCTCCTTTTGTGATTTCATTATTGTTTCTATTTCCATTTTCAATTTCTTCACCTGTTTTGTTGTGTTTTCCTGTAGCTCTATAAGTGATTTTATTTTTGTTTCTTAAGGGCTCCTAATTGTTAAGTGTGTTCTCCTGGTTCTCCTTTAACTCTTTAAAAGAGTTATTCATGTGCTTCTCAAGGACCTCCATCATCATCATCATCATCATGAAGTATAATTTTAGGCCCAAATCTTGTGTTTCTGGTGTGTTGAGATATCCATTACTTGCTCTGGTGAGAGCTGGGTGTTCTGATGTTGCCAGGTTGTCTTGGTTTTCATTGCTTAGGTTCTTGTGCTTGCTTCTTGCCATCTTGCTATAGGGGATGCTAGGTGATCTTGTTGTCTCTGACTGGAGCTTGCCTCTCCTGTGGGTCTGTGGGCCCACGGGCTCAGGAGGGAGATTGCTCCTGGGTGTTCAGCTCTCTGCAGGCAGGCTGTGGCCATGGACTGGCTCTGTATTGTATCCTCTTAAAGAGGCGTTTTATTCTTTCATTTATTTTCATTTTTTGCATGTTTCTGTACCCATGTTTACATGCAAAAGTGTACATGTATGTGCAGGTGTGTGTGGGTATGCACAAGTGCGCATGCTTATGTGCACGATCAGGAAGCCAAAAGCTGACATCATGTGTCTTCCATCAATCCACGAAGTGCTGGGATTATAAGCATCGTCCACAGCTGCCCAGCATTTTCTAGAAGTCTGTTGAACAATCTCATCAGCTCTAGGAGAACCTCTTATGGAATATCTATCATTAAGAATGTGGACTTTTAAATATGACATATTTATTTTCATATAGTCAGCTTCTTCCATTTCAGTTTCACTAACATGATTTTATTCCAAAAATTTCCATGTCATGCTAGTGCCTGTACTACCACAGTCACATATATAGCCAAGGTAAGACACAACGCTCACATTTTAGTATTTGTGTAAACTATAAACTTGTACTTAGTTATGCACTGTGTCTGTGAGAGATAGATGACAGATATGTACATACATAGATGATAGATACATACATGCATAGATAACAGATATAGATAGTTAGATAAATACATAAATAAATATATACATACATGATAAATTAGATAGTTGATAGATACATAATTTACATAGATAGGTGATAGATTAGATAGATAGGTGATTAGATAGATAGATAGATAGATAGATAGATAGATAGATAGATAGATAGACAGAAGAGGTAGGGAGGTGGATGGATAGATAGATAGATAGATAGATACATTCATACATACATACATACATACATAGATACACAGATACACAGATATAATGATTCATATCATTTTTTTCCTTTTGACATTGTCTTCTAGACCCTGCTCCAGTCTCTCTCTTCTTTCTGTTGCTCTCCAATTCTCTAGAATTTCAGTTTTGTCTGATTCTTATTCTCAATATCATTTTAACCTCTGGACCATGTCAGCACATTTTTCCCTACCAATTTATTTTTTTATTTTTAGAGAAAACAATCCAACGCCGCATTCCAGTATTCCTAAATCTTTCGTTTTCTGCCAAAGACAACTTTCCAAACAAAGGAAATGCTACTGTTACCCACACTGTCCAGAACTACTTAGTCAGTTTTTGAAGCTGCTTCCTTTATTTTTATATGAAGCATCAAAATTGTATCTAAACCATCTCACTCAGCTTTCCGCATGAAACAGTGTATTCAGTTCATTCACTCTTTTAATTAGCTAGTTGCTAACTTTCATCTACAACTAGTCAATTGTTTTTATGAACCACAAGCTCCCTTAAGCCCCAGTTGTGCGACAGTGCTGCACCTTGGAAATAATCCCTTTGGGACTGGTGTTCTCTCAGGAATCCTTATGACCCTCTAACCTAGTCTATTGTCTCCCAAAGTTTAGTTTCATATTTTAACCCAATAACCACCAAAATTGATCAAAGTACCTAAGATGGTGATTGCATTCCTTCTTGG
This sequence comes from Micromys minutus, assembly GCF_963924665.1. Lineage (NCBI taxonomy): Eukaryota > Metazoa > Chordata > Mammalia > Rodentia > Muridae > Micromys > Micromys minutus. Next base: position 29,202,615 of record NC_137980.1, read on the forward strand.
GTGTAGTCATGTAAGTTACGTGGTCAGTTCCACTTTGAAGATGAGACATGCATGCCTTGCTTTTTTCTTCCTTGCCTCCTGTGTGATGTGAATGGATGTACAGCTGCTTAGGTTATAGAATTAATGGCAAATAGTCTATCTTGGAGCTGGGGGTTGTGAAGCATGGGCATTGGTTGGGAATGAAGGGACCACCAGGTGCTTAAGAAACAGAAACATGGTATTAACCTACCCCGCTTGTTCTTCAGTATTGTGGAGACATGGGAATGCACATAGTGTAGTTTATAATTGGGAGTAGTGTGTCACTTTCAACTGCTCCTAATCTTCTATCTGGGGTGGTGTGCTGCAAGCCAACACAGCTACAATTAGTCATTGTATCTTATATAGGGGAGCATCTAAGATTAACAAAATACCAAAAAAATATATATAGATTTTGTTACATCACTTCTGGCAGCTCTTTGAAGGCTGCCCTTCTGTGTGAGACTGAGAAAGCTCAGGATACTGGGACGTGATGAGCACTTTTTGACACATTTAGAACATTCTTGAAGGAGAGAGGTAAATTCAGGCCAGAGCCAATTCATCTACAAATAGAACAGAAAGACAGATTTTTGTTTTGTAACTGACAGGTTAGTGGAAACCATTCACTTGAGCTCTTGTGTTCATGGTGATCTTCATTGCATTTGTGTCCTAAGTGCATCTGTGAGAAGCAACAGTCACTTACCATGGCAAAGACTGGGCTCTAACAGTTTTTAACAGTTGTCCCTTGCATGCCAGAGGCGCCAGCTCAAAGGAGCCAACCTTCAGGTAGCTTCAAGGGAACATTGCCAGTGTGTAGGTGAGAAAGGAGATGAGCACAGGAGAAGATTTTTAATTCTTGTATACTTTATCAAGACCAATGGTTCCCACATAGGACCCAGCCTGGATAAACAGACAAAAGGCCTGCCAAGTTTCTGAGGGGATCGCATGGCCAACAAAACCACCGACTCAGTCTACAAAACTCTGGCCAACCCCTGAAGTAATCCCTAGGCTCCAAACCAGAGCCAGCAGGAAACAGGATATAAAAGCTGTGAAAAGCAGGAGAAAGGTGCAGCTCCAGGCCCCCTCAGATGTGGTTATAAAGGAAAGTAGAGAGGAAAGAATCCCAGGGTACACACTGAAGGCCTCTCAAGGACAAGGGTCCAAGGACAACTTCCCAGGCACTAGGACGGGGTCATCAGGAGGATTAACCAATGCACTTTCTGTGCAGTTCTTACCTAGAAGGAATTCATTGTTCCTACAAGCCAATGCCCAGAGTATCCCACTCTCTCCTTCGTACAAAACCATCTTCAATGCAGGGACTCATTTATATTTTGTAACTGGGTCTAATGTGGTGGAAGGTGAATGATCAGAAAACTTCAATATATGGGATCCTTTTATTTTAACTTTAGACGCCTTTTCAGATAATAAAATCATGATGTTCGAAGTGCCTTTTCCACCGTAAACATCACATTTTTAAAATAAAAAAATCTGCTCTTTTACATGGCAAGTTAGATATGTATAACAGGGCAACCTTACTACTAGAAATGCAAAGCAAAGTGGAGAAAAAGCAAAGAGATCCATGAAGTTGGAAGCGGCACATTCCATTATGTCTTAGATGCCCTCCCTCTGGTTTTAAAGGAAAACATGTAACTTTATTCTACTCTCCCTTGGTATTAGCTTCAATTTCCTTTCCAAGCTTTACAAACACACAATAAGCTTTTGATTATCAAGATTCCAAGTGTTCTCCTAGACATCCAGTGTGTATTTATGAAGGAAATCACTAAAGATGCAATTTGACTCTATCCAGGGAACACTTTCGAGAGCCCTAAGCGACCCTCTGTGACTATGGAGGAGACTGAGAACAGTCTGGCCTTAGTTTTGCAATTGCTTTGGCATCTCCAGGGAGATGCCCTAAGGTGTTATTATTTGTTTATTGGTACCCAGGTTCGCTCAGAAAGACTTTAAGGCAGATCAGGAAGATGTGTATGGCAAAACGGATGTAGAGACAGGGAAAATAACCCAATTTCAAATAAAAAGTATAAGAACCAAATCAACACGAATAACTTTAGTGTACAAAGATATAGCATGAACATTTACCCAAACTGGGCCCCTCTCTGAGCCCTTAAGAAGGATACTGTTTAATTTTTTTTTAAATGATGTCCACAAGATCAAAACCCACCGGATGCTCTAAATAAGCATGTCTGTTTCTGGGAGAATTTCTTCACGGGACCTTATAGAATGGTTAACAACTTGCTTTGATTTATGAAAAAAAAAAACACATGTATAAGTTATATCTTATAGTAATCCTCATTAGAGGCTAATTAAATCATTGCAATCCACATTTAAGTAAAGTACTTACACAGCGAGTAGAAATGCTGAAAAGGAAATATTTAGTGATCTGACTGGAAATATCTTATTTACTTTATCCAAGAATGGGGTTCGGCAATCCTTAGAAGAATGGGGGAATCCTATGTCCTTGATGACCATTTCCTTTCTTTCAGCTACTCAGCAGTCACTCGTGATGTGTAGAGCCCACAGTAACGTTAGGTGGGGGCTTTCTCGTACAGTCTTAGTGTCTATTTTTGAGGAGAAGAATAACAGAGTCTATAATCCCAATGATAATTATTGAATAATTATCAACAACCACAAGTACGCCAATGGAAACATCCAGAGGCCAGTGACAATTAAAATGAGACAATATGGGTAGAGATTATCTTGTCATGGGTAAAGATTGAGGATCAAGGAAAAAGGAGAAGCATAGTAGAGACTGGGGTGGGGGTGGATGTGAGAGCAGTCAGCCACATAGAGTTACATATGTGCTCTGGGTTACATGTACTTAGGAGCTCCTACAGGGGTGGGGGGCACAGTGTGGGGGAGGGAGAGAGAGAGAGAGAGAGAACAGATGGCTGAGATGTGGTTGGGGGAGGGGACAAGAAGATGAAATATATGGAGAGAGACCAGAGTATGCCAGACCTTGAGGGACAGGGTTGGGATTTAACCTTTTAACTGAAGAACCCTCAGAAGATATCAAAGGCCTTTAAACAAGGAGGCTGTCCTCATTTGTATTTGTTTGTTTGTTTGTAGACAGGGTCTCTGTAGCTCAGGTTGGCCTGAAACCAGCAAAGTAGTTGAGGATGACTGAATTCCTAACCCCTTGCCTCTTGCTTCCTTTGCACCCGGCAAAATAATGCCTAGCTGTGTGGGGCTTTGTGTATGCCGAGCAAGTGGGCTTTCAGCCCGGCTACATTCCTATTGTTGCTGTTCTTAACATGTATACGTTTGTAGCCTGGGGTGATGACATACTCCTCTATCCCCAAACTCAGGAGGCTGATATAGAAGGATCAGGAACACAAGGCAGGCCTGGACTTTACAACAAAACCCCATCTCCCATTGTTTGGAAATCACTTATTGTGTGAAGACGAGAAAAATTAGGGTGAAGGCGTGGAACAAAGCTCTAACTGCCTCTCGTGCTGCAGAACGTTCCAGAAGGCTCAGGTGACTAAGACTGGAGGAGGACTAAAGAGATGGAGATGAACTCAAAAGGTGCTCTGGTGCTCACATTCATAAAATCAGAATCTTTGTGTTTGGGAACATAAATAGCCATTGATTGGCAGTAATTTTGAGACTATATTTTCCAACAAGTCCTCAGAGGGCAGTTATTTTATGCAGCAAGCTAAGCACAGTACTGTGTGCTTTAAAAACTGAGCTGAATGAATAAGAGTTAAGAAGACTGGGCTCAGGGACAAGGCTCCCAAGGCCAGGGCAGCTCCCATTGAGCAAGGCCACGCCCTCTTCCCTTGAAAATGAGTAGAGTCCTCGGCTGGCCTGAGAGTCTCTTTGGGAAGGAATTCTGTAAATCTACCTGAATGCACGGAACCAGTAATGAAGACACCACCATCCTCTGCTATAGAATAGTGGTGGAAAGAATTTAATTAGACAACTTAAGAAACAGCTTTGTTACCTCTGCCATTAAAAACCTCTGTAAATCACACATGCCGCCTCCAATCTCCACTGCGTTTTTGCAGAACTTCCATGTGTCCTTCAAGTGAGGGGCTACAAAATACTAGCAGACTGGAGAGAGAGAGAGAGAGAGAGAGAGAGAGAGAGAGAGAGAGAGAGACCATGCTCAGCAGTTAAGAGCACCGTGCTTTTCTGAAGGACCCGAGTTCATGTCCCAGTATGAACGTCTGGTAGTTCACACTGGCATCTAGCTCCAGTTCTAGACTAGAGTGGCACTTCTGGCCCCCACGAAGGTTTCTTTATTAAGACCACACAGAGTAGTTTCCTTGATCCGAAAACCGTGTCATCTGCATATAAAAAATTCTTACTCAGTTCTACCAGTAGTGACTTAAAAGGGGTATGGGAGAGCCTGACCCTCTTTGTACCCACTAAGAACATTTCCCATTCTCAAAGTACCACACAGCAAACTAGGGATGAGAATCACCTTGTGGGAGTTTTCCTGCATACTGCTTAGACCACAGATCGCTCCTCCACACACAGGCAACTGCTATAGCCTGGCCCAGGCATCTAGCCCGACCTTGCCACAGAGAACAACCAAGAGCCTTCATGCAGCCTTTGCCCTGGCCCAGGAGTTTAGTCTAGCTTCAACAGCAACTTGCGAATGAGGAAGGCGAAGCCAGGAAAGCTGAGCGGTACAGAGCAGGGCTGGCTCAGAGCACCTTCCTGAGGGCACCGACAAGGATGAGGCAGGGTCTGCTTCTTTTGTCTCCTTAACTCTCTGGGACTGGAATGAAGTTCTAGGAAGCCCTGTCGTAACCCAGCTGTCTGAGATATGGGGCTGCAAGGGCGTGGCTTTCCAAAAACAATGCTTAGAATATTTCGTATAATTAAAAAATAGTTCAGACGATAGAAAGCCCAAATATAATACCAAGTGGTTAAATGTTCTGTATCGAAAAATTTAACAGAGGGGTGGGGTCCATGATGATTTCTGTGTTTAATGGGGGAGGAAGAGAGTTTTAATGTGCTGTGGCCACTACTTAGGTTCACATACTCATTGAATATAACTCATTGACTTAAAAAGACAGATGTAAAAGTAGAATGAACTGAGTGGCCACACTCTCCTTTTTAATTCAAAGACAAGAGAGGATAGTGAACAGAGATGGTGTGCGTGTGACTGAAATACATTATGCACATGTAAGAAAATGGAACCCATGATTATGAATAATAACTATATGCTAATCAAAACATTTAAAAATCAGAAGAAAAAAATTTTTTTTCAAACCTTAACATGATGGAGGGCTTTAGAACAGAAAATACTTTAAACACAGGACGGGTTTAAAATTTCGCATAAAGGAAAGTTCTCTAATGAGAAGTTAAATGAAAGAAATAAGACAAAAATAACTACACGCAATAGGAGCATCATAAAAAAATTGCCTAGAAAATAAATGCTGTTAGGTATCGGGGAAGAACACAGGTTTGGACAATGATGGGGAGAAATGTGAGGAACAGGAGAGAAACCAGGCTTCCCTGGGCTCTGCCCGACGCAGAGGGACTGAGAACTGGAGAGCCTGGCCACCCAACACACCCACCTGCCATATACGGTGCATATGGATCTAAATGATAGACAAAGGCAGGAAAGTCACCTCCAGGAGGGTAGACCTGGGTCAGGAAGTCATAGAAAGTGGGCGGGTAGGAAGACTAATATATAATCAGAGGCTGACCACATGATTTTGTTCATTTCAAAACTTTTACAGCCGTACAAGGTAGAAACTTTGATTTTATTTTTCCTATTTACAGTGGAGGAGATACAGCTTAAGAAGGAGAAAGGGGCAAACGATCCAAGATGCACCAAGTATGAAGAAAAGGCTGAATCTGAAGCTACTGGAGCTACTGGTGCCTGGTTCCCCACTTCCAGCTTCTAATTTGCCAGACGTAGTTAAGGTAGTTAAGGTATTTTCTGTGCCACACAGCAAATAGGAATGTGATCCAGTCCTGTTCCAACTTCACGAACCATCACGGCTCACACAATTGCACTTCATCTCCCTCCGAGACTTCCAACAATGGTATTGTCACGTAGGCGGGTCCCAGAGAGCCCCAGAGGTGGTGTGTGGGGGCGTTATGATTTACTGGACCTCCTTAGGATCTCCGCTGCTGCCCTGACAGCCCCACACTTGCCTCGATCCCTTTCCCCTAAGAAACAACAGTAGAAACAAAACAAGTCCTCCCTGGGCAAAAGCGCTCCCATAGAGATGCTCAGCCCATTCTTTGGATAGCAGTCCCCTCCTCCCCGTCCTCCCCCACCAGGCTGCTGGCCCCTCTTCCTCACTGTCCCCAGCTGCAGAATCACCATTACATCTCTATTCATTGTTAAGTGATCAGACTAGGCAAATAGGAAGACGAATGGTTAGTCAGGGAAATTTGGGCCACCGTGATTGGAAAGGTACAGAGGAAAACACTATGGCCCGAGTCCCTTTGAAACTCGCTGACAGTTGACAGATTAGTACCCATAAAATCACAAAGGCCTCCCTGTGTAAAGCCTTTGCCACCAGCGCTTCTCCCTGGGAAACTACTGCCTTCAACTGTCAGTGGAAATATTATACACACACACACACACACACACACACACACACACACACATATATATATATATATATATATTTTTTTTTTTTTTTTTTCTGGCCAAATGATTGTAACCATGAGAGTTGACTGAAACCATGGAACCGTATGAAACCTGTTTGTGCTCAGCTGTGAAGCCAGGAACAGATACTGGAAGAAATCCATGGTTTTCAAAACCTGCCTTAGTGACCCTACGGAGCTGTGAAGTGAGTGTATGTTTCTTCCCTAAACCCTTGAATCTGTGGCAAATAGTGTCACAAAAACAGGATGCTGTGTCTGCCCTGCAGAAAGCCCTGTTGGTGATGCTGTTCCCTTACTCTCCATCTGTTTGTCTGTCCCATTGCTTTCTGTACTAGAGACTGTTATATGGAGGGAAGGCAAAGGGAGAGCTCTGGGTTCTGGTGTCAATGAGAGGTCCTCCCTTCCTATGGGGACATCCTCCCTTGAATTACTTGGAAGAAAGGTGTTTTTCTTCCAGGGGAAGTCCAAACTCTCTTAGGTCACGAAGAGCAGTGCTGTCTGGGAGAATTTCCTGTGAGGACAGAAATATTCTAAATGTGTGCTGTCCGATAAGAATCACATTTGAAATGTGACTCTGGTGCTCAAGAGCTTTAAATCTTAATTTTTCTTTAAGTCAATATGTGAGAATTTTTCCCCTTCCCCCCTCCCACCCTCTCTTCCTTCTTCCATTTTCTGTGTGTATTTGGTACTGGAGATCGAACTCAGGGCCTTGTCTATGCTAGGCAAGTGCTGTCTCACTGAGCTACATCCATGGCCCTCCACCTGAACTTAAGAGGATGCACTTAATTAGTCGTTTCCGACAGCATATTGCAGACCACCTGGATGCGGAATGTTCAACCACTGTCGTTGGGAGTCTCAGAGGAGCTAAAGCTCAGTCATTTCAAGTACGGAAGCTTTTGAGCTTTGAGCCTTGGAGCATGGGCATCAGAAGTGATGGGCCCCTCTACGGATCCCTAGCTGCTCCCTCTTCCGGTCCACAGATCTTTCCCTGGAGCCGCCCTGGGGTCACCGATTTCAGCTCCTTGATTCAGCTGAACTCCCATTTCAGCCTTTGAGTGAGTAAATCCCTGGCTCTTTTGTGTTTCAAGCCTGTTTCCATTGGCATCGGATGAGAGTTTTCTCCCTGTTAGCCACCTGATCCACTGGCTGGGCCAGTGTTTGCTGGGCCTAGAGCCCAGGAGCTGTCTGAGCAGGTTTTTCTCAGCCTCCTGGCTGGACTCCTGCCCTCCTCAGTGACACCTGCTGGCTTCCTGTGCCCTCAGCTCCGGGATCTGCCAGCCCTTCCCCTGTATGCTCTTTGGCTTTGAGCTTTCCTCTTTTTCTACCATCTTCACGGTGGCTCTTTCTGTGTCTTAGGATTCCCACGTCATGCACTCAGTCCCTTTTCAGGAAGCTGCAGTGTTAAGGAGTGTTTACCTTTGGCAAGAAAGCTTTCTTGGCACTGTCTACCCTCCAATCTTAAATGCTTCGAGCTCCGTGGATATGCTCACATTTCTTCCGGTTTGTCTTCCGGCCTCCCATCTCTTTTGGGGGAAGATGTTTGCTATATTTCCTCCCCTTTCCCCCCCTCTTCCCCCCACCCCCTAATATTTGTAGTTGCTGTTAGGTCTATTTCCTTATTTCATCCTGCGAACCCCTAAAATAGGCTGCTGCATATTATCATTGATAGTTTGCAGGTGATTCCTCTAGGCTCCTCCCAGGGACTTAGCGATCCATGTCTTACATCACCATCTGTTGCTGGCACCTGCTGCCACTAGGTCAGGTGGTATATAAAAGAACTGCTCTCTCTCTCTCTCTCTCTCTCTCTCTCTCTCTCTCTCTCTCTCTCTCTCTCTCTCTCTCTCTCTCATCTATCTATCTATCTTTTTCTGCTTCTCCCCCTCTCTCCCTCTTTTTCTCTGCTCCCACATCACATATCCCTGGTCAGTCTCTCTCTCTCTCCTTCTCTCTCCCCCAAATAAACCTCCTTTATGTTAGGTCTTTTTCATGGTGTGATTTCTCAGGGGGTACCTTGGCATGGGCCAGCCAGGTACCCTCCTTCCCACCTCACCTCACCCTGCTGTATTATATTTTATAACAATCTTGAACCATAAGGTAAACCCAGTATGGAGAAGTTCTTTTAATATGTGTGGAATAAAATTAGAGATACTTACAACTCTGTGTTATTGTAGTGGGTTGGCCTGATGTAGTTTGTATTCTAATGCTAATATTGGGCCCCTAGGACCCGGTTTTCCTAGGACAAAGGAATCTGCATGTAGAGCCAAGTGACACTGTGTGACCTTGCCCTTAAGTTATTTCTGATTGGTAAATAAAGATGCCAATAGTCAATAGCTGGGCAGAAGACGCATGGGTAAGGTGTAGAATTCCCAGGCTTGGGGGTCAAAGAAGAGCCACAAGAAGAAGGTGGAGAAAAAAGGAGAAGCCACCATGAGTTAGGTGAGTCATAAAAAATGTGGTCCTGAGGGCTAGCTGATTGAAGTTTAGAGCAGCCCAGATGAAACACAGTAAACAGTAAGTAATAATTCAGGGTTATTAATAGGAAATCAGATTCTAATAGCATAGACGGTAGATATCTGCCCAGCTCTGGTCCTGTTTAAGGATTATTATAAATATAAAGGTTGTGTGTGTGTTTTATCTGGGAACTAAATAATCCAGGTGGGGTAGAAATCCAGGGTTGGGATTAAAAATTTCTACAACATGTTATCTTCCTCTTCCCACAACTGTATCCTAATATCTTTTGTTTTGTAAACATGTAGATTTTAACACAGTTTTAGTAGCTCCTTTGGGGAAAAATTATCCTTGGGGTAATTCAGAGTCGAATGGCTTCCTTCCTTGGAAGTTATTTCACTCCACTGAAGAAGGAGTGTCTTCAACTACCATTATCTGTGTATAACTCCATCTTCTTTACACCAACTGAACCAGGGGACGTGGTGACATGTGCTGGACAAATCGGTCTTCTCCCCAGGAACCTGGGATTGACAGGCAGGCAGACTGTGTGGGCTCATTCCATTGAAGGAATGTGAGGGAAAGAGATTTACAAAGGGAACAGTTTAATCCTCAAGAAGACTGAAAATATGCGAGTCACTAAAGAGTTCAGACTAAAGCAGCCACAATAAGGAAAAAGTAAAAATAGTCTAGCTCCCCATGCTGCTCCATGATCACCATCTCTTTAACCAGGACGATGGTCTTGGTCTGGCCAGCCATGAGAATTCATCACATCTCTGCAAAGGTGCTGCAGTGTCTAGCATGTGACAGGTGCAGACAACACGGGCTGTGAGTGTCATGAGCATGGCCTCTGAAGAAACCTGTGGAGATTACTTGTCTAAGTAACATCGGAGTCTAGGGGTTCCTGAAGACACTCCCATGAAGCCCATTAGCAAGTTCTTTGTTGTCAGACGCTACAGCCCTCAGACATTTTCAACAAGTGCATGGATTCCAAGTCATCTTCAACAGACCTTCTACAGGACCTACATCCATTTCTCATCAAATATGCAGGCAGCCCCCACACTTCCATGTCCTACCTGTGTTCGGGGCATTGTGTCAGTGTTGTCTAACAGGGTGAGTGGGTCCCCCAAGCCTACATGGAAGAGTGGTTGTTACGACAGAATTCTTACATGGCAGTGTGTTTGACGTCTCCAGCTTGAATGGGTATCTAATTTATCCATAAGAATAATCTCCTTTGAGCTGGAAGACATGATATTCTCTAATTCGTATTTTCCCACAGTCTACCAACGGTAAGGTTCTCTAATTCAGGCAATTGAGATGCCCCAGGTGCCATAATGCATAAAGAGGACATATTTCATTGCCAATGGCTGCGTCTCATAAGCTGAAATAGAAGAGCAGGAGCAACTGTCAATCACACTGCAAAGCCTACACGGTGTTCACTGTTGCTTGAGGAGAAGGAGCCGAGCCGCCTGTTTGTCTTTAGGAATAATTATCACTTATACAGGCTGGACTTGTAGGAAGAGCTACATGGAGGTAATCAGAGAACCTGGGCTTGGTGCTGAGTCAAATAATCACCAAAGCTCTCCACTCACCTCCTGTACATTCTTCTTAGACGACCCGAGATCTCTCCTCATCCATTAAAAAGTCGGCCGAGTACTCACCAGTCCACAGCCTCACGGAATTGCTATAAAGGCCTAATGAAGTCTGATGATAATGTAAGACATGCCTATGATGACAGTGATGTCAGCATGGCATTGCACATGTCAAGCCAGACCAATGGAAGGGACAGTCATTCATTTATGGGTGTGTACGTATTCCCCTCTCCCATGAGTCCATTCAGTGTTTTCTTTTAACCTTACATTTAAATGTTGACCTCATCTGCCCTTCATAGAATGCATTTTCAGTCATTTTATCTTTACCAAAACAGAATATTTTACCTCAAACTCTAGATAAAAAAGAAATTTGCAGCTAAAGGTCTCTAGAGGGGAATGTCTAAATGAGTCCATTAACGATAACTAAAAAGTCAACCCATCGCAAATGGAAGAGGCGGGTAAACATCCACGTGGAATGAAATCAGTGAAGAAAATAAATTACTCTCTATTCTTCTTCTCCCCAGGGCCGAGGCTTCATGACAAGGTTTTTTGAAACTGAGTATTTGGAGATAAAGTTAATTTTAAATGTGGGTTCTTGGCTATTTAAATAGCAAGTCATTCCCCGTGTTTACTTAAATGCACACACAGCGCCACATGAAGTCCAAACACTGGGCCTTTTATATACTGAGACTACACAGTATCAGAACAGACGACCGGTTATGTGATAAGAAGCCTGTGTTTGGACCCCATATTTTATGTTCCAAATGGAATTTTTTGAGATAAAATCCGTGAAGTGAATGATTTTAAAAAGTTAATTTTTTTCACAGTGGAAAGTAATGCTGACAAGGTTTTTCCTACAGAACATTCCCTGACAGATCCCCCCTTTAGGTCAGAAGGTAGACAATTAAAACAGTGGACAATTTTTCTACAAGTGGAATGATTAATATATATTACTTGATAGTCTAGGAACTTGGATTTTTAGGAAAAACTAAAAGGTAACATTAGAAGGTAATAAATTATTTTTAAATTAAATTCATACTAAAAGTATTTTTGGCTCAGTTAATAGTTAAAATAGGTAATGATAATTTCTCTGCTCCCTAATATATAGAAGCAATAGTTATCAGATACTCCATCCAGTGTCCCGTTTTAATATAACAAAACATATTTGTTTCAGAATTTCATTGACCTTGAGAAGGACACACAGTAACATTGCTGTATGAATGAAAATTTTAAGACCCCCCCAATGATACTTTACCCCCATTCCCTGCATCTTATAAGGTATAATATGTGAAAAACTAATAGGCATAAGTTTATTATATTTTGTGTTTCCTTTCACAAAACTTGAGGTATAAGTAACACTGAGGGCCATAGCTATTCAGGTTACCAATGTAAGTCCTTGGGGGTATTTCACTCCTAGCCCTGGGAACACAGTAGACGGCACAAACACTGGCTCACAGGCAGAGCTGTGCCCCGGCTTCTTGTCCTGTTGCAGGTTCAAAACCAACTCATCTGAATGTACTCAACTTTTTAAGTTTAAGTTTCTGCATCTAAAAAGTGCACTTGGATTGAATGAACCAAAAAAGTCCTGTTAAATACAAAATTCTCTACTACTTACTAGAAGAGATAAGGCATAGATCGAGGGACATGAAGAGAAAATGGTTAAAAAATGCATAATTAAATCCTAATATGAAAATTTAACGAAGTGAATGGCAAATGTTTAAACACAGATTAAAATTGTAAAGCTGATACTACATTAATTCTCAAGACAAAAGACAGCAGCTTTGGGGAGGGAGAAAGCAGGCATGCTAATGCACAGTTAACCAAAGACAGCCTTTGCATCTTCTGTCTCTAGAGATTGGTCACCCTCCAGAATTTCTCTTCTCTGAAGTGGCCCGGTGCATATTTTTTGTTCCTCTGCCTTGTGAGGTGTCCCAGGGCCAGTGTCAATGGGTGTGGTACTTGTGTTTGCATCATTACACACTCCCCTAGCTCATCAATGGGCACACTCAGCGAACGCTTAGCCCCAGTCCCCACCGACATCAACTTCATCCTTTGATAATAGTGTCCCAACTCTAAGGCATTGATCCTGTACCTTTCTTCTCACAGCTCCTTGGGGCTGTCTCTCAGCTAATTACTCTTTCAATAAGATTTTATTAGTATTGTAACAAACACTGTGCTAGAAACTAGACCTGTGGAGCTGGAATAGTGGACCTCAGCCTTCCTAAAGCTGTGATCTTTTAATACAGTTCTTCAGGTTGTGGTGACCCCAAGCCATAAATTTATTTTTCTTACTACTTCAAAACTGTAATTGTGCTACTGCTACGCATCATAATGTAAACATCTTATAAACAGAGTAGTCTTAGGCAACCCCTGTAAAAGCATCATTTAACTCCTCCAAAGGGGTCATAACCCATAGGTTGAGAAACACTGACTTAGAGAGATGGTTCATAAGTTAAGAGCATTGGCTGCTCTTCCAAAAGACCCAGGTTTGATTCCCACCACCAATATGGTGGTTACCAGTCATCTGTGCCTCAAGTCCACGTGGCATCTAATGGCCTCTTCTGACCTTTGAGGGCTCTGAACACATTCAGTGCATAGATATACATGCAGGCAAAGCATCCAAATGTATAAAATGAAAAATGAAAAAAGAAAGAAGCCAGGGCTGCAAACAATGCAGTGGTGAACACAGAGAGTAGATATGACTATAAATAATTGCAGAGACCCAGAAGCTCTTGGAAGAAGCAATGGCCATTTTCCCGGGTTAGTTTAAAAGACACTTGAGTGGCAACAGCCAGTCAAGGACTTGCAATGATCTTCCCTGAAGTAATTAACCCATTTCTCAATACAGAAGGCATATGTCTCAGCCCCATCTCAATTTCCAACAGGGACCATTTTTATCTCTTTTGCACAGAGGCTCAGTAATAGGTACTTCGGGGGATGTCGGTCTTTAAGTTGTCTTTGACTTCTACACTGCGGTTCGTAATGTAGGCATGCAGGAATGAATCTACCAAGTTCAAATCTAAGTAACTTCTGTGACTATTAAGATCCTAGGTAAAGTTTTCTACCTTAGTGTCTTTATCTGTGCTGAGGGGGGTTTACAATGTTACTATCAGGACAATTTTTTTTATTTGAGGTTCAGACATGACTGACTTTATTTAGGATATAGATTCTGTGCCATGACACACATGTACAGGTCAGAAGACAATCTGTGGCAGTTGCTTTTCTCCTTCCACCATGTAGCTCGTGGCTAGGGATCATGCTCAGGTCACCAGACTTGGTAGAAAATGCCTTTACCCGTTGAGTTACCTTGTCAGGCCACGGGTATAGTTCATGATCTGAGGCTGCACATATAGTTCAGGAAATGTAAGAATATCAGCTCTTAACATTCTTTTAATCTTGGGAACCTCCTTTTGATATGCATAAGTGTTGACAAAGAAAGGAAACAGGAACACATTTGAAGTGTGGGTCCTGTTGAAAGTTCCAGAGGTTGTTAATGAGGTCTTTTTTTTTTTGTAATAAATATTGATATTTATTATAAATCATTTCTAAATGAGACCACAAGGATAGCTGTAGTAGATTGCAATCATCTTAACATCTGGTGCTATTCTTTGATATATGGGAACATTTTAATTTATACACTGTTTATGATGCAAACTTTAGGGAAGTTGGTAAGATAAGAATAGGGTAAAAGGAAGAAGAGAACAGCACTCGTAATCTCCTCTTAGAGATAGTTTCTATTTGCCAAAAGTATCTATTAAGTGAGCAGTTGTCAGAAAACACCAACCACATGTGCCGAAAACAGAGCAGACACTGAAGAACGCCTGGCTTCCATGAAGAGGAGCTGAGCTGAGGCTCAGGAGTTGGTGGGAGTCTACTGAAGACTCTGCTTCTCCATGTAGCTTAAGGTGAAGGTGCAGAACCCAGAAACACAAGTTTACTGCATACTAGCAAAGGTGCGTTGTGGTTCTGGGCCATCCTGGCCATTGGTCCCTTTTCTAGAGAAAACAGATTTACTTTAGAAGACCCCACTTTCCTCTTCCAAGCTGTCTGCAGAATAATTAGACTCGTCACCCCCAGCCTTGCAAGAACTCCTAGGCCACTCTATGGCCACCACTCACCCAACCTATAACCTCTTGCTTATCGATCCCTCTGACAAATTTGTAAGTTCAACGACTCTGGAGACACACACAAGCAGGCTCGTTCACATGACTGGGGACTTTGTGGGCCTGATCCCAGTGTCTCCCTGTCGTCACTCACTACTGTCTTCAGTTCTAAAGTGAGTGTAGTCAGGGGAACATGGATGAGACATGTCCCCCAGTACACCACCATGTGTCCCGTCCATTTTACTCAGCTGAGGATGAAGAAAACCTTATGGATTCTTTATTCTAAAACCCAAGAGTCCAATGGAACGGCATGTTTCAGCTGCTGTAACTAAGATCCACGCTGGGATACAAGCTGCACATCTGCTGACTTCAACCACAGGGGTTTATGTCCTCGCCTGTCCTGGAAACCGGAAGTCCAGAGCTCTCTATTGGAAGCCTTGATGTCCTCTGAGGTCTCCCTGCGAAAGACTTGCAGATGGTACCTTTTGTGACTTCCCCCTTGGTCTTTCTCTGTGGGTCATCTCTGAATAGCCCTTTTTCCCCTCCTGTGTTGAACAAGGATGCCATTCAAATTGGGGTAAAACGTACTTTTAAAATTTTATTGTAATGTGGCAGAGCATAACTTTAACCTAGTGCTCTGGAAGCAGAGGCAGGCAGATCTCTGAGTTCAGGACAACTTTTGGGTCTACATAGTGAGTCCCATACCATCCAGAACAATATAGTGAGACCTTGCTTTAAGCAAATGCACACACACACATACAACCTTTCATTTTAATTTACTTTCATGGTCTTTTAAGTTTAATTTAATCTAATTAATAGTAAATTTTATGAAAATTAAGTAATTTAATTTGAACAGTTCTTTAATTTACTTTAAAGGTCCTAAGAACATAGCTACATTCTGAGGTCAATACCTCCAATATATGACTTTTGGAAGGACTCAATTCAGATCAGTGCCTGGCATCTTATTTTGGTCACAGATTCACATGTCATGATTTTATTTCTATGAGTCTTACATGGAGGAATCTCAATTGGGCATTTACAAATCCATGGTAATACGTGACTCTTATGAATAGGACCCATTGTAAGAGAAAATTTGTCTAAAGGTCTTTCAAATCCCAAATGTGATGGGATTGAAGACATTACAGAACACAAGGGTTGTCCTATTGTCCTATTAGTCCTTTCCAATGAGCATGTCCTGAAAGTTTGTGAGACAAGAGGCATATAAAAGATTTTATATAAAGGTGATTAAGGTAACTGGGCATGAACAGCACAAGGTCAGACTCTCAGAGATGATGTAAACAAAGCATGGAATAATAATTCATGTGCACCAGTTAGATGAAAACAAAGCATCACCTAGCCATTTGATCTACATACGTGAAGAAAGCAAACTGTGTTCTGTGGGTGACATTCTGTACGTGGCATTCATCTGGAACCCAACTTGTCATTCAGCATCTTCGTGCTCCACCCACTGTGATGAGTATGTATGGAATCCAAGGTGGACATCCTGACCCACCCCAGTGTAAGAGGTTCACAAATCACCTTAATGAATTTGTTCCACTAACAAACTTCTGTAGGAAATAAGGGAGCTGAATGGAAGGGGAGTAAATCCCAGACTCAAGAGACATAGGAGCACTTGTCACCATCTCTACGAGCTCAAGCCAGACACTTCACTTAATAAAACCTAATAGTGTCCTCCACACACTGGGAATGACAATAATTCTTGCCCTTACAGGCTTGTCTGGGCTATATATGAACAGGAAGTATAGAGGCCCTGCAAACTCTTGGTAAATATTAAGGTGGTATTCAAACCATGTACGTGGCCATTCTTGTTATCTGACAAGAATTTGTGAGCCAGTGAGGTCTGCATTTTTAGATAGAGAGTTGATTTGGAAGTGTAATTGGGGCTAGATACACTAAGAATGAAAATGTCAGTTTTATTTACTTTTCTTTAAAAGAAAAAAAATAGTGTGCTGCAGGACAAACCTCAGAGCCAAGTTTAAAGAACATCATCTCCATTTTAATTAAAGTGCATAAACTATGACCTATAATGACAGCCACAACCAAGAGGAGACGATGTTAAAACAGTGCCTTTCTGGCAGCATTCCATCTGAACAGGTCAGCTGAATAAGAGGGTGGGTACAAAACCTCGGGACTGCAGTGTCCAGCGAGACTCTGAAAATCCAGTTAACAGCAAGTCTCAGGTATTAGTCATCGAAGACCACATCTTCACGGGACTCAGAGTCTCCAGTCCCCACCAGCCCTGATAGACAAACTCTCCTGCGTGGTAGTTCTGGAGGTCAGCTTCCAGCAAAGGTCTCTCCTCAAACTTCAGCCTTACCCTCATTTTCTCGTCCTACTTCCCCCCCCCCCACATTGCTGTCACACCTTTCCCATTGGCCAACGCAGGGAGCACTGTGTTCTTCTGTGGCATTGTCTTCTACAAGAGCCTTCTCGTGCCATCACCTCAGGTTTTGTCCCTGACAATCCCATGTGGAAGAAAAAGGCTGTCCCTCTTCAGAGGCCTCGCGTTCCGGGTCTCACTCCCTCTGAACCCCAATACGATCAACCGGGAAGCAATGAGAAGACCCACTGCATTCCCTTTTTTAACTAGGCCCAGGAGCATAATTTGTACCTTTCCCAAGGACAGTGTACTCAGAGGACTGACAATTCTCTGATGGCTTTTTTACTTTAGAAGGAAACCTCTACTCACAGGCTGATATCTGCTTGGCCTACTACACAGAAGAGGAGAATGATTCTCCCAAAGCCCGGTTTGTAGAGTTTTACAACATGCAAAGTTGTCTACTTTGCACTGTTTGGGATCTGTACGGTTTACCTAACAGTATCCGCTTGACTGCTGGACTCTTACCAACAAATCTTTAAGACAAGTAAGAGATGGCCACCATGGAGGACATTCACTGGTTCATGTAATTATATCTTGGGACACGGCTTGGGATACAGCTCCTCAGTAAGCTATACTCAGATACCATCATTGTTAAAGTCCTGCTTCCTCTATCCCTAGGTGATGCTCATTTCTTACTTTGCAGAGAGTTCACTGACAGTGTGGAAAAGGTTGAAGTTTAATAGATTGCAATGGTTTGTATATGCTCTGCCCAGGGAGTAGCACTTTTGGAAGGGGTGGACCTATTGGAATAAGTGTGTCACTATGGGCATGGCTTTAAGACCCTCATCCTAGTTTCCTGGAAGTCAGTATTCTGCTAGCAGCCTTCAGACAAAAATGTAGAACTCTCAGCTCTTCCTGCACCATGCCTGCCTGGATGTTGCCATGTTCCTCCCTTGATGATAATGGATTAAACCTCTGAATCTGTAAGCCAACCCCAGTTGCATGTTGCCCTTAGAAGAGTTGCTTTGGTCATGGTGTCTGTCCATAGTAGTAAAACCCTAAACAAGGCACAATTTGAGGCCAGACATTGCCCCATTCCAGTTTACCATCTCAAAGGAAGAGCAGAAAGCCCTTTGATCTATTAGCCCTCAGCTGTTCATCATTATAAAAAAGAAGATATGGGAGTTTCCATCAGAACTAAACAGGATGCAAGATAAAGATAAAGATAAAGAAATGGGGGTATGATTCTGAGAAGAATGCAGGAACAGTGACAGAGGAAACCAGTGGTTTTCAGTATGGCACCATAAAGGCTAAAGTTCTACTCACGTTGCCTCTTAAAACAGAGCAGAACTGCTCAGGGTTAGTCTGCTCTTTAGAAGGCTGTGAGAGCTCCTCATTTATGTTTTTAAATTGCCAGTTCCACTGGAAATCATGTTTCATACATCATATTACATGGCAATTAAATCTCAGATTTTAAAACCTGGGGTTATGGATATGAGCTCATCTGTACCACCTGCTAAATATGGGATGTGAAGCAAACTCCTATTTCCTTGTCAATAATGGAAGCTAGTTCCCCCTCCAGTAATCTGGTGTGAACACTAGGTTTTATCAGGCTTCTAAAGCCATGTCAGTGTACATGGGGTGCTATGAAGGTGGTGGCTGGCACTGATGGAAGTTAAACTGTGGTTTGTGGGATCGATTTTGACTTTAATTTTCATCCAATCCATTTCAATATATTTTCACAGGAATTGAAAACTCTAGGTGGTGAGGTGGATCATCTGTTGGTCACTCAAGGGGCTTACAGAAATAACACTGATGGTGATGTCAGTTTCTACACACATCATATCATCTATGAAGACAGCATGTTTACAGGGACTGGGAGGTGGTAGTGTACAATAAAGAGCAACAGAAGGAAACTGTACAAAGATCCAAGGTGAAAAAGAGCCTTGCTGTGGAGTCCTAATTCTGAAGGCAGAGCATGGGGGAGGAGGGATGTCTTACTCAAATTTCTAATTTAGAAATTCAGACTAAATACACAGAGTATACAAAAATCGAATTTTCTCAGTCCGAGAGATGGGAGACTCAGATAACATTCATTATGCAGTCAACCCTAAAGCCATGCATAGAGCTGGGTCAAACCCAGGTCAACAGAAAGCCCACCACAGGAAGACCCAGTAAGAATCTTCCAATCTAGAGCCAAGTCACTGGAAATGTAACACTGTTGAGGAAGTTTAATGTCCCCACTAAGGAACAACCTGAGCCTAAGAGAAGAATGGTCCCTGAGTACCAGTGTCAGGTTTCAAAGGGCTGCTGTCTGGAGATGGGGACTTAACTAAGGCTTGGGGAACACAGAGAAATGCATTAGCATCCAAGAGTCAGGGAAAATAAAAAACAATGTCCTTGGAGGGCCAACAGATTCTTTCCATGAAAAGTAAGGTCCATTCGAAAATACAAGCAGGATATTCACTGGAGAGGAGAAGAAAAAAGGGGAAAAGAACCAAGGGAAACAGGGCAAGGGGAGCAAGAAGAGAATGGGGCTCCCTCCCTAGCTCACATAGATATGCCATATTAGAAGAAGACTCATCCTGAATCTCTTAAAGTTTAAGTCCTGTGACCCTACAGCACTCACCTCTCTCAAAGACACACTTGAGCTGTTCCTTCTCAAAGGTCACATGTTTAGTTAACAGTCAAGTCTATTGGGTCTTCTCTTTACATTCTGTCCTCAGGTGACCCTAAAAATGCAGTAAACATTAAGATAGTTTTGATTTGGATTAAGTGTCCACAGTCACAGGATCACATGGACAAAGGACATGCTGCCATACAATTATAACCAAAAGATTGTGTCTGAGGACAGAGCGATAATGTTTCTTATGGTCTATGTGATTGTTAGTTTCTAAGTCAGCTTGATACAGTCTAGAATCACCTGGGAAGAGTCTTAATTGAGGAATTTTATAGATAAGGTTGGCTTGTGGGGGGATTATCTTGATTGTTAATGGAAGTAGGAATAACCAGTCCACTGTGGGTAGCACCATTCCCTTCACACATGGTCTTGAACTGTAGCGATAGTTCTGATGCTAAGGTCCTGCTCCCCAGTTGGTTCTTAATCTGTCAGTATAAGAGCCATGGGCCAGTTGCTGAGCAAAAGGGATAGGCAGGACTAGACTTCCAGTCCAGGGGGCAAGCAGGCAGACACAGGAGAGGAAGGGGAAATTTGTTATACATCTTGTGGAGAGCGGGTGTGGCATACTCCGGCCTAGACTTGTGACTAGCACCTGACTTCCTCCTGCCCCCGAGATTAGCTATTCCCACTGTGCGAGCTACACAGGTGCACCCATGATACAAGATCAGGACAGATGACACGGAACTATGAACTGCAGCCACGCAACATGGATTGAGAAGGTGGAGATGAGAGAGGATAAAAGGACTCGCTTGGGGGTGGGGAGAAGGGAGAAGGAGAAAGAGAGACAGAAAGGGGACAGAAAGATTTTCACTTGCATGCTGTAAGGTTCCTGAATAAACCGCTTTGAGAAGAACGCTGTGTCATTGCTCCTTTTCTGCAGGTTGGAGATGGTAGTGACAAATGGTGGCCCATACAGAAACTCCTCTTTGGCGTTCAGAACTCATCAAGGTCAGGGTGACTAGTCAGTAAACTCCCAGGTAAGTGGGACAATCAAGGTTCTCAGTTTGAAAATATAAAGCTCCCCGGTAAAGGGGACGAGGAAGGCTCTCGGTTTGAGACTATAAAGTTCCCGGTACAGGGACAAGTTGCACCAGGCACTATGGGAAACACAACATCAGTTCAGACAGTTTGCCAAGCTCTGAAGGATTTGCTGAAAGCGAAAGGAATCGGGCTAAGAAAGGAGACTGTAGGGAATTTTTTAAAAGCAGTGGACCAGGTAGCTCCCTGGTTCCCGGTATCTGGACATCTCACAATGTCTAGTTGGGAAAAATTAGGAAAGGATTTGTGGTTTGCTAAAGAGCAAGGTGTACTAGTTAAAGAAGTGCTGCCAGTATGGAAATTGGTGAAAAACTGTATAGGAGATGAGGAAGGGTGTAGTGCGGAGCTGGAGAAGGGAAATGAGGCTCTGAATCAGGTTAGGGAAGAGTGCTCCCAGAATTCTGAGGCGGGAGAAGTGTCTAGTGAAGGAGAAATGTCAGAAGCCGATCTAGAGAGCATAGCCGACAGCTTGGAGAAAATGAAAGTATGGGTTGAACCGTTGGCTCCAGAGCCCCCAACTCCGCCTCCTTATGCCCCAGGCAGAGTGGAAGGGCGTAGTTTGCATCCTGAAACTTGGAGAGAGCTACGAGCCCAGTGCTTTCCTGTATTTCAGGATGCACAGGGTAATCATTATCATGAGCCGCTAGACTGGAAAATTGTTCAGAGGCTAGCTGAGGGAGTGCACACCTATGGAGTTAGTTCTATGTATGTTGTGGTGCAATTAGAACACCTATACCGGTATTGCATGACCCCTAGTGACTGGCAAAATTTGGCTCGTGCTTGCCTGACCTCTGGTCAATATTTAGATTGGAAGGCATACTATATTGAATTTGCCACGGAACAGCCGTTTTTAACGCTCGCAATGGTCAGCCCGCCTGGGATCAGGACATGCTCATGGGACAAGGATGGTTTGCAGCAGCTTTCAGAAGGATATGGAGGTAAACGACTTGGGGACTAAAATAACTATGGATTCGGTGACTCCCCAAAAAATCCAAATCGTACTGATAAGTTAAAAACACTAAATGATTTTCAAAAATTATTAGGAGATATTTAATGGGTTCGACCCTATTTAACTTTGACCAACAGACATCTGCAACCACTCTATGATAATCTGCCAGGTGATTCTGTTCTTGATTCTCCCAGACAACTCACTAATGCTGCCCAAGTCGCATTCCAACTGATAGAGCAGGGCATCCAGACTGCGGCCTTAAAACGCCGGGATAAGTCACAACCCATTTTGCTGTGTATTCTGCACACAGAGGCACAGCCTACAGGAGTTCTATAGCAAGGAGCTCCTTTGCTTTGGATACATCCCAAGATTTCCCTAGCCAAGACACTTGTGCATTATCCCACTTCAGTGGCACAGTTGGCTTTGCTAGGCATTCAACAATGCATACAGTATTTTGGCATCCCACCTAAGGATCTTATCATCTCTTATAATGTGAGAAAACTAGAAGTATTGTCATCTACTATAGATGACTGGGCTACTCTGAGATGCAGTTTTCAAGGTAACTTTGATAATCATTTCCCTAAGGATAGTTTCCTACAGCTGATTACCACTCATCCTGTAGTTTTCCATTGCATCACTTCAAAGGATGTTTTGCCAGACACCCCACTTATCTTTACAGATGGTTCCAAGACAGGACAAGAAGCATATGTGGTGGCAGGTACCTCTCCAGTTACCATACAATTTCCCCCTGCATCACCCCAAGTTATTGAATTGCAAATTGTGATTAAGGTATTTGAGTTGTTTCCAGGTCCTTTTAATTTGATTTCTGATAGCCAGTATGTTGTTAACATGATGCTCTGCTTGGAAGTAGTGGGTAAAATAAATTCAAAATCTACTATTGGACATCTTGTTGTTACCTAGCGTGACTTGATTTTGAAAAGAACGTAGCCTTTTTTTTTGTACAGCATATCCATGCCCATACTAACTTACCTGGTCCCCTAGTGGAGGGAAATGATATTGCAGATAAAGCCACCAGGGCTTGCTTGATTTTTTTTTTTTTTTTTTTTTTTTTTGATACATCACCTATTTCATTGGCTCAAGAATTTCATTCACAGTTCCATGTTAATTCCAAGACCCTGTCCTCACGCTTTAAGATCATGCGCGATGAGGCACGGAATATTGTAAAAGGGTATCGGAAATGTGCCCATATGCTACCCCAGATTGGGTTTGGGGTTAACCCACATGGGTTGTGCCCTCTACACCTCTGGCAAATGGATGTCACTCATTTCCTTGAATTTGGAAAATTAAAGTATTTCCATGTTTCTACGGATACAGCCTCTGGGATTATTTTTGCATCTCTACAGGAGAAAAGGCATGTCATGTAATTGCACATTGCTTTGAAGCATGGAGCCCCTGGGGGCAGCCCAAAGAATTGAAAACAGATTATGGGCCTGCCTATACTTCTGCTTCTTTTGTGTCCTTCTACAAAATGATGGGTGTTTGAGTAACTCACAGATTGCCTTATAATCCTCAAGGACAAGGAATCATTGAGCGTGCTCACCGCACCCTCAAGGAGTGTCTAGTTAAACAAAAGGGGGGAACTGCCTCGCAGGTTCTTCCCCTAGGGAGAGACTGGCTATTTCTCTTTTTACCTAAATTTTTTTAAATGAAGACAAGCCTGGGCAGGTCGCTGCTGAGTGTCACACCAATCCTGATGTTTCTCCTAAAGGTCTGGTTATGTGGAAAGATGTCCTGACTGGCAAATGGCAGGGTCCCGATCCGGTGTTGGTTTGGGCAAGAGAGTCTGTTTGTGTGTTTCCTCAGGAACATCGACAGCCACTGTGGGTCCCAGAGATGTTGACCAGAGTGGTCCAGGATGAGCGGAGCTATGACCCTGTGGGTGAGCCTGATGCTGCTGATGCTCCCGGTGGTGAAAACTGAAGATCTGTGATGGGGGCTCCTATCAGTGTTTCCAAGATTGTTATGTTTTCAGATGATTATCATTTTCAAGATATAATTGGACATACCGAAGTCCTGCTCAGGCAATTGCCAGCAATCCCTTTAATGTATGGTTGCTGTGTGGTATTTATGGTAGTTGCACAGATTTATCTGCTTTAAGTATGCTATTTGAGAAGGTAAGCAAGCTTTCATTGGAATGGGTCTGTGGGATTTGAGACCTCTGTTTCTCAGTTTGTTCCCTGGCCTGTACAGGCCCCCTCAGCTATTGAGGCCAAAAAGGGATTTTGGATCACCGCCGCTGCCGCCTCAAGGCTGAAAGTATGGGCTGGACTAGCTGGATTAGCCCTTTGCTTGGTCCTCATAAGTGTCCTGGCGTTCTGGTGCATGTGCTGTATACAATTTCGACAGTGCAGAACTCAAGTCTTTATGATACAGGCTTTTGCAGCGGTGGAGACTGGGCAGTCTCCTCAAGTGTGGCTTGGCATGCTAGAGAAGTAGTCAGTGACAGGTAAGACTCCCTGGGCGTGTCACCAACCTAAGACAGGGATCAAACCATTGCTGTTCATCTCCCAGTGACGGGTAAGGGGCACTGCCACAGGGGGCAACCTAGGACAGACATTCTCTCAGCCAAAATTATAAAGATGGGGAAGATGTGGAGAGTGGGTATGGCGGACTCCGGCCTAGTCTTGTGACTAGCACCTGACTTCCTCCTGCCCCCGAGATTAGCCACTCCCACCGTGTGAGCTGCGCAGGTGCACCCATGACTCGAGATTAGGCCAGATGATGTGGACCTATAAACTGCAGCCACACAACATGGACTGAGGAGGTGGAGATGAGAGAGGATAAAAGGACTTGCTTGGGGGTGGGGAGAAGGGAGAAGGAGAAGGAGAAAGAGAAACAGAAAGAGAGACAGAAAGGGGACAGAAAAATTTTCACTTGCATGCTGTAAGGTTCCTAAATAAACCACTTTGAGAAGAACGCTGTGTCATCACTCCTTTTCTGCTGGTAAGAGATGGTAGCAACAGTATCTGAGAAAACGTGACCAGCCATGTGAGATCTTGGACTGAGCAGTCACTCAAGCCGCTCCTACTAGTGGGTGGTAGGGAGTGTTCAGCAAGGATTAAGTAACTGAGCAACTAAAGTTTAGAGCAGGGGAAGATGCAGAGATAAGACTATTGATAAGAGCACAGTTTCCAGGCAGGAGATAATAGCACCCAGCAATTGTGTCAGAAGGCAAGTTGAAATTGAACAACTGCATGTGTGTCTTTTATCCATGGATTCATGGAAGCTGGATGGGGGCTGATAGCTCTTCCCATTCCTAGAGCTTAGGTGGAGTAGCAAAAGGTACACACAAAATAGAACTGTGTGAGAGAGGAGCAAGCAAACAGACATGTATCTGTCTCTGTTCCTCATTATGAGTGTGATGTAATTAGCCGCTTCAAGTTCCTGCCCCAACATTCAATCAGGGATGGATGGAACCTAGACTTGTAAACCAGGGAGACTCTTCTCACTTAAATTGGTGTTTGCTTGCTTGCTAGCTTGTTTTCAGAGTATTTTACCACAGCAGCAGAAATAAAACTAGAACATATGGAAAAAATAATTACAGTTCATATATGAAAGAAACTTGATGGTGGTTTCCCCAAATTTGACAGCTTTATTTTTTTTAATTTTTATTGAATATGTTTTATTTAAATTTCAAATATTATCCCCCTTCCTGGTTTTCCCTTCATTAACCTCCATCCCCTCCCCCTCCCCTGCTTTTATAAGGGTGCTTTCCCACCAACCCACCCACCCTCTTCTGCCTCCCTGCCCTAATGATCCCCTATACTATGGCATTGGGCCTTGGCAGGACCAAGGGCTTCTTCTCCTATTGATGTCTAACACGGCCATCCTCTGCTACTTATGCAGCTGGAGCCATGGAGCCATCCATGTATACTTTTTGGATAGTGGTTTAGTCCCTGGGAGTTTTGGTTAGTTGGTATTGTTGTTCTTATGGGGTTTCAAACCCCTTAAGCTCCTTCAACCCTTTCTCTAACTCTTCCATTGGGGACCCAGTTCTTAGTTCAATGATTGGCTGCAAGAGTTGGCCTCTGTATTTGTCATTCTCTGGCAGAGCCTCTCAGGAGACAGCTGTATCAGGCACCTGTCAGCATGCACTTCTTGACATCAGCAATATTGTCTGGGTTTGGTGGCTGTATATAGGCTGGATCCCCAGGTTGGCAGTCTCTCGATGGTCTTTCCTTTAGTCTCTGCTCCAAACTTTATCTCTATATTTCCTTCTGTGAATATTTTGTTCCCCCTTCTAAGAAGGACTGAAGCATCTGCACTTTGGTCTTCCTTCTTCTTAAGCTTCCTGTGGTCTGTGAATTGTATCTTGGATAATCAGAGCTTTTGTGCTAGTATCCACCTATCAGTGAATGTATAACATGTGTGTTCTTTTGTGACTGGGTTACCTCACTCAGGATGATATTTTCTAGTTGTGGTCATTTGTCTTAAAATTTCATGAGGTCATTGTTTCTAATAACTAAGTAGTACTCCATTGTGTAAATGTACCATATCTTCTGTATCCATTCTTCTGTTAAAGGACATTTGGGTTCTTTCCAGCTTTTGGCTATTATAAATAAGGCTCCTATGAACATAGTGGAGCATGTGTCCTTGTTATATGTTGGAACATCTTTTGTATATATGCCCAGGGGTAGTATAGCTGGATCCTCAGGTAGTACTATGTCCAATTTTCTGAGGAACTACCAGACTGATTTCCAGAGTGGTTGCACCAGCCTGCATTCTCACCAGCAGTGGAGGAGTTTTTGTATTTCTCCACATCCTCACCAGCATCTGATGAATTTGACAGTTTTAAAGGTTTACATTTTATAAAAAGTAATAATTTATAAAGCTATGGTAAGTCCTCTACTCTTTGACCTCTGCTGAGAAGGACAAAGTGAAGTATTTTGATATTATTTTATAGAAAATGATATTACTAGTACTGGTAGATAGAATAAAGACCCCAGTTAAATATGAACTTCAAATAAACAGTAAATAAAATTTCAAATTAATTTTTACTGAATGGTGATAATTTATCATTTCATATATTTATGGGAAACAAAGTGCTACTGTGAAATGTGTATATTTTTATAATTTAGAATGACTGAGTCAACCTAGTTAATATATTTGTCACCTCTAATACATGTAATTTATTCCTCCAGCCTAACTGAAATATTAGACACTCTGACCAGCATTTGCCCATCTCACATCCATGAGCCCATGCTAAGTCTTGCCTACACTTTGTTTTTTACTGGCTTTGTTTTTCATTTAGATCCCACATAGAAAAGAACATACATCATCACAATTTTCCAATGATACTTCTAAATAGTGCACAGAACATACTTATATTTAGTAATTATATAAAATTAAAATTTTTAAATTTGTACTTTAACTTGCTCAACCTAGCAAATGTGTATCCCCAAATCATCAGTGTGAAAAGACATCATCAAAGATTCTGTGTTTCAGGGATTTTAGGGAGGAGAAAAAAAAAAACATTAAAGAGGTTTTTCTGTTTAATAATGAACAAAAACATTTTTCTGACTTTTGTGACATGTGAAGTACCTATCTGTTTTGTTTTATAACAAAAATTGATAGTCATGCTCACTTTCATAATTTTTATAAGGATGCCCCGAACATGGGTCTGTCCCCGTCCCTCCCTCCTGTCCCACAAAGATACAAATCTGTTAGGATTCCCACAGACAGAATGGACATCCCAAAGGGATAATGAGCTCATGCTGGCCCAATCCATGAAGGGACTGAGGAGGTGTTTTACAACTGTGCCGGGAAAAGAAATATCTGAGCATATGTAGAACCATTAACAAATAAGGAAAGGGCTGAAATTAATAACGACTCTAAAACAGCTGAGATAATGAACTCCTTTTCCAACTCTGTCTCTGGCAAGATAGATAAGGAAATGGAATTTGCAGAATTAGGAAGTAATGAAGACCTAGTAAAAATATAGCTATTAATATCAGGCAGGTAAGCGAACACTTAAGAAAGTTGAATAAATCAGAGAGACCGAGAATTATGCCTCGTGGGGTTCCGGGGTGAGTATAATAAAGTCACTCCTCTGCGGTCCACTGTGTCCAAGAAAGATAACAGAGGAGGCTGAGGAACAGAAGGGAAAACAGGGTTGGAATGAACGAATTAATGAGAGACTGTGAGAAGAATAAGTTGTTCTAGCAACTATAATGTACATTTAAATCACCAAGTGACTGGAAGGAAGCAACACTTAGGAAATACTATAAAAGTATCAATTCACAGTCCCAATACTGCCAGGTTCAATCATTCCTATGGGCAGGGAGGAGTCCAACATACAAAGGACATGCAGTAGCAGCCTAGGCCAGGTTTGCATTGTTCGGCATGCTAACAGTTACTATTAGTTGGCTGCATGAGGTATTTAATTAAAACTGACTTATGAATCACACATAGCAAGGCAAGAACAGAATGCTGAGCAATGAACAGAAGACAGGATGAGATCCAAATAAGATCTATTCCAAATGACAGTGAGGCTCATAGACCCTACAAAAAAGTTCTAAGCATGAAATTTGCAGGCAAATGGGTGGAACTAGAAAATACCATACTGAGTGAGGTAGCCCAGACTCAAAAGGACATGCATGGTATGTTCTTTCTTACAAGTGAATATTAGCCATAAAGTACCTCAGACCCAAGGAAGCTAAATAACTAGGAGGGGGTGAGAGAGAAAGCTTGAATATCACTTAGAAGGGGAAAGAAAACAGCCATCAGAGGTAGATAAAGGGAGGAATCTTGATGGGAGAGAAGATGGGAAGGAGAAAGAGGGGAAAATCAAGTGGAGTGAGAGCCAGGAAGAGAGCCAAGAGACTAAACAAAGATCAGCAGAGAGGAGAAGGAGCATCTCTAGGAAATTCCAGAGACCTGGGATGGAGGAGGCTTTAGGGGGGTCTATGAGGATGAGTCTAGCCAAGACGCCATCTCTTGTATCCAGGCAGGGCTTCTAGAGGGTTAAGGACCCCAACCCACCCACAAAACCTTCGACCTAAAATTTCTTCTGCCTACTAGAAGTTCAGGGACAAAGACAAAGCAGAGACTGAGGAAATAAATGGCCAATCAGTAACTGGCCCAAGTTGAGACCCATCCCATGGGCAAGAACCAATCCCTGACACTACTAATGATGCTCTGTTGTGCTTGCAGACAGGAGCCTAGCACAACTGTCCCTGAGAGGCTCTACCCAGCAGCAGATGGAACCAGATGCAGAGACCCACAGTAAACATTAGATGGATCTCAGGGAGTCTTGTAGAAGAGCTGGGTAAAGAACGGAGGGACCCAAAGAGGACAGAGACTCCACAAGAAGACCTAGAGTCAACCAATATGGACCCTTGGGGCTGCCCAGAGACTGAATCACTGAGTGAAGAGTAAGCACGGGCTGGACCTAGGCCCCTTGTACCTATGTAGCAGATGTGCAGCACAGTCTTCCTATGGGTCCCAACACCTGGAGCAGGGGCGGTCCCCGTCTGTTGCCTGCCTGTGGATACCATTCTCCTAACTGAGCTGTCAGTGGGAGAGGCTGCGCCTAACCCTGCAGTGACTTGATGTGCAGGGTGGGTTGGTACCCAGGGAACAGGAGAGAGGTCAGGATCTCAAGACGTTCCGATGTAGTCTGTGTAGTCAAGAAGCTGACCTTTGCTATAAGGAGAAGAAAAACAGCTCAGGTCCACAAAACCTGAATTTCTAGAAACTTCTTTTTCATGCCCCTCCATTGTCCCTTTTTTACTTTCTCTCCCTTTTTACTTATAACAAAATTAACCTCAATGTGACCACTAAGTTAAATCATGAGCTTTAAAATGACAACTGATCACCTACTGGTGACCACCTAAGACACAGTTTAATGACTTAGCTGTCCACAGGGGCAGAGATAATGCAAGTGAAGGCCAGGAATGTGGGGACTTCACTGGCTGAGCTATGGAGCGATGTATCACCTCCATGAGAGTAACAGTCACATCTCCATAGCAGGTATGGCTGTCTTCCCAAACGCCAGATGATCCGCACAGGAATTCCCTCTGCTTTTAAATAATCTCTAAATTTTCTTTTTCAAAAGAAAAAGAAGAAAGAAAAGAAAAAAGAGAAAAACCCCATTTTGATCTTCCATTTGTAATCCCTGGCTTATACCCCAGCATTCTTTTTTCCTCCCTTGTAACTATTCGGAATTGCTTATGTGGTGGTCCTAATCTGGATGGTTTTAGCTGAGAGCCTGAAAGTCAAGGACAAGAACTCATAATGAGTCTCTTCCTCTGTCTACTCTTCTATAGCTCAGCATCAGACCTCCCCTATACTCCAGGTGGAAATGAAACTCAGCCTCCCTGTCCTCCCCATCCTCTCTACCCTTTTCATCCTCCCCATCCTCTCCATCCTCCCATCTTCACCATCCTCCCCATCCTGTCCATTCTCCCATCCTGTCCATCCTCCCCATCCTCCCCATCCTCTCTACCCCTTTCATCCTCCCCATCCTCTCCATCCTCCCATCTTCACCATCCTCCCCATCCTGTCCATCCTCCCCATCCTCCTCATTCTCTCTACCCCTTTCATCCTCCCCATCCTCTCCATCCTCCCCTTACTTCCCATCCTCTTTGTCCTCCCATCCTCCCCATCCTGTCCATCCTCCCCATCTGCTCCATCCTCTCCATCCTCCCATCCTCTCCATCCTCTCCATCCTCCCATCCTCTCTATTTTCTCCATCCTCCCATCCTCTCCATCCTCTCCATTCTTCCATCCTCTCCATCCTCTCCATCCACTCTATTTTATCCATTCTCCCCATCCTCCCCATCCTCTCCATCCTCTCCATCCACTTTATTTTCTCCATTCTCCCCATCCTCCCCATCCTCTCCATCCTCTCCATCCTCCCCATCCTCTCTATCCTCTCCATCCTCCCCACCCTCCCCATCCTCTCCATCCTCTCTATCCTCTCCATCCTCTCCGTTTCCTCCATCCTCTCTATCCTCTCCATCCTCCCCATCCTCCCCATCCTGTCCATCCTCCCCGTCCTCTACATTCTTCGCATCTTCTTTATCCTCCCCAGACTGTTTCCTCCTAAGTCCGTGAGACTATTCTTGTCCCTAGACTGTGATGTCCCCAGGGAAATGGGCCCTTCCCATTCCTTCCCCATAGAGATGTGCACGTACTTATCCTGTTTGCATCTGTTGAATAAATGAGTCCCTAGCTGTCTATGACAGGAGTGGGCCATTAACCATGATGTCGACCTTCATTTGCAGATGACAAGGACTGCAGTCTCTGGAATCAGAGATACTCTAGTCAAGTTTTGCCTTGATATCTCCTGGCTTTCTGGCTAGTTTCTGCATGTTATTTTCTATATATAATCTCAATATTTCCCAAATGCCATCTCACATTTGTCAGAGACAAAGAGGGTAACAGACAGACTTAACACAGTGCTCACCACACCTAGGCACACCCATGAGTGTGCAAATTCACATTGAGAAATTTCATTAGAAGTTTACCAGAATCTTCTTTCTCCGTACAGGATCTCTGCAGAGCTCAGTGAGACTAACATAGTAAGCATTCTGAAAAATTGAAGCAAAATTCTACAGCGCTAGAATAAGGAAGGGAAATCTTATAACCTTCATTTGTTACTCATGAGAAGCCCCACTTTTCTACCCTGAGTATATTAGTCTTAGAGAGTGCCTTAGAGAGCCACCTATCAGTCCAAACTGAAGCACAAAAGATCCTAATTCTATTGACCATCTCACTAGGCTCACTGCCTTGAATTTCTACATCTAACCTTCATGGGTCTGTACTTGCTTTCCTACCCATGATGGCAAAGACCAGCTCCTGGACTACACAGGGCATTTTAAGACCTGAGATGCCAGGCTGTCTTTCATAAAAGCTAAATTTGCTTTCTTTGGGAAAAGCAGCCTTTGATCATCTCAGCTGGGGGAACTTCATCAAGAGTGCTTGCTGAAGACTGTGTACACACTGGCTATTGCCCACCCACTGTCTGCCCAGGTCAAGGTAGAGGCTTACGGAGTGTGCTGGCTCACACCAGTGCTGTCTAAAGTTTGTTTCTTTTCAAAGCCAAGCTCCCTCCATAATGGCTTGTCAGGGGGTCAGCCTCCTTTGCTTGATTGTCAAAGGGGCACCACACAAAGATCAAAGCAGCAAAAGAGATGGAAGGGAAATATTAGGATGACCAAAAGGGGGAGGAGAGACAGAGACAGAGAGAGAGAGAGAGAGAGAGAGAGAGAGAGAGAGAGAGAGAGAGAGAGAGAGAGAGAGAGAGAGAGAGAAGAAGGAGGAGGAGGTGGAGGAGGAGGAAAAACGGGGAGGAGAAAAGGAGATAGACAGAAAGAGGAGACAGAGAGAGACTGAAAGAGAGAGACAGACACAGAGAGGAGAAAAGAACTCGAAGAGGATAATGAGCAAAGAAAGGAGACAGTGGAGACGGGATGAGATTACAGTGTTAACTACAGATGCCTTTCTGCGAGTTTACCCCTTCCCTTCATAGTCAGCCAATTTATGTTCTTATGCTTGTTGGCAGCAGGAGCTCCCGGGAAGGCTATGTCCCCAAAGTGAGGGCAGTATACTTTCAGGGACTCAGCCATGATTGCTGTCCCTGGACTTTGAATACACATTTCCCACTGGGTTCTGTTTGGCTAGTGTCGAGCCTCACAGCTGTGCCGATTGCTCAGTAGGGAACACCATGTCTGTTCTCTCAAAGAATTTGACAAATTAACTATGAACAAAGTTTCTTGGACGTGACATAGAGCCTCACATGCTGTGTCGTGCCAAGACGAAGCCTGTCAGCACGCTGTTTTCGCAGATATGAAAGGGGAATTTCCAGGACCCACCGAATAGATGGAAGAATCACTGTGTTTGGAGAAGAAGGCGGGAGACAAGGTGAGAGTAAAGGGCAGGATTACAGCCCGAGATGACAGTCCCAGGATGCCCCCACACCAACAAGGCACTAAAGAAGTTCCACAATGAGAGGAGTGAGGGGTTTATGCTAAGTAAATCTCCACCATTTAGTATAATACCTACATTCAAGGATCAGCCGCCTAAAACCAAACAGTCAAAGAGAAAGTATTTGGCAGTTGGCACAGCTTCAGGGCTTGTGTGTGGGATATCATCTTTGTTTACTAAGTACATTACTGGTACAAAATAATACTGTAGCCTAAAACAACTCAGGGAAGACAGAGTTTTTTTCAGCTCATGTGTTCAGGCCACATGCATTGTGAAAGGAAGTTCAGGGAGGGGTTTCAGACTAGAACCTGAAGGCAAGAACTGATGCAGAGGCCATGGAGGGATGCTACTTACTGGCTTGCTCCTTCTGGCTTGCTCACCCTGCTTTCACATACAACTCAGGCCCACCACCCAGGGATGGCAACGCACCTCCCTCATGGGCTAGACCCACCTGCATCATTCTCTGATCAAGAAAATGCCCTACAGACTTGCATACAGGCAATCCAGGTGGAGGCATTTCTCAGCTGAGGTCCCACTTCATAGATAACTCTTGCTTGCATCAAGTCAAAACAACAACACACAGGAAGGGCATTTTATACCAACAATATCATGTGAGCTCATACAATGGTCCCAAAAGGTGCAATTTAAATTGGGAATGTGGTGGAGGACCCAAGCATCAAAAAGAAGTCCAAGAAGTTAAAAGTGCATACTGGGCCAGGAGTGTGTGGGTTGCATGTGAAATGTTCAGAACAGGTAAGCCCATAAGGGTGGAAAGTACATCTCTGAGTTCCAGAAAGACAACAGGGTGTGGCTCCTCTGCTGTGGCTTTCTTCATGGATAGTGAAAACGTTTTGAAACTAGACACACACTGGCCAGTGTTTTGAATGCGCTCCACGCTCTGCTGACCTATTCTCCAGAATGGCTGATTTAAGGTTAGATTTTACTTTTTTTCTGAGTGGGAAAGTTTAAGTGAGGAACTTCCTGGAGCTGCACGGTGCTGGCATAGGATAGCTGGAACTGGAACTGGGTTTGGTTAAATCAGGTCTGTAATAAAAGTGGAGTTCTGTAAATTCATGATACGTTCACTGGCTAGCTGCCTCCAAACACAAAGAACTTGTTCTTGATCATGAAGGTTGATACACACTACTTCCTCAGCACCCTTTCCCTACATTTCACCAACTCATCCTTCCCCCAACCCTGCTCTTGCCTGGTTTGACTTGTGAGGGAGTCCCCTTGTATCATCAAGGACTGGCACATCTTGGCTACTATGCTGTATTCTTCCGCCAATTTACTTGTGAGAAAAGGTTTATCATGGTTCAATATAAGAATAGTGAATCCATCTAGTAGATGGAAAATGTATAACATTCTCAGCAGCCCTTAGAACTTTTTTCTAGAATTTACCATATGACAGACCACAAATAAAGCCTTAACAGATTAAATTTTTTTCTTGTATTTCATCAGACCATAGTGGAATAAAATAAAACCAACATCGAGAGAAACAATAGAAGCTAACCCACAAACTTGCAACTTAAACAATGCACGTTGGGAAGATCAGTGAAGGCATCAGGGAGGAAATTTTAAAGTTCCTAGCACTGAAACAAAATGCTAGCATAATCCACCTTATGCTCTGTTTTATAGCCCAGACCCTCTCTTTAGAGACACTGGTCTCCTTGTCGGAAGTCTAGTTGTTAGCTAATTCAAGGAAGTGAAGCATTGTCTATTTCCCAGGAGTTCAAGGCATTTCCCAACCTTTTAAGGGAGGAGAAGCTGCATCTACTATTATTGCTGATGGTTTGCACCTTGCTGGTCATATGCTTAAACTCTGCCCTGTCAGCCGAAAGTCTACAGCACTCTGACCTACAATCTAGAACTGGCTTCTAAAGCAGTCACACAGCTAGACATGGATAAAGCATCTGGAGACACAGGGGCCATTGCCTTGCTCAGGGAGACACTGCACACTGCACAGCCACACTGCACACTAAAGGGACACACACAGCCACACTGCACACTGAAGGGACACACACAGCCACACTGCACACTGAAGGGACACACACAGCCACACTGCACACTGAAGGGACACACACAGCCACATTTCACACTGAAGGGACACACACAGTCACACTGCACATTGAAGGGACACTACAGAGCCACACTGCACACTGAAGGGACACACACAGCCACACTGCACACTGAAGGGACACACACAGCCACACTGCACGCTCTGCACCAATTCCTGGATTCATACAAACCAACCTTTGATTCATGACATTAAACCCTGAAATGAAAAAGCAGTATGTTTTTGTTTGACTTAATTTGAAGCATACTAAAATGTACTCTATTTCTACCAGGAGTGGATGGCAAGAATGTTCTGGGGGCTCAGCCTATATTTTAAGCTGTCATTAGAAATGATTAATATTTAAGCAAAATCAATAAAAATTGGATTTGGGGAAAGATCAATATTTAAGCAAAAGCATTACAAATCACATGACTAACACTGACACCCTTAATATATTAAAAAGGTTTGTTTTTCTGTGGCGTATGGGTAAAGCTGCAATTCTATGGAGCAACATTTTAAATTTGAAATATTAGTATGAGCCACGAGGATAAATCATTTTGAAAATCCACCTCAGTCCTTTAGAGAAAGAAAAACATCAGAGTAAATGCCAGCAACTATTAAATCTCACTGTCACACATATATTAAATATAAGTACATATGGATCTGTATGTGTCTTTATTTCTAACAATCTTTCTCCCACCCTTTCTGGCTCTCACAGTGGCTACATCTAAAAGGCAGATATAGTTAAACGGTGAATACCACTGTGTCTCATGTACTTGTGATAAATGAAGAAACTCGAGATCTTAAGCGAGAAAGCACACTACTATTAAGGAATCTTAAGCTAGAACATCAGCCCCAAAGCACTGGCTAAACAAATAAAGCTTTTTATGGCCAATTACAACACTTTTTTAAAGTTATTTTAATTTTTTTACAGTCGAGCCATTGCCCCTTCCCAGTTTCCCCTCCCACAGTTCCTCATCCCATTCCTCCTCCCTGGTCTCCAAGAGGATGTTCCCTCTCACCCCCCCCCCCACCAAGCCTCCCCAAACCTAGGGCATCTCCAAGGTTAGGCTCATCTTCTCTCACTGGGGCCAAACCGGGCAGTCCTTTGCTGTATATGTGTCTGGGGGCCTTGGACCAGCTCTCGTATGTTGCCTGGTTGGTGGCTCAGTGTCTGAGAGATCTCAGGGTAAGGGTTAGTTGGTCTTCCTATGGGGTAGCCCCTCTCCTCAGCTTCCTCCAGCCTTTCCCTAGTTCAACCACAGGGGTCTCTGACTTGAGTCCATTGGTTGGGTGTGAGTATCTGTATCTGTCTCAGTCAGCTGCTTGTTGGACCTCTCAGAACAGCCATGCTAGGCTCTAGTCTGTAAGCACACCATAACATTAGTAATAGTGCCAGGCCTTGAAGCCCCCCCTTCAGCTGGACTGTAAGTTGGGCTGGTCACTGAACCTTCTTTCCCTTAGTCTCTTCTCTATTGTTGTTTCTGCAGTTCTTTTAGACAGGAACATTTTGGGGTCAGAATTTTTGACTGTGGGATGGCAACCCCAATACCTTCACTTGATGCCCTGTCTTTCTTCTCTAAGTGGACTCTGTGAGTTCCCTCTTCCCACTGTTGGGCATTTTGACTAAGGCCTTCTCTGAGTCCTGAGGGTCTCTTATCTCCCAGGTCTCTGGTACTTTCTAAAGGGTCCCCTCACCTTCCCCATTGCATATTCCCATTAATTCTTCTGGCCCTCTGGGCTTCTCTCTTCTCTTTCCCCCATACCTGATCATGGTCCCCTCCCCCTTCCCTCTCTCACCCAGGTGCCTCCCTCCCTCTGCCTCCTATAATTATGTTCTTCTCCCTCCCAAGCAGGATTGAAGCATTCTCACTCAGACCCTTCTGCTTGTTAACCTCCTTGAGTTCTATGGATTATATCCTAGGTATTCAGTACTTTTTTGGCTAGTGTCCACTTATCAGTGAGTACAACTTTAAGGTGGGTTCACTGTGAGATTTTTCTGTCCTGGAAACCCTGGACCAGATACCCTATGAAGCTCACAGTCCATCCCTGCTCTTCAAGCATTTGTTTAGCAGCAGGCTCATCTTTGAAACATCAGCCCAGCCGTGTCTTACTTTTCACGTGTGCCCTGGGGAAATGTAGTGCAGGAGGACACTTATGAAATCTTTCCTTCAATTGCACCTCACTGTCAAGAGTCACTCTCAGACTTTCCCACGAGAGCTTCCAACACTGGGTCATTCCATGTCCCCCAAGCCTTGATAGAAGAAAATATGGCACTTAGAATCAGTTCATGAACTTCTTTTGTGACATGCGGCCCTGGTCTGTAATATGCTAAGAAAGTCTAAAACCCAAATATTCCTCTAGCATTTGAAACATGGGTTTTATTGTTTTGGCACATGGTGATTTTTGCTCAGCAAAGGTCCTCCCCCATCTCCTTCCATTCCTCCCTCCATAATAGAATTATATATATTATATATATAATAGAATTATATATATTATATATATATAATAGAAATTTTTATAATAGCCAAACATTGATATAAGAAAAAAAAGAGGTGGACAGGTGATATTCCTTTAATTACAGCATTCAGGAGACAAAGGCAAGCATATCTCTGATTTCAAGAACAGTCTTATACACACAGAAAGGCTGTCAAAGCAGGCAAGGGGCTACATGAGACCCTCTCTGAAAACAGAAAAGGAGATCTGAATAAATTACAGTTATTAGGCACTGAAAGTATAAATGACTTTCAATACATCTAAGAGCTTTCTGGTAAGGGTCCTTTTAGTTGCTTATTTTCTTTGCATTCAGAAGATAGCTAACTTCCTGCCAAATATTATCCACAATTGGGGCAATTCAATTTCTCTTTACTTGAAAATTAATCGTTGAGCCATTAAAATGGCTCATTTAAATGGACTACTTTTTTTTAATAAGCGCTTATGGAATCTGTATTATAAAATGCAAAGTTGGTTGACTAAATACCTTGTCAAGAATAATATGGTCAAAATCTATTTCTAGAAATATTGCTGAATTGGGTCTGTTCGCATGCTACTGAAAGTAATATGGATGCTGACTTTCTTCCCTCCTCTCTGCCCAAGCTTCCTCCTCTAGAGGAAACAAAAACAAGGGGGGGGGGGGAGAAGAGATTTGAGATGTAGATTGGCTCCTATAGCAATTTACCGAAGCCTATGTCACTTAAAGACAGATACTGACACACAATGTGTGTCTCAGCGAGGGGGCTGTTGTAGCAGGACACTGTAGACTGGGTGGCCTAAGTTACCAAGTGCATGTGAGAGGTCTCTGTCTCTTTGAACCACTCACTCCCAAGTCTCAGTTCTAAGGACATTGCACTGTAGAGAGACTGGGCTCCAGAGCACATGAATTTAGTCCGTACATACCAGTGTTAGGCATGTTTAGGAGCAGGCGTTCCGTTCTTGGTATCTCTTTTCCTTTATGTATTTGCCATTGCTGTTATTAATACAGGATTGGTGTGGCTCCTGATGCCTTTGAACTTCCTGTATAGCTGACATTGGTCTTGAACTCTTTAATACTATTTTTAGAATTGTGTCTTATTTATTGTCTCTCTCTCTCCCCTCCCCCCTCTGTGTGTGTATGCTATTTACATGTATGTGTGTACCACATGTGTGTCTGGTGCTCTCAGAGACCAGAAGAATGCATTGTTTCCTCAGGGGCTGGAGTTCCAGATGGCTGTGAGCTACCATGTGGGTTCTTGGAATTGAACCCGGGTCCTCTAGAAGAACAGTCAGTGTTCTTGACCACTCAGCCATCTCTTCAGCTCCTCCCTAACCTTGAACCCTTGATCCTCCTCCCTCTAACTTCTAGGATGACAATCACATAACATCATGCCCATCTCAGAAGTTGTTCACGTCAATCTGCTTGGTTTGAGGCAATACAGATTTTGAGTCGCTTACTCTAATAAGGCAAGCTGACTATAGGGACTGAAGCAGCAGATAGTCTACGCTAGGACAAAACTGTGGACATGATCAGTATAAGAGTGCAGAAATCACAGAAGCAGATGAGTCCCAGTCTCCACTTTGCTTTGGCAAGGATGATGTTTTACTGCTGAGAACAGAGTGAGTGCTCCTTATTACCTTACCCACCCCCTTTCTGGACATTCTTCTTTAACTTCCCCTTTGAGGAGATCTCAGTGAGTACTCTTCATATTGTGTGCCATGAACTGTTGGTGGATTCATTCAATAGAGTTGATTAATCATGATAAACACCATTTTGAGCCATGTTTTAAAAAAGTAAAATAAGCCACTATAGAAAACTAGAAAACAGGGTGCACGCCATGTAGTAAATTTATTTATAAAGAAAAAATTATTTATCTTTACTATAGAAAAGATATTTTGTTCCCTTTTCCTTTTAGTCGGGGAGGGAAGTTCTGAAGTAGTGATAGCATGTATAATAGATTTTTCCCTCTATTCCCCCATCTCTCATTCATGTGTGTGTGTGTGTGTGTGTGTGTGTGTGTGTGTGTGTGTGTTTGTGTGTGCTTAGTTTTAATGTTCACGTTGTAATTTTTAAAATTGAACTTCCTGTTAGAGGATGAAAGAAATACAAAGTAGGCTTTTCCATGGGAGAGAGAACTGAGTGCTCTGAAAGTGCAAAGTCCATATGCAAAAGAGGAATATGAACATGTCCTAGAAGTTCTGCATATGACCCACAGTCTAGTCCCTTTGGCTATTCTGATGTCAAGTGACCACACACAGTCAGAAGAGGAATTAGCAGACAGAGACTTTATGCGCTGCTTTGTGTCTGTCTATACAGCTAGGGTTTATTGCAATTGGTAGTGACGTCAGCACAGAATAGAAACTACCATAGACCCGAACTTCACCATATACTTGGTATTCTCCATTCAGCCCCACATACCTTGATAGTCAAGATACCCAGAGAGCCCAAGGTCAGTGTCACCGCCTTAGAGTGGTTTGCCTCCTCACTTTTCCTGTACTGGGGGCTTTTCAAGGACATCGGACTTTCTGTGCTAAAGTAAGGCAATCTGGGTAAATCCTGACTGCTCTAATGCTGACCTCCCTGATGCTGACCAAACCAAAATTTCTACATTCTATTTTTCAACAATGCTGTTAGTTCTAAAAACCAGATTTAGAATGCCCACTTAAAACACTTTCTCCAAAGCTTGAAATAGAGTTTTATAAACAAGCTCTGTGGTGGAAAACCCTTCCTCTCCGAAGACAGTCTTCCTGCCTCCAAACAGTCAAGCCTCTCAGAGAACAAGTGTAGTAAAGGTCTGATAGGAAGGCACTATGACAACATCAGAAAGCTATGTTCCAGGGAATCTTTGAAGTGCTGACCTCATGTTATTGTTGAAGTAGTTCCCTTGTGGGGCTACAAAGAAGGGGGGGGGGAAACTGCTAAAATAAGATGACCTGGTGCTTTACAGTCATAACCCGTGGTTTTAAGAAATTAATGTAGCTGGAGCCAGAGCTCAGTAGTTAAAAGCACTGTCAGGTCTTCCAGAGCCCTGGGTTTGATGTCTAGCACCCACAAAGTCACTTACAACTCCCTGCAACTCCAGTTCCCCAGCATCTGATGCCCCCTTCTGGCCTTCTCCAGGATTGCACATACATGGTACACAGACATACTTGGAGGCAAAATGCCTATACACATAAAAATAAAGTGAAAGATTTAATATACCTTGACATATAACAAATGGTCCTATACACAAATAAAATTGTATCTAAATTCCTTTAATTTTCCCAAGTACTTGAAACCTGTTTTTTCTGAAAATGATACCTCAGGTTTTAGGGAACCTGTGTTATTTTTGTGGTCTCAGTCACTGCTGTATAATAGATCTTTCCTTATCATCGTCTTGGCATGTGTCCTGAACTGCTTTCATGCTGAATGACACAGGCAAGGAGAGTTTCACGGATAAAGAAGGTCTTCCATGAATTCGCCCTACCACCACAGTGTTGTGGGCTTCCCTCTCTCCATGAGAAAGCCAAAAGCCCTCACGACTCATATCTTGTCAAACATAAAGTATATCTCATTTCACAGAATCGAAAACAATACCCCAAACATCTTCAGTGAGGAAGGATCTCCATATGTGACTGAAAGAAGAAGATTTCATGGTACAAGTCTCAGGCAACGCAGTTGTAGTTTTAACAGAGACATTAATGAAAATTCGTCTCTGTTTGGGAATGAGTGGACATTAGCATTTTAGACCCTGAGTGCTGACCTATGTGTTCATTGACACATAGACGATGCAAAATCTATCTACTATTGAGAAAGAAAAATTAATTATTTTTGCCACCCTCCTCCTACAGAAACACAAATGCATTTGGGAGTGAATGCCCAAGAACTAACAAGTCACAGAATATCAGGGGCAACATTTAAGTCTTGGCACATTTTGTTTCTCAGTTAACTTCCATCTGACTGCCCACTGGTTAACACACAACTAATGATGTTTATAGGTGTATTTTGTTCTATTTACAAAAATGAAGCCAAATGAAATGAAAAATAGAAAAAGCAATATTTTTTTAATACGCTACTAGACACCTGATATATGGGAGCTTTGTTTTGGTTTAGTTTGTTTTGGTTGCAGTGTGCTGAAGGTTGGAGGGACAGAAAGTTCCAGAACTTTGTCTTGATGTATGAGAACAATATCTTTCCTTTTGCCTTGCACCTGTCTACCAATTATGACACCGAGAGCCTCCTTGTCTTTTATATCTCTTCCCATGAAGTACATATAATAAAGATTACTTATTATTTTATAAGCGTTTAATTTGTGAAGTTCTCTCAAAGCCAACTTCATATACTTTTTTAATGGCCCCAGCCAACTGCCTGTTTTACAAAGCAATTAAAGTATATAAATTCAGTTATTCTAAGCATACGTTCAACACTGTTTCATGAATTTTAAAAGGTCTATGAAATATTAGCAGAATGTCTTCATTCTGTTAATCAACAACAAAATCAAAACCACCTTTATGTTCTCTCCCTAGCCATATGAGAAAGATAAAATAAATATCAATATTCTTCAGCATGGATCTGTAGATGCCAAAGTCTGAAAATGGAATCCCACTTACAATCGTACATACAGGTAAGCTTTGGTGAGCAGATCGGTGACTCTCACATGATAATTACAATGGAATCGACACATCATATCCTCAGAAAAGGATGCATGCCTCACACAGTTACAGAAGATTTCTGTGAATCCAGGGTCCTCTTCTTGTCTGGAGACCTCTAGTTTTAATTTCTGTGGACATCTCTTGTCCTAGTCTAGGCATCTTTTAGTTCTCTTCCTGAACCACGCAGTGGTGTTAGATCTTGGAGACCATTTCTCCATCCCTGCAAGCTTCTTCCACCTTGACGTGCATACCAGCTGCCACCCGTCACTCTGATTCCCTAGCTGTTCCCTCTCTACTTTGCCAGCTCTCAGTGTTTTGGAGTTTCTCAGTGCTTGGCCTTAAACTCTTCTCTGGCTTTAATCACTTCCTGAATGACATCAGAAATGTTTCATTAGCAGAAGTGAACGACTCCCAAATTTCCAGTAAATACATTTCCAGGCCAGATCATTTTTGTGTGCTCCAACTACTCAATCAATATCCACTTAGAGGTCTCAAAGGCACACCAATCCATATCTGCTCAACAAATCAGCTCTTTTTTGCCCTTATGATTCGATTTCGTGTCATACCTTAGTGGCTGGTATTATACTCCTCCCGGTTTCTCTTTCCCATTATGTTCCTTCTTAGGGTTCTATTGCTATGAACAGACACCATGACCAAAGCAACTCTTATAAGGACAGCATTTAATTGGGACTGACTTACAGGTTCAGAAGTTCAGTTCATTATCATTAAGGCAGGAAGCATGGGAGGCATGGTGCAGGAGAAACTGAGAGTTCTGTATCTTCATCCAAAGGAAGCCAAGAGCAGACTGGATTTGGGCAGAAAGGAGGAGGGTTGCAAAGCCCACGCTGACAAAGACACACAACTCTTCATAGTGCCACTCCCTGGGCCAAGCATATTTAAACCACCACACCTTTGATCTCATGCTGAACTTATGCCCTGTATCTCTCTTTCCCCATTACATGTTGGAAAAATCATAACCAACTCCCATCTGCTTGGGGTTAGCCTGACTGTCAGCTTGCATGCCTTGACTCTGGGAGAGCAGCACACCCTCCTTTTGTTATGCTAGTTGTCCCAGTCACAAGCCTACTCCACACCTGGTCTTCCAGTTGCCCCAGTTACAGACTTCATGCTAGGGGGTGACTCCTCCACCCAGCAGCTAGGGAATTTGCATAACTCCTCTGTAATTACCTGAGTGTATACACTGAGACTGGAGTCAGTCGTGACTGACTTGCAGTTTAAGATGGAGTAAAATATTTCTGGTCACACGAATAATGGAGTTGTGTCTTTCTTTCAAACCCTTAGGCCTTCGCCCGGTTCGGAGTAGCTGTTCCTGGTGCGGGCACCAGTATTACCTTTGTCCTAACCCAAATTTATACCATGATTCCAGGCCAGGGTAGTAACCTCCCAAGTGATTTCCATGCTCCCTTGTTGACCATTTCACACCATTGGTCATGTTTTCTAAGACAAGTTTTAAGTTTTTCAGCCATCTCAGCCTCCTGCGAAGAT
Organism: Micromys minutus; assembly: GCF_963924665.1. NCBI lineage: Eukaryota > Metazoa > Chordata > Mammalia > Rodentia > Muridae > Micromys > Micromys minutus. The sequence goes on from NC_137980.1 coordinate 29,245,991, forward strand.
ACTTTCCAGTGTCTCTAGGGGCAAAAAACTCACATAACTAATGTGATCTTGTATATCCCATATACAATCTAACCTACTGTTTTACTCCTCAGCTGATAGCCAGCCACTACGGTTGGTCTTCTGAATTTGCCTTGTGCCTAACAGTTCTCAAGCCTTTGTCAGTTCCATGCCCTGCCTATGTTGTTTAAACCCCTCTCCTAGGACACTCTCCTAGGCAGCATCCACTTTGCCTTTAGTGCTCAGTCCACAAAAGTTCATCTCTCTGAAGAACCTCCCCAGAACCTTCAACTCATTTTCTTCTCTTCTACTGTCATCACTTATGACTATCTGCGTCCTTGCTTACTGACGCCCTTCTCTTCATATAGAAAGTAATGTTCTTTTCTCATTCCCGGATGACAACTATAAAGTCAAGCCAGAGCTCCCTTTGTAGTTCAAGATGCTCTCAGAACTGTGACATCTCTGGAACATCCCAATCTGTACTCACAGCATTTCCACCAATGCAAGAATCTGCCCACACACCCTGTGTAATGCTCAGCTGTGTCCACTGGACAGAATTTAGAATCACCATGGAGACAAATCTCTGGGAAAACTTTGGAGGGATTTTTCTAGATTAGGTAATAGATATAGAAAGACAAAGCCTGATTGGCCAAACCAAATTAAATGCTGAGCATCATGCACACCAGTCCCTTCCTGACCATGTGAACAGCTGCCTCGAGCTCCTCTGTTGCTGTGGTTTCCCACTTTAAGGAACCAAAGCTCTGGACTGTGAGCCAAAATAAACCTTTCCTTCATTCAGCTATTTTTTTGTAAGCAACAAGACAATTAACGTATACCCCGTTGAAATGAAAGTTTCTGGTTGTGTCATGTGATGCAGACTCACTTGGTGTTTTGCTGAGGTAAGACCCATGGGACGACACACGATGTTCAGAGAGAGTATAAATGGGACTCAATGGACAGTGATGGGGGCTGGCAGAGACAGCTGTGAAGCTCTTCCTTGGTCTCACATCTTTGTTGATCTTCACTTTGTTGAGAGACACATGGCAGAGAACTCCTGGCATTCCAGCTGGACCTGGTCACTCTGCTGACTCATGCTGGTATGGCCAAGACCTAGCAGTTTCTGCTGGATAGTGCCACCCATTGATGATTCATGTTTGGTGACACTTTTGAACAGGACTGCTGGTATCCTGAAAAGCAGAGATTGGAACCACCCCAAAGAACTACTTCTAAAGAGGTCCACATCTCCTGGTACTGGCTGGTTTTGTGTCAACTTGGCACAAGATGGAGTTATCACAGAGAAAGGAGCCTCCCTTGAGGAAATGCCTCCATGAGATCCAGCTGTAAGGCATTTCTCACTAGTAATCAAGGGTGAAGGGGTCCACTGTGGGCAGTGCCATCCCTGGGCTGGTGGTTCTGGGTTCCATAAGAAAGCAAGCTGGGGCAAGCTAGGGAAGCAAGCCAGTAAGTAACATCCCTCCATGGCCTCTGCATCAGCTCCTGCTTCCTGACCTGCTTAAGTTCCAGTCCTGACTTCCTTGGGTGAGGAATAGCAATGTAGAAGTGTAAGCTGAATAAACCCTTTCCCCCCAACTTGCATCTTGGTCATGATAAGGTAAGACACCTATTTACTTACCCTTTCTCCCCTATCTTTGGACAGTGGGCTGGAAGGGGATGTTGAAGCATTTGGGAACCCCTATTAAAGTAGTTTTTGAAAAATGGAAGCCTATCCTTGTTGCTAGTCATTCTCCAATCCCCGAATTGGTCTCCACTCTGATTTCTACCGTGTGTGTGACCTTTGCCTATACTTCACAAATATAGAGCCCATAGCACGTGGCTCATCTGTGGTTTGCTTTTTATCATTCCCAGGATGCCTGTGGTTTCCATGGCTTTTGTGTGGGTGAGTAGGTTTTTTTTTTTTTTTTTTTTTTTTTTTTTTTTTTTTTTTTTTTTTTTGGGGGGGGGCTGGGTTATTATTCCGATATTTACCCCACCTCCCATTAATGTTCATTTAAATGATTCTAGCATCAACTGTTGTACACATCTTTTACAGGATAATTTTTTTAATTAATAAATATTTGAAATAAATTTCTTAGGCTACAAGGTAGTAGTAAACAGTCACAGATACTCTGCCAGAGCCATGAAGATACAGCTTGCAGCTAACCATCGGACTGAACGCAGAGACCCCAAAGAAGAAGCTAGAGAAAGAATGGAAGGAGCTGAAAGGGTTTGCAACCCTGTGGGAAGAACAACATTATCAACCAAAGAAACCCTCTAGAACTCCCAGGGGCTAAAACACCAACCATTGAGCACCCATGGCTCCAGTTGTATAAGTAGCAGAGGACAGCAGTGTCTGGCATCAATGGGAGGAGAGGCCTTTGGCCCAGTGAAGGCTCATTTTCCCAGTGTAGGGTAATGACAAGGCACTGAGGTGGGAGAGGGTGGCTGGGAGAAGGATCACCTTCTTGGAGGCAAGGGGAAGGGGGGGGGATGGGAGGAAAGCGGATAACATTTGAAATGTAAATACAGAGAATATCCAATAAAAAAGGAAGAAAAATGTCAAAAAAAGATGTTTTGTACCTTTTTTTTGCATTCTCATCGGCAGTGTACAGACCCCTTTTGTAAGTAGTTTCTGCTAAACATCTGCTGCTTTTAGAAAACAATAACTTATTAAGCTCAGTGCTCATATGTCCGCAGGTGTGAGGGCACACACCAGAGTGTGCAGCATGTAACAACAGTCTCTCTTCAGTAGCTGTCTACTGCCAGGATCTTCTCCCGCAGAGGTGGGGCCTCCCAAGTGCCTTCCACCAGGGCTGGTGTCTGGACTCTCACACACACTCTCCGCCGTGAACTCAGTGCAACAGCCACGTCACATCCAGACAGCAGCTTTCCACAGCACTCCAGCTCCTGCATCTCTCTCTCCTCTCGTGTGTCCCGAGCTTCCATGAGAGGAAGGGGGTTAACAGAAATGTCTCCTTCAGGGCTGAGGGCTCACAATCCCTCATGCATGTCATTTTAAGCGGTTATGAGTCTCTCCGTGGCTTTACCTGGCCCTCTCTCTGTCTATACCCCACGCCTTCATTGTGACGTATCCATTCATGTCTTTTATCAATTGTTATCTGATTGCTTGTCCTCATTACCATTTAGTTGTAGAAAAAATGTACAAATCCCAGAGAGGAATCCATTATCACCGATACATGTGACAGTTACATTGTCCCAAATGATTTGTTTATTTATTTTATAACGTCCTCTTTGACTTTTAATTCTGACTGCTTAGCTTGTTTCCTTTAAAGATCTCTGGGTCATTTTTGTGCTTGTTCGGACATCAGTGCCTCACAAGACGATACATTCTCTGTGATCCCAAAAGCTCATCTGACTCATCTTTTTCCTACTTTGCATTTTGTTGCTATGACCAAACACTATGACCAAAACCAACTTGGGAGGAAAGGATTTATTTGACCTACGATTATTTCCTGAGTCACGGCATCAAGGGAAAGCAGGGCAGGAGCTGAGTCAGGAACACGGGACTCGAGACTCGTGAAGGAAACCTTCTCACTGCCTTATCCCCAGCGCTCAGCCTTTTTTCTTATACAACCCAGGACCCCTGCCCAGGGGAGGCACCGCCCACAGGAGGCTGGACCCTCTCATCTCAATCCTTAAGAAATGCCCCGCCCCAGACATGGCTACCGGTCAGTCTGATGGAGGCAATTTTGCAACTGAGGTTCCCTTTTCCCAAGAGATCCCAGTTTCCATCAAATTGAAGCAGCATACCTCCTAAACTGGGTTTGGCTACGGTGTGGACGTCATGCGGCTACGGTGTGGACGTCATGCGTGCTTTCCCATACATTGACCATACTTTCCAGCCGCGTGTACTGAAGCCACGATTCTTTCCCTAATAGATTTATTTATTAATTTTATGAAATATTTAGTACCTAGACAACTCTAGAACTATATTTTGGAACTGCCGAGCTAAGCCGCTAACAGCGTGTATGTTTTCATAACATTATGAAGGTACTTCATTACTTTAAATTTTTGGCAAGCCACAAAGTTAGGAACTAAAAAACAGGTTCTTAATTTGATCTTTTTGTAGTTATTTTGACTCTTCTGGGTCCTTTCTATTATACATTTACAGTTTCATTTGTTAGCTATTATTGTCTTTCTTTTTTAAAACTAAAAATAAATTCTTCTCTCATACAATATATCCTGGACCACAGTTTCCCTCCCTCCACTTCTCCCAGCTCCCTCCCACTCCCTCTCTTTCCTTCCTCCACTTCCTCCTCTGTTTCCCCTCAGAAACGTTTGGCCTCTAAGAGACAACAACCAAATCAGACAAAACAGAACACAATCCAGCAAGGTACAAGCCGGCACATCAGAGCTGGACACGGCTAATCAATACGAGGGAAAGGGTCAGAGGCACACCCAATCCCACCGTTAGAGTCTAACAAAAGCAAAAGCTAACAATGTAACATATCTGCAGATGCCTGCAGGCTCTGCTCTTCCAGCTTCGGCCTCTGTGAGCCCGTATGAGCCCTGCGTAGCTGACTCACTGGGTTGTGGTCTCCTGGTGTCCTCCAACCCTTCCGACTCCTGCAGCCTTTCTTTCCTGTCCCCCTTGGAGTTCCCTGTGCTCTGGAGAAGGGGACCCTATGGAGATTCACTGGCTCCTCACATAATGTCTGGCCGTGAGTCTTTGCACCTGCTCCCATTAGCTAGAATTAAATTGTTAAGGGTGAGGAAATGTGACAGTGTTTGAATTTGTAAACATGATGTTTTTATTTACTTAGGACTTTAAAAGTTCCTTCAGAAAAGTTTATAACTTATATATTGGACTTGTGTTGTTCTTAATAAAATCTCAAATGTTTACTTTTACCAATAAAGACTCAGGAGCCAGATATCTGGGTGAAAGCTTGTTAGCTCAAAGAGGCAGAGAAAGCACCCAAGTGATCTTTCTCCTCAGCCAATATCGCCAAAAGAAAAGCAGCGCTCCTTCTTCACGGTGCCTCAACAACTTCTCAATCTGAAAGTCTTTCCCTTCTACTTTCTTGTGTCTGTTCTCCTGACTTCTTCGTTTCTATGGGTTTTCCTACTGTCACTCTCTGTCAACTGGTTGCTTGGGCTGCCTGTTGATCTGTTGTTGTTTTTATCTAATCCTATTTAAAATAAACAGAAAGCTCTTGGATTAGAGGTGTGTGCTAGGCTAGGGCTGAGCATCACAACTAGAAACAGGTTGTCCAGTGAATTATGTACTCTCGGGGTTCATAGTGTAATCAAATATCCTGCAGCCAACTTCTTCATTTTTTAAGGTATTTACTTCTTAATGGTTTGCTTGTTGATGATACTGTCACTGAGGCTATTTTTTTAATGTTGTCCTCAAAATGTGTGTTAGTGGTACAGAAAGGTATATTTCCTTTTTTGTATTGACTTTGAACTTTTGACTTTGCTAAAATAATTCATTCATCTTAATAGTGATTTTTGAAGAGTTCTGAGTACTAAAATAATTTTGTGATTTAATAATCATAGGATTTTACTTATTTTTGTGACCTTTATGGTTTGGGGGTTTTGTTTTTGCTTTTTCAAATTGATTGATTGATTTTACATCCCAACATCAGCTCCCCTTCTCCCAGTACCTCCTCATACAGACCATCCCCCATTCCTCCCTTCTCATCCCTGCACACTCCCCCTATCTTTATAGTTTGCAGTTTTGTTTCATTTTCCTTAAGCATCCAATACAATCTGACTTCAAATTTAAAGAGATTTCTCTCGCCATTGGATAATGTTAGCTTCATGGTGTTATTTTAAGATTCTTATTTTATTATTAAGAAAATTTTTTTCTACCTTCTAAATTTCAGGAATCTTTATTCTTTAATTTTTTTATTTTTATTTTTCTTTAAACATTTTAAACTATATTTTATTTTATGTGTATGGGATTTTTTGCTCACACCTATGTTTGTGTGCTGCATTTGTGCCTGGTGCCTGCGTTTATTAGAAGAGGGCACCAGGATCCCCTGGAACTGGAGTTATGGACAGTTGTGAGCACCATGTGGGTGCAGGGAACTCTTGTATTTGCAAGAACAAAATGTGCTCTGAACTGCTGAGCCATCTCTACAGCTCTTGGTTTACTTTTATTGTATGTGTGTAAATTTTTCACATCATGTTTTTCTGTGCACCACATCCATACAGTGTCTGCAGAGACCAAGTGAAGGTGTCTGATCTCTGGAACTGTAGTTACAGATGGTCGTGAGCTACCCTGTGAGTGCTGGGAACTGAACCCAGCTTCTCTGCTGGAGCAAGCTGCCGTCATAGAGAAGCAGTGACTTATATCAAAACCTTTTCTTCCATGAGTATGATAATAGTCATTCATTAGATTGTGGGAGGTGAAAAGTATGCATTTTAATCCTCAGAGGAGACATAGAAACTGATGCAAGCAAATGTGGATATGAAAGATAAAAGAGAAGACTAAAAACATGATCTAGAAAGTCAGAAATAGCAAATGTACTAAGTGGCCCAAAAGGAAGACAGAGACATGAGACATCCTGTCACGGTCAACAGAGACCCAAGTCACCATGTCACAATCCACAGAGACCCAAGTCACCATGTCACGGTCAACAGAGATTCAAGTCACCATGTCACAGTCAACGCAGACCAAGTCACCATGTCATAGTCAACGCAGACCAAGTCACCATGTCACGGTCAACAGAGACCCAAGTCACCATGTCACAATCCACAGAGACCAAGTCACCATGTCACAATCCACAGAGACCAAGTCACCATGTCATAGTCAACAGAGACCAAGTCACCATGTCATGGTCAATGGAGACCCAAGATACCTTGTCATGGTCATACTAAATTTGAGGATTTTGTATTGTTTTTATGTGTTATTAAACCCACCCTAATATTTTACTTTTGTCTCAAAGAGTTTTTTCACCTATGTAAAATTTAAAATGCTAAACAAAGACTTCCTTTTAATATTTAGTGACATACATGCCATTCCGGAGGTTCTCCCATCTCCTCCACTGCAAGTCCCCTCATGTGAAGATGTCATCTCCTGTTTTTATAGTTCAGGTGAGTTGGTGTGGATTTCTCACCTTGTATTTTTGGTTTTAAATCGTTTGATTGTAACAATACCCCAGTGTGGCTTTCTTGAGCTCACTGTTTACTCTGTCTGGGGTTTAATGAATTGGGGTCCTACATATTACTGTTTTCATCTCACCTGGACATTTTTCAGCCATTATTTCTTCAAGGAAATTCTCTTTCCTTGCTTTCTGGGAAATCTGACACCTTATGTGTTTCTGTTTTCACTCTCTCTGACAACTGCAGTGAGATTCTCTCACTGATATGTGCTAAAGTTTTGCCGATGTCTTTTCTCTCCCACACAATGTTAAATCTCTGGAAAATGTTAGTTTCTAACACTTCATTTTCCATTTGAGCCTTCTTATTGTTTCCCCAGAGCTTGTATTTTTCTCTTACACTATCCCTTCTCTTTATCATTACAATTTCTCTTTCCAAACTCTTTAGCATATTAAAAATATTTTCATTTTAAATCATGTTGAGTGGTTATGAGCACTGACTGCTTCTCCAGAGGTTCTGAGTTCAATTTCCAGCAACCACATGGTGGCTCACAACCATCTGTAATGGGATCCTATGCCCTTTTCTGGTGTGTCAGAAGACAACAGTACTTACATATAATAAATAAATTTTAAAAACTAACCAAAAATGTTGTTAATTAAAATAACTGAACCATTGAGAGGTTTGTGGACCATATTTTAATTATGAATAACATTTCCTTGCTTTCTCAATGTAGAAACTCAATGTCGTTTTCTGAAATACGAGTATCTAGAAGCTCACATGTAGAACACAGAATAATGCAAATGGAGATGATGTTCATTTATTTTTGTTTATTTCGGATACACACTACAAGATGGGCACTATGTGCGTTGATGAACTGGACCTTGGCTTGGCTCCATTTATGATCAGCGTAACTTCCAGCTTCCTGAAATTCAAATAACTACTTTATGTTGTCAATATTTGATTGAGGATGATTGGACTCTGGTTTCAGATACTTTTAACATTCTCCTTTGATTTGACTTAAACAAACTACTTGAATCTGAACTCTGTGGAAGTGAGGAGGTCTGTTGTTTCTCTCTGATGCCTTAACGGCCACTCACTGCCACTTGGCAAAATGTGAGGTAAGAATACATGTTTTAGGCTGAGCAAGTTGTTTTTGTTTTTATCTCTTTTATCCAGCCTTTTCCTCTGGTCCACACTCTTTGTCTAAGGTTCTGTTAATTTTCTTTTCAGGCATGTAATCTCTTTGAATGACAGGTTGTTCCTTCATTCACAGTGCTGCAACTAGCCATTTCTCCCTTAGTACAGAACGGCCCTCACGTTATAGTGATCTGTGAAAATCTCCCATCTTCACTGGAGTTTAATCTATCAATATTTCCTTTGTCCACATTATAGTTTTATTAGAAAAAGTTAGTCCTGTGGTTTCTCATGTGTACTGTAATGACATGTTCCACCTCCTCAGTGATAGTGGAACACAGGATCTTATATCTTATGCCCATCATTAAATCTCCAGTGATGATGACAGGGAATATGATATTCACACCCTGTAAGACAATGATAGAGACTAAGAAGTGGAGCAGCCTTAGCATGCATATATGTGTCACTGTCTTAGGGAAGTTCAGTTATAGATTATGGCCATGACCTAGCACCACTCCTAAATCAGAACTAGGCCACTGGGCTAAGTCCTTCAGAAACAGTATTGGACACAGAGTCTTATATCTTCAAAGAAGATCACAATTACTCTTGAAATCCAGCATCCTGAGTGTTGTAGAAGTTGGAAAGCATTTTTATGGAGGACTTACCTGCCTAAATCCTTCCACAAACATGACTCACAGCAGTGCTACGTCATGTCTCACAGACTGAAGATCTGTTTTATGTCTTGTTGAAACCCAGCTCAGTTGTGGCTGTGCCATTGTCATGAAAATACGAAAGCTTTTTGAAGATAGTCTAAAGTTGGAGCAAGGGCTGAGCTAGCAAGTAAAAAGTCATTATGGGCTGTATGAAAAGGAATTCTGTAATAAATTTAGAAGGTACACCAAGGCTCACATTTTGTTGTGCTCACATGAGAAAAATTGAAAAGCAAAAACAAAAAATAGAAATAGAGATGCGTGGCATCATCCTTGTCCCAGAACTGAGAGCACATGTGGGTTAAAACAACAAGAAAAGGCCAGCCGTCCCATTACATAACATGCCTTATTGTTTGATGAAATTGAAAATAAGTAAAATTTAAAATAATTGCTCAAAGAAATGGCATAAAGGACAGGTTTCGTCAGTAGTGCTGGATGCCTATTTATTCCCCATACACACACTCACCACAGGCCTAAGTACTCTTAAGACATGGGATGAGTAACTGAGCCAGAGGGGTCAGATAGCCGATTGCAGGTCCATTTTCTATGAGTGCCAATGATATTACTCTAATACTAAACCACTGATATCAATAGCGTTGTATTAGAGTTGATGTTTCTGTGCTGACATTGGCACTGGTTTGTTGGCACCAAGCCTGTTGGCCTAGCCTCTCCATAGGCAATCATTATTACATTTATGGGATTTATTGAATGCCTGATTCAGTGTATTCCTGTGCTGGGCATGCTTTTTAAGGTCTGACAAAATATAATAAACAGAAATGGCAGTCAAAGGCCCAGAGAGTGAAATAAACAATAAACTTTCAAGGAATGTGTGAGTGTGTGTGTGTGTGTGTGTGTGTGTATGACAGAGATAGAGAGAGAGAGAGAGAGAGAGAGAGAGAGAGAGAGAGAGAGAGAGAGAGAGAGAGAGAGAGAGATGGAGCCAGAACACTTTCCCTGAAGTAGGATGATATCAGAAACTCTGAAAATGCTTCCATGTGATTTTTCTTAAGCAGATTGAACTGATGAGAACCTGAAGGCTTTCTTTAGCAAACTGTGATCAAGAGGTATAAAAGGAATCTCATGACCTACTGAAGATGAGGAGTAACTCTTAGCTTTTCTCTCCAGACTGCATCAAAACTTAGACAACTGACCCCACTCTGATGTCCACATGTAGTCTGAGTGTGCTGGAATGAAGACCTTACTCAGAAAGTCAGAACTTAAAATGCGTGGAGAGGACAGAGGCTGTGGCCTTGCCCAGGAAGGAGAAAGCTCTGTCCACAAAGGGAGGACACTTCAAAGTCCCACAATAAACAGAGTGTAGATTCGGAGAAAGGTGAAGAATAGTACCATTAATAAAATTAATATTTTACAATCGCCTCTCATGAATGAAGATACATATGTTCTTTCAATATACTCAATATGCTCACTATGATTCCAGGACCAACAAACACCTTCTGTAATTATGGCTGTAGACTCAAAGTCTGACACTAAGTTCTGGTAAAAACTACTGGTGAATCTCAACACATTTAGAAAGATATGCAATACCCTTCCAATCTGGCTTCAACCCCTAGTCTCAGATTCAATCAACTGCCTTCCCGAGGTAGTCAACATCTAGTCCCCCTTTGTTACTAACAACCCCTGCACACATTGCACTGTCCAGTGCACATAAACCTAATGCTGGCTCTTCTTCCTGACTTTAATTTCCCGAGGAAACAACAGTCACTTTCAAGGCTGGACTGTAAGAAATCCAGAAGGGAAAAATAAAATCAATATATGTTTAATCCTGTGACATTTTAATTGTCAGCTTGACATAATCTAGAATCCCGCGGTAAAGGCAGAGAAGTATCAATGAGGAGCTGTCTGGATGGGGCTGGGCTATGAGCGTGTCTGCAGAGACCACCTTAAACAGTGGTAGAAACTCTAGCTAGAAGTGGGTGCCTTCATTCCCCAAGTTTGGTGCTATGCTACATTAGATGGAGCAAGCAGAGCGGTAGGCACCTGTGCCCGATGCCTCTGCCCTTGACTATGAATGTGACTCGCTGCTTTAAGTTCCTGTTGCCTTGGTTTGCCTATAGTGAGGGGCTGTTACCTGGAATTGAGCTGGAAAACAAAACACAACACAAACAAAACCCCTGCCTTTCCTCAGCTGCTATGTCAGGGTTCCTTATACCAGTGACAAAATAAAACTAGACCTATTCTAAGTATCTAAAACTAGGCGTGCCACCAAGCAAACATTCAGCACCCTCAAGGATGTCATTATAAAAATATGACATTTGACTGTAGAGGAATTAATTGAAGCAGACGTTCATAGCTCCTCCCTGTCCCCAGGTTCATTCTGCATCCATCTAGAACTGAACCCCTAGACTACATGCTGATCAGTAAACAACTGTATTCAATACATAACAAACGCTAATAAGTGCAGGCCATTCTTTTCCTGATGAGTGTGTGTGTGTGTGTGTGTGTGTGCGTGTGTGTGTAGGAATATATGAATGCACACTGCATGTTGAAGAGGAGCACTGAGAATCCAATTTATTAGCAATCTTACTCTTTTTGGCTTGTGCTTCAGGATATAAGTTTGGTGGGGAAGTGGGGAGGCTTGAGACGCAGTGAGAACATGACAGAGGGAGAAAGGCAACAAAAGAATCATGGGCAATGATTAAGTGCCTCAGAATTTACACAGTGAAATATGGACAGTTTAAGTGGCTTTGCTATATGCTTCTTTTCAAACCGAGCAATTTCAAACACCCCACGCTGCTCCAAGATTAATTGAGTTCTGCATGCTTTTAGCTTGCTTCGGGTACCAAGGAGAAAGGGTTTCCACAGAACCTGTATTTGCCAGAGTACAGACAGTATCTCATTAATGTATGATGAATAGCCATTTGTAGAGTGATTAATTAGTCATTTTGACAAAAAAAGTGAGCCTACATACGTGCCTTTGCTGGACTTCTATATTCACATGCAAAAGAAAAGGGGAGAAATAGCTTACTTTCCCTCGTTTCCTCTCTGCCCCAGGCCTGTGGAAAAAACCCAAAGGCCTTTGCATATTCTGGTCTTGTCTGATTGCATCTGGTTTGTCTTTACCAACACCAGCCCTGAAACGGAAGCTCTCCCTTTGACTGATGACTTCTCTTTCTATGTACAAGTTGGAAATTCAGAAAAGGATTTTTCCCTTGAGGTCTCACTGCTTATTGGTACAAAAGTTATTTCCACTTTGCTGCAGAATTGATTTGCAGCATTGGTGTATGAGTTTGTATATTTTTCTCACTAGCCTGTCACAAAGCATAAGTCAGCAAGTCTTCCGCGGCATGATGGATTACGCAGCCAGGAGGCTCCCGGCAATGTTTCCATTAAAAGGATAAGCATATTGTCATTAACGTTCTGGGACTGGAATAATCCAAATTCTGTACCTTGACATTTCTCAAACTATATTATTTAGTAGCGTTTTCCTCACATCCGACACCGTCCATAGGGCCTGGGGAAAGACTCCTTTATCTCCAAAGGCCAACTGTGTGAAATAAATGCACCTCGAATACCAAAGTACTGATCTCTAGGGTTCTAAGCTTGCATTCCAATCCTTTCCAGTTACTTAGTAGAAGTTGAAAAAAAATAAATAAATAAGGGAAGAAAGAAAGAAAGAAAGAAAGAAAGAAAGAAAGAAAGAAAGAGCATCCACACCCCTAGAGAATTAGAGAGAATCACCCACATGGGGATAGACTGACACTCTAGTTTTCTAGCCAGAATAAAAACAAGAGGAGAAAAAAAAATCAGCTCTGAACGCTTGGTTTCTAGTTTATTTTAAACTCATTTATATTGGGTAGCTTGGTAATCCTCATTCTCAGCTCCTTACCCACCTCCCTCCATTTTCATACACGTAGGCATAGGTGCGTATAGTCGTTAAACATTTGCTAATGCCTGGAAAAATCGCCAAAGGATCCTAAACAGTTCTTAGAAGTTGACTCCTTGGATGCATGGATGCACACAACACTTTGGCGATTGCTATTTTTCAATGTTGAGAAATGTGACATGCCTATCAGGACAGTTTCCTGTATTCACTGTGCTGATGCAGCTACTAAATATGAAACCCAGGGGTCTGGTATGTTAGAAGGTTTTGGAAGAGACCTACGGGTATTGAATATGAATGCCCTATAGTAACTGACGAGTGTCATATTGGATTTTCCCAATTAACAGCCATACACAAATATTCTTTTTATTACCGTTCCTCTCGATGTTCATGATAATAAGATCACATTCCAAAGTGTGTGAGTCAGGAAAGATGCTGAGAGTCTCCAGTGTGGAGAGGGGTACAGAGATAGAATTAACCCCTCTATTATTAAGGGAAGATTTACTTTTCTCGTTTAAAATGTCTGGAGTCGGAGGGAATCTGATAATCAATGGCGTGTCTTAGTTTAATTGGCAGCATTTTTACTTCTTAATGGAACATAAAATACCATCGTGACTTATAACTGATGACAGTCTTAGATTTGATGAAATGTGGTAATTGTGAAGAAGAGGTGTTGCCAGTGAGTCCTCAGGGTTCCCACTAGGTGACTTCTAGGTGCCACCATGAGACAGGGAGGCCACATAGCTATTCCAGCCAGCTGGCATATACTTAGTCAACAACGTCAAAGGCCTAAAGATTGGTGTGATCTTAGTGGTGAAATACATCTAATTAAATAACCGCTCATTAGAAAGAGTCTTATCAAAGAATAGATAATTTCTACACAAACTCTCAGGGATGAATGCTATTAGATACATAATAAGAGCCCCGGCATTCTGATATCAGTATAGTAAACTTAATAGGAATTAATAGACTCCTTAGGTGTCAGTTGACAACTTGAATTACCAAACTCACCATAAAACTAAATTATACATCTCCAAGAGAATTCAATCAATATCCAAGTCTCACTGCTATTTTATGTGACTTCAAGCCACCAATAAATATCCTTTAATTTTTTTTGACTTGCTTTAAGTGTTTGAAGTCAAGTGAAATATTACATGTTAAAAAAACTAGTGACAGTCTAATGTTTTATGCTTCAAAGTCTGTCTTTGAATTCAAGATTTATTTTATTTATTTACTTTGCTAACGTATTGAAAATGACACAGAAACAGGAATCTAGAGATTACTTCTAAGTAAGAAAGAAGACAAGCTTTAGCTGTGCGACCCATGATTCCTGTTTTAAGAAAGACCCTTGTAGATTTTATAATAATGAAACAAATTGGTAAGAAAGTTATTGAACTTATAGGACACAAGTGGTACAGTAACGAAGATTAATTACCAAGATGCAGATGAAATGGGAGGGCAGACAAATCTACACGGGCTCATGAGAATTCTCACAGAAGAGGAGTCAATGGGGCTTGAGGACAGACAGACCACAACTTGGAACGACAAGGAGGCGGGAAGAGGCAGCTCAGTTCCAGGCTCCAGAAAGCAGCAGGTAGCCGTTTTCTGCTACGGTAAAGATCGAGTTTCGTGGCTAAAGAAGAGAAGGAGATCTGAAAATCGCGTGTGCGTGCTAAAGCCATCTTTACTCTTGATCATGCTGGATACAAGTTGGGAAATGACGACTTCAAAATACGACCCTGTGGTTCCGACCGGCCTCTCTCTGGGTGGACCATTTGTTTCTGTAGAACGCAGGTGACCTGCACGGTCCCACTAACACTGTTTCCCTTCCTTCCTCTTTCTAGCTGCCACTGACGAAAGAGTTGCAAACTGCCTTCGGATTAAGCAGAATCTAAGAAAGTGAAAGAACCAAGCGTGAATATAAGCCCGTTGGCCCTTGGAAAGGGCTAACCCACAAGGCCGCTGTCACCAAGAAAAGGCAGTGAATGAAGCCAGTCTACCTGTGAGAGACGGATCAAAGTTCTGACCGTAGAGAGACACCGGAACCTGGAGTCCCTCACTCTGATTACTTCTGCACAAACATTTAATTCTATTTAGGAATCTCTCTGGCTGGAAACGGACTCGTCTGTTAAGTGCCACGATTATATAAACGGCACTGCATTGAAAAATAAGAGATAAATGCTGTGGCCCTGGAGAGCAGGGAGAGACACCTTGAAAACAGGATTTTTATTTTATTGCTTGTTTTTCTAAGCATATTTTGGCTTCCTTCCTGTTACTGATGGAGCGCTACTCTGTGTGACAAGGAGCCTGGAGTTGTTGAAAGAGAGCCTGTGTCTTTCTTAAAAGCCTTCAGATTCTTTCTTAAAAATAAATGTAATATTTTAAAGTCAGCAGACTTCAGGATCTTCAGCCTATGCACTAAGTTGTGTATAATAAAGCCAGGGTCCTTGTCATAGAGAAACTTCTTCACAGGAGCCAAGCTCACACTTTTAAGTGTGAAAATTCTTTAGATTCCATTTATCCCTAGAAGCCTAGAGACTGTCTACTGTGCCCCCCTACTGTCATGATTTGTTTCTTCTTTTCCAAAAGCCCAAGCCTTCTCGTGATTATTTTATGTGTTCTTTTACCTTATTGAATGATAGCATAACACTTAATGTTTATTAATATTTAATTATTATAATTATTTATTAGTTTATAAATGTTTAACATGCTTGGGAGTCATTTTTTAAGGATTTATTTATTCATTTAATGTATACTATGTGCACTATTACTGTCTTCAGACACACCATGAGAGGGCATCTGATCCCATTACGGATGGTTGTCAGCCACCATGTGGTTGCTCAAAATTGAACTCACGACCTCTGAAAGAGCAGTCAGTGCTCTTAACCACTGTGCCACTTCTCCAATCCATGCTGGAGCGTCTTATCAGCAATATAATAACATTAAAGGGTTTAACCAATGTAATATTCAACTCTGGAAATGAGTGAATATTTTTGAAGATGTTAAAATATTGCATTTATTTTATTTTAGGTACTCTAAACATAGGTCTGTTGAATAAAACAAATCAAATTAATCAACCACATGTAGGCCTGTTATGGCCTAAAGAAAGTAAGGGAGGGGAAACGTGGGAGGGAAGCCTGGGGAGTATAGAATGGGAGAAAGTGGGGGGAGGAGGTAAGCAAATGGATGGAACTGGAATATCATCCTGAGTGAGGTAACCCAATCACAAAGGAGCACATATGTTATGCTGGTTGATAATGTACTTCTTCACACAAGGTTGCAAACCTTTCAGCTCTTTCAGTCCTTTCTCTAGCTCTTTCATTGGGGTCCCAGTGTTCAGTCTGATGTTTAGCTGCAAGCATTCTTATCTGTATCTATATGACTCTGGCAGAGCCTCTGAGGAGACATCCATGTCTGGTTCCTGCCAGTAAACACTTCTTGGCATCAGCAATAGTGCTTGGGTTTGGTGGCTGCATATGGGGTGGTTCTCCAGGTGTTTGTAAGAAGGACTGAGGCATCCATATTCTGGCCTTCCTTCTTTTTGAACTTCATAAGTTCTGTGGATGGTTTCTTGAGTATTCCAAGCATTTTGGGCTAGTATCTGTTAATAAGTGTGTACATACCATGAGTGTTCTTTTGTGACTGGTTACATCACTCAGGATGATACCTTCAAGTTCCACCCATTTGCCTAGGAATTGCAAGAACTTGTTTTTTTAATACCTGAGTAGTACTCCATTGTGTATATGTACCACAATTTCTGTATCCCTTACTCTGTTGAAGGACATCTTGATTTTTTTCCAGCTTCTGGCTATATAAATTAGGCTGCTATGAACATGGTGGAGCAGGTGTCCTTGTTAGATGTTGGAGATACTTTTGGGTATATCCCCAGGAGTGGTATAGCTGGGTCCTCAGGTAGCACTATGTCCAATTTCATGAGGAACCTCCAGACTGATTTCCAGAGTGTTTGTACCAGCTTACAATCCCACCAACAGTGGGTGAGTGCTCCTCTTTCTCCACATCCTCACCAGTATCTGCTGTCACCTGAGTTTTTGATCTTAGACATTCTGACTGGTGTGAGGTGGAAACTCAGTGTTGTTTTGATTTGCATTTCCTTGATGACTAGGGATGTTGAGCATTTCTTTAGGTGCTTCTCAGCCATTTGATATTCCTCAGTTGAGAGGTCTTGCTTAGCTCTCGACTCCCTTTTTAATAAAATTTTTTGATTCTCTAGAGTCTAACTTCTTGAGTTCTTTGTATATATTGAATACTTGTCCTCTATCAGATAGAGGATTGGTAAAGATTTTTTCCTAATCTGTTGGTTGCTGTTTTGTCTTTTTGATAGTGACCTTCACCTTACAGAAGCTTTGCAATTTCATGAAGTCCCATTTATCAATTCTTGATCTTAGGGCATAAGTCATTGATGTTCCGTCCAGGAAAATTTCCCCTGTGCCTATGTGTTCTAAGCTCTTCCATACTTTTTGTTTTATTAGTTTCAGTGTACCTAGTTTTATGTGGAGGTCTTTGATCAATTTAGACTTGAGCTTTATACAAGGAGATAAAAATGGATTGATTTGCATTCTTCTGCATGCTGACTGCCAGTTTAATCAACACCATTTGTTGAAGAGACTGTTCTTTTTCCATTGAATGTTTTCAGTTCCTTTGTCAAAGATAAAGTGACCATAGGTGTATGGGTTCATTTCTGCATCTTTGATGCTATTCTATTGATCTACCTGCCTGTTTCTGTACCAATACCAGACAGGTTTTATCACAATTGATCTGTAATACAGCTTGAGGTCAGGAATGGTGATTTCCCTGGATTTTTTTTTTATTGTTGAGAATGTTTTTTTCTATCCTGGGTGTTTATTATTCCAAATGAATTTGCAAATTGATATTTCTAACTCTATGAAGAATTAAGTTGGGATTTTGCTTGGGATTTCACTGAATTTGTAGATTGCCTTAGGCAAAATGGGCATTTTTACTATGTTGATCCTTCCGATACATTAGCATGGGAGATTTTTCCATCTTCTGGGGTCTTCTTTCATTTCCTTCCATTTCTTCTTCAGAGACTTGAAGTTCTTGTTGTACAGATCCTTCACTTGCTTGGTTAAGGTCATACTAAGGTATTTTATATTCTTTGTGACAATTGTGAAGGGTGCCCATTTCCTCTATGGTGATTGAGACTTTTGCTGGATATACTATCCTGGGCTGGAACTTGTGTTCCCTTAGGGTCTGTATGATGTCAGTTCAGGTTCTTCTAGCTTTTGTAGTCTTTGTTGAAAAGTCTGGTGCAATTCTGATCAGTCTGCCTTAATACGTTACCTGTCTGTTTTCTCTTACTGTTTTTAGTATTCTTTTTGTTTGTTTGTTTGTTTTGAGCATTGTTTTGACTATTATGTGTTGGGAAGAATTTTTTTCTGACCCAGTCTATTTGGGGTTCGGGAAGCTTTTTGTATGCTTGTGGTCATTTATTTTTTAAGGTTAGAGAAGTTTTCTTCTATAATTTTGTTGAAGATATCTACTGGGCCCTTTAGTTGGGAGTCTTTACTCTCTTCTACACCTATTAACCTTAGGTTTGGTCTTTTCATTGTATCCTGGATTTCCTGGATGTTTTGGGTTAGAATCTTTTTGATTTTTGCATTTTCTCTGACTGCTGTGTCAATGATTCTGTGGTATGTTCTGCTCCTGAGATTCTGTCCTCCATCTCTTGTATCCTGTTGGTGATGCTAGCATCCATGACTCCCAATGTCTTTCCTAGATTTTCCAAATTCAGAGTTGTTTCCTTTTGTGATTTCTTCATTGTTTCTACTTCTGTTTTCAGTTTTTTTTACCTGGTTGTTTGTGCTTTTCTTTAGCTCTTTAAGTGATTTGTGTGTGTGTGTGTGTGTGTGTGTGTGTGTGTGTGTGTGTGTGTGTGTGTGTTTCCTCTTTAAGGGCTTTTATTTGTTTATGTGTATTCTTCAGTAATTGTTTAAGGGAGTTATTCATGTGCTTCTCGAAGATCGTCATTATTATCATGAAGTATGATTTTAAGTCTAAATCTGGTTTTTCTGGTGAGTTGGGATATTCACTATTTGCTGTGTTGGGAGAACTGGGTCCTGATGTTGCCAGGTTGTCTCAGTTTCTGTTTCTTAGAGTCTTGCACTTGCCTCTTCCTATCTTGTTATTGGTGATGCCAGGTGATCCTTTTGTCTCTTACAAAAGCTTGTCTCTCCTGTGGGTCTGTGGACCCGTGGTCTCCAGAGGGAGACTGTTCCTGGGTGTTCATCTCTCTGGGTAGGCTGTGAGTTTCCATTGCAGTGCCCAGTCCTGATGCAGCTAAGCCGAGTCTGGCCTTGGGCTGGAAGTGTCTGTTCCCAGGGAGCACCGTCACCTGTGCCGCGAAAGTTCTGGACAGCTTTTCTCAGGGTAGACAGTGAACAGAAGAAGTTGACTCACCCCTCCACTTAGGATGGAGAGCCTTCCTGCAGCTCTTCTGAGCACACATCTTATGTATGTATATATACACACACATATATGATGGCCAAGTGGTCAGTGGATATAAAAAGGAGTACTCTCCAGCCAGAAAAGTACAAGTGCATAAAAGAGACTAAACTCAAGAGATCTCCAAGACACTAACATCTACAAGGGAAGCAGCCACTCCAAACCTGACGCTTTTGCCTTCAACATTCATCATATTGTGGAGATGTCGCAGCTGGACTTCACACTTAATCTTACGCAATCAGACATGGAAATGACCGCCCTGCTAAAAACTGTGCTTGGAATTTGTATTTTATCCAGGAAACATGAAAGCGATATGGTGTAGTGACCACGAATGGGAAAGGGAGCGGAACACAAGGTTTGCAGGATGCTTTCTTTAAAGATCAGTGCGAAAATGACATTTTGAAAAGGAAGGAAGAGCAAAAGAACATACATGGCGGCATAAATCTTTCTCTTTGCCTGTTTCACTCCATGTGTATTCCAAAAATAATGTCATTATAGATAAAAATCTATTAATATTATGTAGCTATGCCCGTGCACATGATATATCACAATAGACAGTATTGTGCATTACACAAACTTTAACACATAAATAGGATCAATATGTCAGTTATACAGTAAGAAGCAGTGAGCTGTTAGGTATAAAACGGGACATGAAGTCTTTGCTGTGAGTTCTCAGCAGCCCCGTGCCCTGTCCCCTCATTGTGTGTGGGCCTCTCACTGACGAAGGCAGCCAGCCCTTCACACTGTGAGTCAGGAAATCTCCCTTGGTCTGTTGTCTTGGATTCTGAGTTACACGAAGAAAGTGCCTCGTTAAGTTAAAATTGATTCTGAAGAATTCTCTCACCCTCTGTTGTATCATGTCCTCGATGGTGGAGGCCTTGATTCTTTCAGTATTGGCCGTGGCAAATGGCATTAAAGAATGCTTCGTTTTATCTTTTTCCTGAAGTTCTTGAGCCGCTTCCATCCCTGGCTCTTTCATGTGACCTGCTGTGAGATCAGTTTGGGTTTTCCATTTGCTTAGAAAGTTTTATGTTGTTAAAATGTATCTGCCTGAAGTTGTGCTGTCATCTCTTAGGGCTGCTTATCATCCTCTCCTGTATTTATTTCTTATATCACCTTTTTCTTCCTGAAAAGTTCAACGCTCCTGTAGCTGCTACAGACTGCCCATCAATATTTGAAGCTTTGCAGATCAGTTAAAATCAGGGTGTTGCCTGGACTCCTTCCTTCTCCCCTTGGATTATACAAGGAATAAAACAGATTCCAAAAACCTTACCCCAGATAACTCCCCATTACATGAACCAACTTTACGTTCCTGTTCTGCCTCTTAAGACTCAGCTGAGCATTTTATATACTTTAATTGGACCTTAGCGGAAAAGCTTTTCTGATGAATTCATGGTGAAGAATTTGATGGGGGCATTATCCTTTGTGTTTTCTCATTGTGTCCTAGGTAAATGTAAAAGTGAAAACTCCCGAGAAACCAGGGTATTGTCCTTAAGTATATAATGAATTCACTTTAATAATCAACGTTTTTTGTTCATTTTGGTCCTCATAATTGTGAAGGTCATACTGAGGTCTGCACTGTCTGCCCCCCCATTCTTGTGTAACTATTAACATTTATGATAATCCCCACAGTCCTATCTCCCATGTTTCTAACTATGTTTTAAGAATAGCCTCACTAGTTTCTTTCCTAAGAGTGGTCTGTTTTCCTCACGGAGTAATGGCCATATGTGAAAGGATCAAATGCTCATCAAAACTAGCATTCTTTAAGCATTTCAATCTCCATGCCTTCCTTTCTGACGTATTGTTAAAACGGGCAATGTTCCTATCTCACTTCAATCTCATCAACAAAAGTATTTTACTTTCTATATTCCAGTTACCAAAATACTTTGCTTCCCTCAAAAGTCTCTTTGAATATTGACATCATCATCACCATCACCATCATCATCACCATCATCATCATCCCATCATCATCATCATCACTATCATCATCACCATCATCATCATCATCACCATCACCATCACCATCACCACCACCACCATCATTATCATCATCATCATCACCATCATCATCACCATCACCACCATTACCATCACCATCACCATCATCACCATCACCATCATCACCACCACCACCACCATCATTATCATCATCATCATCACCATCATCATTATCATCATCATTTATTCATTTTACATCCAGATCACAGCCCCCTTCCTCCTTCTCATTCCAGTTCCACCCTTACAAATGCCTCTCACCACTGCACCCTCCCCTTCCTCAGAGACTGGGAGTGACCTTTACAAAACGTTTCCCTAACCCACTGTTATGGCTTGACTATACTGGGCCAAGCATATTCAACTAGGTGAGGCCCTGTTGGGGTGGATGTGTCACTGTGGGCATGGGATTTAAAACCTTAATCCTAGCTTCCTAGAAGTCAGTGTCCTCCTAGCTGCTCTCAGATGAATGTAGAACTCT
Organism: Micromys minutus; assembly: GCF_963924665.1. Lineage (NCBI taxonomy): Eukaryota > Metazoa > Chordata > Mammalia > Rodentia > Muridae > Micromys > Micromys minutus. The sequence goes on from NC_137980.1 coordinate 29,267,691, forward strand.
CAGCTCCTCCTGCACCATGCCTGTCTGGACGCTGTCATGTTCCTGCCTTGATGATACTGGACTGGACCTCTGAGCCTAGAAACCAGCCTCACTTAAATGTCCTTATAAGAGTTGCCTTGGTCATGGTGTCTGCTCACAGCAGTAAACCCTAAGACATCTTATAGACACCACACTAACTACTAGTGTGACTCAGGTACTATCTTCTTTTTCAGGTACCCCCGCTCCCCCCCCACCCCCCACCATGGTCTCCTTCCTTCTCTCCCCATTTCTCATGAGGAGACTTTTGCTTGAAACTTTCCCTCCCAGCTATTCCTGGCCAGAGTTGGCGGCAGAACTGCTCATAAATTATGCATATGAGAAAATAACAACATTCCCAGTATTGATTTAAGATACTCAGTTTAAACACCCTGAGGCTGGGCCTGATGTCAGTTCCCATGAATCCTAGTATCACGTGGTGAATTGTGGGACCCTAAAGAAACATCTCAGGTCTCCTAGAATGGGAAATAGAGAGGAATTTTCATTTGACTAATCAATAGTTTATTTTCTAATTGTAATCTCTCTCCCGTCATTCCTACAGCGTTTTGGAAATACTTCCAGTTGGCCAGCTTTCTCGTGGTATTTATGAATCTCCGTATTTTCCTCTGGTCTATTTTTCTCTAGCATCAAGATGGCTGAATGGCCCACACTCAACAAGCAGAAGAATGAGAGTTCTAGTGGACACACTAGACGTGCAAACATCTTGAGTTATGTGCCCTGCTTCCCCGTGGGTGGTGTGGGTATGAAAACTGTGTCTCTTGAGCTTGTTTCCATCGCAGATACTCTGGGAAGCTTCTTGCTTGACTTGTGGCCTTACTTCCTGTCAGCTCAGCTCAGGAGCCCACACCTGTAAAGATGATGCCAGCAAAGGTCCTGTAGGTCCTCCGAGTACAAACGAGTCCCTCATTCATCCCAGTTCCCACTTATAGAATGACTGACAGAGGCGAACCCACACTGAGGCCGAAGGACAAAGCTTTTCTCTGTGGAAAGGTAACTGGTTCACACCTGGATCCTGCTTGTGGCCCAGGCCTCATTAGCACCGCGTTCTAATCCTGCGGAGAGCTTCCAGCCAGACCTCCAGGAGCAGCAGGAAGAACAGCAGGCTCTCTGTGCCCTACAGTGGCCAAGCTTGCCTGGAGGAGCCAGGGAACATCTGGTAAGATTCTGCACCATAGAGTGGCTGCAAACATTCCATGTCTGAATAAAGAAACCCCTCAGCCTGGCCTTAGAAGACAACGCCTCCCTCTAAGCCTCTTTCTTCCTCCCCACTACACTTTGAACAGCGGTTAAACTTAAAATAGCCTCCGTGGTTCCTTCCCTCCCAGAGCATGAAAACAATCAGAGGACAAGTAGACGGGTGTTTCCAGGAGCCAATGAAATGGTTTATTTATTTCAATGGGAAATCAAGCCAGCTGGCAGTTACGTGAAGGTGTCCCGAGGAATGCACAAACACCGCTTCTTCTTCATCATGGAAGAAAATGATATGCTGTCATTTGGAGCAAATGTGAAATTAAAAAAAAAAAAATCAAAATTCCTGAGAAGCAGGATGAACATATTTTAGCAGCTGCTCTAACTGGAAACACCATCAGTTCCACAGTGAAGACGTAGAGTGTCCTGTGTCTTTAACACGGGAGTATTCATGCCTGATCAGTTGCTAGAGGGAGAAGATTCAACATGCAATCCACCAAAATGATTACACACACACACACACACACACACACACACACACACACACACACACACACACACACCATTTCTACAGATGTCCACCCACAAGGTTGCTTTCAGGGTTGCCATGCTAAATCAGGATCATAAAATTTCCTCATGAGCTTGAGTGTGATCTGTCCTGGGTCTTTGCACACATCCCTCTGAAGCTGAAGATGCTTCCCTCACAGCGACACCACTCAGGAGCCGCAAGCACAGGCTTGGGGGATGGCTTCAAAGAGCTGCTTTCGGTAGGACTAGATGTCGCACCAACAACGTCTTCTTTTACTTTGATGCCTTTGCTGTAAATACTTGTGACATGTTCTGCTTCCACTCTGTACCAGCTCACTTTAGAGAAAGAACACCTTTTAAATATGGGATTCAAAGGAAATGGAATTATTCCTGCTGATTAAGGTCTCTGCTCTTAAAAACCATGTGTTTCTAGGAAGATGGCTCAGTTGCTGGAGTCCTTGTCATGCAGGCACAGAGACCTGGGTCCATATCCTCAGAGCCTAATAAAAAGCTGGATGGTAGCAACTCCATTGGCAAACCCAGAACTGAAGAGGCAGAGACAAGAGCATGCCTGGGGTTCACTGCTCAGCTAATCTTGCTGAATCAGCAATGTCTAGGTTCAGTAAGAAATCTAGTCTCTAAAATAAAATTAGTAAGAGAGTATGACAGCCAACATCAACCTCTGTTTACATACATGCACACAGAGACCATGCACACATCACATATTCACACATATATGTACATTCACACACACACACACACACACACACACACACCACAAATGCACAAATCCCACACACATGTATTACCCATGCACACATGCATATCACATCACACACAGAGACATACGTACACATCGAATAAGCATACATTGCATGTATGCATATGCACACATCATCATATCACACACAGAGATGCATACATCTCACATACACATGACCCATGGACACATATACACACATGTACATGCATACACACATCACACACACAGAGATGCACATATCCCACATCACCCATGCATACATATAATACATATCATATCATATCACACACACATACACACACACATCATCATCACATACACACACAGACTCATACATCCTACACATACATCAGCCTTGCACACCAACATATCACATCACACAAAGAAACACACACACATCACATATGCACACATGTACATGCAAGCATACACAAACATCATCATCACGTCACACATGCACACATCTGCACAGTAATAATAACAAATATTAAGAGTTATCTCATCTGCTACAAGTAAACCTAGAAAATGGAAGAACCAGTGTTACAGTGGCCAAATGAATGAACAAGCGAAGGGGGAGAGTTTGGCTTCTTATCTGCAGTGCAATATTAAACAACTTACTGAGCCCTGTCTCCTCACCCAATCTCTGTGGGGCGCAGAAGTCTCTCCTTTGCAATGCAATTAAGATTAAAAGTGATAGCCTATATAGTGAGTGCCATGTTTAATACATTGTAAAAACCCAAGAAATGCTCATCACTATGACTCCTGACTGCCATAGCTCAGCTTTCTCTTCCCATGATAATGAGGCTCTCTTTCTGAGAAGGATAGGTTGTTCCTGAATGCAAAAATATACTTAAAGATGAAAGGATGCTCCTAGTAAAAGCTGTTCTATGTCAGGTGACCCAAACAATATTATCTGGATTGTGACAAAGCATGAGGAAAGGGTGGACTGAAGACAAGAACCCACACACTGCCTTGGTGAAGCTTGGCTCACAGCCAAACCCACCAGCTAGAGAACAGAGGCACATCTAGATGCAGTGATATCAGCAAGTGATAGGAGGCACACTAAAGGGAAAAAAAAAAAAAAAAAAAAACCTCCCCAGATAAGCCTTACTGAATGTCCACGTGCCCAACCATGGGAAGAGGGAGGTGAGTCTTCATTAGCTGTGCAGTCTCACTGTAGAAAATTTAGCTGGCAGGTTTAAAAGATGCTCGATTTTCACCACAGCCAGCACAGTTGTGGGCATATAAGGGCATTTTCATAAATGGCCACAAATGCAGAAGAGCTCCACAGGAGTGTAAAGGTACAGACAATTACAGGTTAGCTAGCATTTCCATCATAATCTTTGTCTTTATGGATAAATACTTTGTGCTACAACCACCTGCAGCAATCAAGACAAGAGCGTGTCATGTATGTACAGAAGATTGCATAAGTATACTCTATACTAATTCGTTCATGCTAGAACCACTTAGTAAGTAACAGAATTCTCAGAATACACCTTACCGTTAAGACGACTCGATAGAGCTCTAGCCTCTTTCTTCCTTGTTATTTGCCCCTTGCTTTCTAAGGGTGTGCCTTTCATACCCTGGTTTCTAATCTTCATTTTCATCATAGAACAGAAGCACACACACGCTCTGCCAGCAGCTGATACTAGCTTTCTACTTTTTATGTGGTAAGTGTAATCCAAAATGTGTCATATTTAGAAAACCAAGGTTTAGAACGATTAATCTTCTTGCCTAGCTCACAAAGGTCACATGTTTCTGAACTACCATTCAAAAGCAGACAGTCTGGCTCCAGAGTCTGCAATCTTAATGTCATCACTTTGTTATATTAAATATGAAGCAAATGTTGCAAATATTCATAGTCATTCAACAAATATTCATTAAGGTCTACAAAAGTAAGGTACAGAAAAAAAATCTTGGACCCCAAAGACCTAAGAGTCTAGTGGATAAAGTAATTGCATACATACACAATTCAAATGCAAAGAAGCACGTGCTAACTACTAGGAAGTGGTGTAGGTTTCAGGAAAGGAAAAAAAAATGACTATTGCCTTCAATGAGAAATTTTCATGGAAAAACCAGAACTCAAGTTAGGGACTAAAGAATAGATAAGGGTCAAATCATCAGACATGGCATGACAGAACTTTGCATGACAATCACCTTCATCCAAGCTGACATCAAAACCATGGGAGAATACATTTTTGTTAGTGATGCATGAACCAACATCAACAAAAATGATGATGGGTTTAGCTGGCTTCATACCCATCAGATATAGCTACAGTAAAAAGATCACAACACTAAATGTGTTGTGACAGTGTAGTGCAACTAGATTTCTCACATATTTCTGATGGTAACACAAATAGTTCAGTTTCTTGGATAAACACTATAGTGTTACCTGCAAAACTAAACTTTTATCATGTGAACCAAAAATGAAAACAGGTCGATACCCATGGGAACATTGTTCAGGATCACCAAACAGTCAATTCACCATCACTGCGCAAACCATGGCTTATCCATATCATGAAATCCTACTATGCAACATAAAAAGGACAATGTGTGCAAGAAAAATCCCCTATCAATGCAGGCTGTTAGAGAAAGGAAACCTAAATCAGTACACTTTTTGAGTCCATTAGTATAACACCTTATACAAGGCAAAATAGTGACAGATAGCACATCACAGGTTCCCTGCATCCAGCTACCAGAGTTAGAAACCAACTCTCCTAAAGAACAGAAAAACCACAGGGAAGTGGTACTCCTCTAGAAGAAACTGCAGTAAGCAGATGTAAGCTTAGATTTTTTTTCACAACATACTTTAATAAGAGTTCTTAAATGCTTCAGCCTCCCTTTTAGCCCACCACCCACTGGACGTAAGGGAAAAGAGAGGTTAAAAAGAAACAGGCCTTGTGGCTGTTTAGAAACAGTTCTTTGTGGCGATTTCAAACTTTGTTGCCAGGATCTCAGCAGTTCAGTTCACTAGCAAACCATTAAACATGCATCACAGCAAAAGTCCAGTCCACTAACAAACACCACTCACAGATCATCAATGGCCATTCAATCCAGAAGAAAACTCAAGGCTCCACCAACTTGAGTAGAAGTTGGTGGAGCAGCAAGAAACCAATGGAATATCGTGAGAAGTTCTTTGGCAAACTACTCTCTATGACGTCAAGACAAGCTAAGATCAGCAATGTGATGCAAGGTGAACCAAGGCCAGAGTCTCCTCACACTGTCTGTGGGGTCATATTTATATTATTTTTAAACATCACAAGTCCTTTCATGTGTCTGTTCAGCAAAAAATTCTTTCACCTGTGTGCTCCAGCAAAATATCTTACGACATGACTGAGTTTCCAAAGAAACCAGAAATTTCTACTTTAGAAGACCTATGCTTGTGTTCTAGATGTTAAGTCTTGATTATAATGCTGGCCACTATAACTATATGAAATTGTTAAGTTTTGTCATTCATAACTTATATTTGTTAGCTAATTCCCCTCCCCCTCAGAACAACTAATTAGATCAGTGCTCCAGAGATCTGAGCATCAGTATTTTTCTAAATTTCCTCAGATACTTCAAACATATAACCAGGATAAAGAATTGCCATTTTACGTAAAAGCATTATAAAAAATGTACATAGAAATGAATATATTTTCTTTCATAAATAAAAATAAGACCAAAGACTAACTGTGTTCAAGGAATAACATAGCTAGATCACAGGTGCATGGAGAGTTAAGATTAATCTATAAAAAGAACTTAGGAAAGATCATAGGTCACACTTTCTCATAGTGAGTGAATGTTCTGGGCCATCCATCACAAAAGCAATTTGCTTTCTGAAAATGTGGAGAGAAAACATTCTCAGTGCTTTGAAGTGAAAATATTGTTAATACTCATGTCTCTCCAGTGATGTGATTATGGTGATTGATAATATTCATGAGTTATCATTGTAGCAGGGTATTTGTGGGGCTGTATTGTGCCTTACACAGGCTGTGATCAGAAAGTTATTGTATCTCTACATGATCTTAATCAAGTCCTCTGTCTTTTCTATTTACCAGTTTGAGTATTAGGTTGCAGGACTTCGAAGACTCCTTCCAGCTTCTGACCAATTCTTTATACACCAAGGGATTGAATCTAAGAAACTGTGCCCTAGTTGGAATACTGACTGAAGTGAGGCCTCAAGAGAAGGGGTTGGGAAATCTCCCAAGACCCGTGGTCTGCATTTTCTCAGGTGTCAGAAGGTGTCTGCCACGGTATCTGTGCTGCTTCTCACTCTACAGACTCAGTTTTCCTCTTAACTTATTTTCCAATGATCCAAAATGGCCACCTCGGAGACTGTCACAGCTTCCGGCTTGGATCCCCAAAGCTGAGAAAGGATTTAGTTATTGTAAAAGCTGGCCTCTGCTCCACAGTGTATCAATTGCTGATGTAGTGATCCCTGCGGGGATATATTTTGAGAAGTGACATTCATTAAGGGCATGTAAAATTGAGTATTGCTCTTTACTGTGTAGGACAGGCAATAAAACCAGCTTCCTCACCATCCTCTCGTGATCTTGTGGTTACTGCTGCAGTACTCACCTTGCTGTTCTTGAAGAATCTACATTTTTATTTCCTGACTCTAACTTTTTCAGGTTTTGGGTGGCGTGTTATGTGTGTGGTGTGTATGTGTGTGATATGTATGTGTGTGATGTATATATATGTAGTATATGTTTGTGGATGCCTGTATTTATGTATGTGTATGTGTCTGTGTGTATACATGTTTGGGTGTATGAATATGTATGTTTATGTGTTTGAGTGTATACACTTCAGACAATATTCTACTGTTTACCCCAATTTCTCCTGAAACAATTATCAAGTGAATAAATATTATTCAAATATAAACTTGTCTTATTTGTATTTCCTTTCAGGAGTTAACATGTGACAAGAAAAGAAACATTTTTGCACCTGTCTGACTTTATCAGTAATGTTTTCTAATTTGTGCAGAAAAGTTGCAACAAAACAGTTATTACAAAGAAAGCTACAACAATTAATTACAATAATTACAAAAATTGAAGTTAACAATTTCTAGGAAACAATGTATACAAAGATAGAGATTTCTTTCATCAACCAAAACTACCAATGATAATCAAGAGACCAATAAAGGGGATATTATGACTGCGCGGAGACATTTTATGTAACCAGTTTTTTTTTGTTTTGTTTTGTTTTTGTTTTTTTTTTGCAAGTCATGCATTGGATTAGAATTTCAACTCAAGAAACTCTGATAAGTGCATGGATTGATATAGTAGCAAATCTGAACAGAAAACTCTAACACTATGGAAATGAAGCTGTCTAAGACCATAAACTTTACTTTCAACTGAGACTGTGGATTTTCTACAATTAGTTTCTGGTACAGAAATATGAGCATAGTTCTAAAGGAAAGACAGGCAAGGCAAAGAAAAGGTCTGACCCTCTTCAGGCACACATTAACATTGTTGAGAACAAGATTCACAGCTCAAAAACCAAAACCATAACTATGTTCCAATATTGGAACTTTATTCCAATAGCTTATGTGTAGGACTAATTCTATGCATAGCAGTGTGCATGCACATGCACACACACACACACACACACACATACACAGACATGTTTGAGTGATATCAATAGTCCATGTAGATAATTGAGAGTGTCCATTTGGTTTCTTTTAGCTAAACTCCTTTGTCACCGTATGAAAAATTCCTTCCATGGCCAAGAAGAGAAGTAAGAGTGTGGCTTGCTGTGCATGTCTGCTGTTCCACATCTGTTTCCTTATGTCTATATTTCTCTTTCTCTTTCAACTTACTTTGAGAACTAAAAATTGTTCCCTGGCACTTCTACACTAATACTATTTGCCCCAGCAGCATTTAAGCTTTCTTTGAAAATAGATTTCGCCCCTATATGTAAGCCCTATCAAATTTGGGGGACTGTTAACCCATTCTTAGGCAATGACATAGCATCACCAGCATAAAATTCAAAATCCCTTATTAAAAGCCAACAAGAAGATGGCACCCAATAGACAGAAGTAAAAGCCTGGCTGGCATCTCTAGATTGCATGCCTCATCACCGAGTTAGTAGCTGCTTCCTTCGTCTGTGGCAGGACAGTAAATCTGGGAGTGCAGCAATTCATCTACAGGATGCTTAAGAGGCTGGAAGAGAAGAGAGCGACACCGGGTGAAAAATGAGTTGCTGACCAGCTAAGGTTACTATCTTGCTCCAAAGGTTGCGGCAATATAATCATCCCTGCTTGCTCTACAAGAGAAACTCAATATTGCCTTAATTGCTTTGCTCTTGTTGGCTGTTACAGTCCCAATGCAACAGTACCTCCAGCATACAAAGGGACAGTGTTGCTTATACACACGCTTTTATTATTTAGGGTGTCATACATATTAGGTCTTGTAAAGAGGACTGTGAAAGTTAGCAGAAGATTTAGTGTATTTTGATCATATGTAACCAGGTGAGCGAGTCTTAAAAGCCAATCCTAGGGGTGGGACACATGTTCATGTTTCGCACTGATTCCGAAATTTTTGTCTTGCTTCTGAGGAGTGCTCAGCCTAAATATGACATCTATAACACATTTCTCTACAATCCTTGAATTATCTCATGTGGGAAAGGCAGGAAAATCGTAGGAGCCAGAGGCAATGGATGACTATAGGAAAGCGTTTTCTAAACAAATCAGGACAGTTCTACTTATGAACTCACAGCAGATGTGAAGGCATAGAAAAGACCTATGTGAGCTCAAGCTACTAATAACGCACAGCTGCTGGGAGAAGGAGCCTGTTTCCTTCAAGCATGTGACCCCCTCCCCATGTAAGTCAACCATGTTCCAGATGTGCCACACTTAGGTAACACCTGAGCTTGAGGAGTTTCCAAAGGATAAAGTGGGTGGGCAGAAGGTAAGGATGGGTCCAGAAGGAGTCGTAAGAGGAGAGTTAAATATGATGAAAATACATTATATGAAATTATCAAGGGGGTAATTAGAATATGAAAACTCAGTTCTGATCACTTCAGGAGCATAAAAAGAGACTAAATTCATTATAAAAAAGTGTTTGCTAAAAAAAATTCATTTAACTCATCAGAAAGATGAGGGGCTTGGCATCTAGGGCATACGTCTTCAGCTAGGAAAGACTGTTCGGGAACCCTGGGCGCTCAGGAGGCCTGCTCCTTTACCTGAGACTGTACTCTTTCCAGTAGGTTTCATGATAGTCCATCTTCTTCACCAACTCCTCTGAATGGAGACTCGCTCGGGAGACATGCCTCCAGATGTCTATAAAGGTGTTTCCAAAGAAGCTGAAAGAAAGTAAATGTGAATGGCTACTGCTCTCAGACTGAACACAAAGAGAACAGAAACGGGAAGCCCGCTGCGGGTTACCATCCTCGTCTGCTCAGATGCGGGCAGGTCCCTCACCACTGGTGTCTCTGCTGTGACGGGTAGGATTCCCGTGAACTGTCAATCAAAATTAACTTCCCCTCTAAAGGGGTTTCTCTTGTGTGTTTTGTGAGTGATCCAGAAGGCTGGACCTAAGCTAACCTGACCAGGTGATTGGCAGGGCTTTGGAAGAGGTTTGGGAGGAGAATACAGACAAGTTTGGAACTGCAAACAAGAGAAGCCCCAGAATGCTGTAAACATAGATCAATGAACAACTCTGGGAATTTGGAAGACTAGAATTCCAAGAGAAATGAGGAGAGTGGAGATTCATCTCTAGGTTTTAGGGGAACAGGGACTGTACTGGGTGCTAGGTGAGGGGCTACTCATGTTACATATGCTTCAGCAAAGGGAATCTGTCTGCATTCTTCCCATGTACTAAAAATATACAGGAAACTAAGGTCAGAGGCCACAGCCTGTTCTGGAGACACTTTCCTGAGCTGCTTAGAAGAAGGTGCTCAACTCACATTTCACAGATCATTCTGTAAGTGACACGTTTGCTTTATGGCATCACTTAACACACATATGCACACACACACATACACACACATACTCACACACTCACACACACACATGCACACACACACACATACACACACACATACTCACACACTCTCTCACACACACACACACACACACACATTCACATTCACACACATGCATGCTAGCCCACATATTTTGGGTGTAATATCATCTTAGTGGATTCTTCTTTTAATGAAGTTATGTCCTCTTTCCTGACTGGTTTGGGTTTAAAGTCTATTTTGGCATACTCACACACTCACACACACACACACACACACACACACACACACATTCACATTTACACACATGCATGCTAGCCCACATATTTTGGGTGTAATATCATCTTAGTGGATTCTAAGATTTTAATGAAGTTAAAATGTCCTCTTTCCTGACTGGTTTGGGTTTAAAGTCTATTTTGGTGGTTATTAAAACAGCTATACACGCTTGTTCCTCGGTTCAATTTGCCAAAATATATTTCCCATCCAAGCATCCTGGAGTAGTGTCTGTTGTGAATGATGAGATATGTTTCTTGGAGGCAGTGAAAGATGGATCCGGTTTTCTATGATGATTTGTTACTTTGTGTCTTCTCGTTGGGGAAGACTTATTTCAAGAAAAATAATCCAATTACTATCGTCTTATTTCATTCATTGATGGACATAGTAAAATAAGACAGTCTGTTACTTTGACAAACAGGTAACAGTTAGTAGTAAGTTGGGGTGTTCCTATATAAACCCTTAAGTAATATATTATAAATAAAATAAAATAAAATACAACAAAATTGCATGATTTAAGCAAATTATAAAAGCATCTGTTTGTAATGGCTTTGATGTTCTCACAGCGAATGAAGAATTTACTGCCTCACGTCTACTCTTACTGACAACGGCTCCAGGGTGGGCACAATACAAATGCTGTTTGCTTTCTCCCTCACGGCTTTTCCAGTCCCAGAGCACTAGGCTTGTCTTTCAGGATTGGAAACACAGTGCCTTTCCCCACAAGGTATCATCACGAGGAACAAAAGTAAAGAGTAAACCCAAAAATCCCAAACAGAAATACACCCACAGGCCCGCTGGGCTCTTCACTGCCTCCAAAACTATCAATCACCGTAGTAAGCACTCGTGACCCATTTCTATCAAACTCGTGCAGAACTTGGCACTTTGGAGACCAGCTTTTTTTTTTTTTCACAGTCATATGTTCCCACTCCCAGTCAGACAGCTTTCAGCTTCACAAGAATGACATCTGCACCTCCAGATGTTCATGTTTTATCAGGCCCTTCTCGGCCATTTTGATCAGGGTGCATGTACACAAATGATATCGTAAATCTCCCCCACACTTCATGTACTATATCAAATATGAGAAACTGCCAAATTTACATGGAGCTATATTAAGTCTAGGAAATGTAACTTGAGATTTAGCACACTATTTATAAGGATCTGCTATTACTCTAATCCCCCAATTAATACACGTTAGCATCACTGAACAGATTTATTAGGGACCGTATGCTCGCTAATTACTGTTGCCTCCCAAAGATCCCACCCTGCACATCTGCAGGCTATATGAGCTGCTGGATCTGGTGACTGTTTTTCAGCAGGACACCCTGATGAAGAGTTTGCCCCAACAATGCCCCAGAAGATTGACTGTAACACAGTAAACGGGGAGTGAGCCCGTGTTGGCATGAGGGAAGCAGATCAGAGCAGGTTAGATCCCAACAGAACTGCTTGTCTCTTTGGGTTCATTGTTAGCTGAAGAGTTCTAGACTGAAGATAGCTATTGGTTGGTACCAAACTTCAGCTGTTACATGTGGATTTACTGAGGAGTGACTTCCTCTCTCTTGAAGCAAAAGAGCCCACGGAGTGTGAAGATTCTGTCTTTCATCAACACGTGTCTTTCTGATGTCAAATCTTTTAGACCAAACAGCTGAGGGGGATATAAGTTCAAGGGGACATGAATTAATATTTTAAAGATTTAAGCTATAATTTTAAATAAAGTTCTGCTTTATTATTTCTCTACACCACAAATCAACAGTATTTAAAAACTGTTTTTCTCTTCATTGAACTTTAATGTTCAAAGGCTCACACATCTCATTCCTCCAGTTAAACCACGAGATATGGTGTCAAGACATGCTTTGCCAAGCCGGTGTAAGTGTGAGTAAAGGAAGGTAAAGTGAACAGAAAGAAAACTTACAGACATGGAGGCAAATAAAAAAAAATTAAAAATCCTTTACCTTTGCAGCTCTTTTATTCTGTTAGGAAGGGCTTGAGACAGAAGGTTTTTAAGTGTCTCTCATTTGAAGCTTGCATTGTTGAATAATGTGGCTCCTAGAAGCCATAAGGTTTTAAACAAAACTCAAATGTATCAAATGTAAGATAACTTTACAAGTTGGCCGGTCTCTAAGGACTTCCTGAACAATGAAGACTGTTGCTGCTGGTCTGTGTTGCTGACCAGAACCTTATGCTAAGACTGCTGTTGAAGACATCACACACTTCCAATACAAGGCATGGGGGAAAACATTTGAAATTGAGCTGAGAGCTTTCTCCCTAGTGGCTTGTGTTCATCACGCTGGAAGGTACTGTGTAGACCAGTGGAGGAGAAAGGTTACCCAGATGTGCAGTCTCCATGTTACAATACTGGATCGAGAAAGACCTGCCAGGTGTCTTAGCAGCATGAATATTTTAGAGGTGTCCAACCAGTATCCGATTATATTCCAGACCTGTTCAACGCGAGTATAGTGATACTGAACTCTGTAAAGGCAAGATTAGTCATGAAAAGGTTGAAGGAAATGAAGAACAAAGCTATAGTACTCTCTACAAAGTTTCAGTGCTAACTATAAAAACAAGAGTTCACAGACAGTGAGGCTTCAGCTCCAGGGTCACAAATAAACCAGAGACAGAACAAAAAGCCAAAAAGCAAGTCCACATTGTCACGGTCACCTGGTAATACAGGTGCCACTGCATCTGGGCCTGTAATGAGAGCTGCCATGGAAACTGAGGCAGTGACATCACAATTGCAAGTAGTACTTGAACTACATACAAAGTCCAAGGCCAGCCTGGCTGACTCAGAGCTGGCCTCAAAATAAAAAAGGTTAGAGCGGGCAATAGAGTTCTGTAGCAGAATTGTTCCTTAGCATGCACAAGGCCATAGGTTAAACAAGCAGACAGACAGACAGACAGACAGACAGACAGACAGACATACACACACACACATACACACACACACTTTCATTTATACCTTGTTAACTCTCTTTTAAAAGACTTTGGTGTACCTCAAAGTATAAGGATATAGTTGTAAACCCAACCTTTATCTTTTTTACCTCAGTCTCTGACTCTGTGTGGGCCGTTCAGCCTTTGTCCACCTTCCAAAGCTTCCCTCATACTTGGGAATCATGATCAGATTTAAAATGAGTCACAAGAAATGTGTTGCCTATAAACAACGCATCAAAGTTTCCATTTAATAGTCCAGAAAGAAAGAAAAAAAAAACAAACAAACAAACAAACAAACAAAAAAAAAAAACGAAAGGTTCTCAATTTGCCCTAGAGGGACAAAGCTGAAAGAAAAGGTGTGAAAACTCCACAACCTAGGCTTTACCTACATGCTTCTAGAGTGTGAACTCTACCCATGCCACAAAGCAATGCCTTTCCTGTGACACACAATAGCAACCTACTAAGACTTTCAGCTTATTTCCCAAGCGTAGGTGAATTCATCTCCGAGAAAAGACAACGGTGAGCCATACAGACAGGAGATTACAATCAAATAGCGAAGTGTTGTGGTTCCACTCCAAGGTAATAAAAGAATCTCAGGTATTCGAAATTGCCTACAAGGACCTTGGCCACAGCGATGTGATGCTAGAGTACTCCAGAAATAGAAACACCTACAAATTTGTGACAGAATAGTAAAGATTTGTACATCGTGATGGCTAATTGCAACTGTCAGCTGGACCACATCTGGAATCAACTACAACCAAAGCAGCTGGGAACACCAGTGAGGGGTTTAGTTGGTTGGATCATCTGAGGCCCAAAGACCAGCCCTAAATCTGGAGCACACCTTCTGGTGGCAGCCCACACAAAGGATGTGGGAGAAGGACTCTCTTGTTCTTTGCCTGCCTACCTTCTTTCACTCTTGTTGGCGACTCCATCTACTCTGTGTAGACCAGTGGAGGAGAAAGGTTATCAATGGCGTTACCCAGATGTGCAGTCTCTATGTTGCAATACTGGATCGAGAAAGATCTGCCTACAGGTGTGATAGCAGCATGAATATTTTAGAGGTGTCTAACCACTATCTGATTATATTCCAGACCTGTTCAATGGGAGTATAGTGATACTGAACTCTGTAAAGGCAAGATTAGTCATGAAAAGGTTGCTGAGACGTTCCTTCACTGGTGTTAGAACCCACTTCTAAACTCCAACCTGGACCACAGAGCAGCTGAAACATCCAGACTTGTGGATAAAACAACTACTAGATTCTTCTCCTTTGAGTCAGAAGTAGAAACTGTTGGACTCCTGGGACCACAGCTTCTATGCCCTTCTAATCAATCTTGGTTTGATATATACAGTTTTATTCTATCAGTTCTGTTCCTCCAGAGAATCTTCACTAATATATGCATTGTTATTTTCATGAAGAGGCATAAGATGAACCAATAGTCTTTCTGATAGTGCCCATACTTCTATATTTAGTGATTTCAAATTTATACACTTTCTATCCTAATATTTATTTACTTTACAACATAGTCAGAGGGGTGGGAAATTGCATCTAAACACTGAATTATGCATTTCAAACCTTTCTAAAGTAACATGTATTTTTAAGAACAGTCATCTTAAGTCAGCAAGATATACCAAGAAATATACTTATTTATGTAATGTTAGCTGTTTGACTTGGACAACACTGTTTCATTGAAATAAAGACATTGTACCTTCTACCTGTCAGACTATTTGTGATTTTCTTCACAAAAACTTTTGCTCTTATTATTTTTTTATTATTGAAACTAGATGCTCATAAAGAGACATAAATTCAAAGAATACAGGCTTGAAATAAACCCAAAATATCACCTTATCCAAGTTTCACTTTATGCATATTATAAACAATCATCACACAAAGCCCTCACTGAAATCTCTCTGGTGATGAGCATGAACTAGAAATGCAGAAAACGTCCTTGTTTGATTCTAGCTCTCCTGACGACCCCGATAAACACCAAATGTGTGTGTGTCTGTATAAAGAGGAATGTTCAATACAAGCAAGAGAAGATCTACCCTACTTGTTTCTTTTTGCAAGAGAATCCTAAGATTCTTGGCTTGTTCTTAAGTATCTGGAAACAGGTACTGACAATGTCAAGGCAAATAGAAAATTGAAATAAAAATGTGCTCACTCTGCTGACTTCTTAGAATACCTACAAAGTATTGTCAGAGCATCATCTGAGGTAGTAACGGTATGCATTAAAGCTGAAGCCGGGGATCTGGAATGCAGCCCTACTCCCCTTACTCTGTCTGTGTTCCTATAGGACACCTAACTTGTTTGCTGTGCAGAGGGAGGAATAGGCATAAGATTTTTGCAGACATGTAAATTTATGTAAAAGAACATCAAGAGCAACATCTGGGCACACTGTTGGCTACTATCATGTTGATGACAAGATGATGAATGACAAGGGTGATGATGCTGATGTGATGATGGTGATGGTGAGAACGGTTTGTAAACAGGTAATGGAGAAACAGGAACAAGGTGTATTTATTCATTCTTCATTATTAATAAGCCAATTTTATCTCCAAATTTACCTCAGAATTACTTTAAGATTATTCTTGACCAAAATGCACCCCAAATGTCCCCTCTTTGTTTGATTCTGAACTCTTCGGGTACCAAGACATATATATTTTTATATCAGTCATGGTACCTGGCAGCCTGTCGTACGTGGGCCAGGTACACTGTGAGCTCTTATTGAATTAGTCAGTGAAAGCTTGAAGCTAAAGGAAGAGCTGCTGCTGTTCTCCCTGCTCCCCTCCCCCACCCAATTTATTGGAAGTCACCCAAATCACTGATGAAACATTTGGCTCAAGCCTTCAAAATAGTACACAAATAGATAAATGGTCTCTTTTTCTTATAGCTTTTAATATCCTGTCCTTTATAAATGACTTTCAGACTCATTTTATATTATGGTTATCTTCTGAAAATGTATTATATCCTAATAACTGGGCTGCTGTCCCTACCTCCAGCCCTAGCTTTTTGGTTTGGTGCTGATTTTTTATTTTGAGACATTAATTTAAGTATTCTGCTTGTCAGTGGATGAGTGAATGAATTATTCATTTTATTATGAAACATAAATTTTAAAGAACAGCATTATAACTTCTTTTTATATGCCAAAAATAGTAGATCACTCCAGAGGCCATTACAGCTCCTTTATCTCACAGTGGGTATACCTTGGAAAGCTGTGCCAAACTAATAGGTTTGAAGATAAACTACAACTATGAAACATTAAAAGAAGGCAGCTGAATTTGATTTAAATATTTTGATAACAAAAATATCAGCTATAACCTAAATATGGTAATGTTACAATTCTTCAATTATTAAGCAACATATATATCTTGAGATATGACAACACTGATTTTGGCCATATTCATAGGTCAAGTGTTCACTTCTACTGTAAAAATATTATGCACATGAATCACGACAGATCAGAATTAAGCTTGATTGTCAGAATTTGCAGTTAGCATCAATATTAAATACAATGTATTCCAACTAAAGAGCCCACTTTACCACACACCTATATAAGCAGGTCTAGTAAACAGAAACAAATTCAATAACTGTTCACCAGAACACAGCATCAGACATCTCTGGCTTTTTGACTACTGCTACTATTCATGTTTTGTTTGTTTTACCATCAATTTATTTATTCACCATACAGCCCAGTTGCAGCCCCTTACCCCCTCTCCTCCTACTCCAACTGTCCCCTCCATATTCCCAGTCCCCAGCCCCATACCAACCCGGCCT
Source organism: Micromys minutus (assembly GCF_963924665.1). NCBI lineage: Eukaryota > Metazoa > Chordata > Mammalia > Rodentia > Muridae > Micromys > Micromys minutus. The sequence goes on from NC_137980.1 coordinate 29,285,117, forward strand.
GGCACATCAAATCAAAGCAGGACTAAGTACATCCTTTCCCCATATTTTTTTGTAGATATGCCTGCGATAAAAAGTGCCTGAGTAACTATTCTTGAGCGATGACTCAAGCAATAGTAATTATTCTTGCTTCCTATATACTCTTGCTTCTGTTCAACATGACAAAAATGGCTGTAGTGTACGTCTTTGTTAGGGTTTCTATTATTGGGATGAAACACCATGACTAAAGAAAACCTGGGCAGGGAAAGGTTTAGTTGGCTTATGCTCCCAAATCATTGCTTATCCTTTAAAGGAGTCAGGGCAGGAACTCAAACAGGGCAGGAACCTGACGGCAGGACCCTGGAGGCAGAAGGTAGGAGCTGATGCAGAGGCTGTGGGGAAGCTGTACTTACTGGCTTGCTTTGCATGGCTTGCTCAGCTTGTTTTTTTATAGAATCCAGCACCCCTAGCCCAGGGGTAACACTGCCCTCATTAAGTTGGACCTTCCCCTCAGCATATAGAGTTAGTAATATTTTGCTTGAGATTCCCTTTTCTCTGATGAATCTAGTTTGTACCAAGATGGTGTGAAAACTAACCAGCATGGAGACACTTTGTTAACACAGGGACACATCTCTGTTAACTCATGACCATTCCTTTGTTGTTGTTCAACCCCAAGATCACACATTAATATCAACAGCACAATATTAGACACCCCGACTTGTTAAAGTCCCATTGTCTTTTAAAATCCAAATGTTTCAAAGCTCCAAGTCTCTTTTAAATATCAAAGACTCCCAACTATGGGCTCCTATGAAATCAAAAGTAAATAAAATACTTTCTTACTTCAAGAGGGAAGAACTGGGGTCCAGTCACAATCTGAACCAAACCAAACCAAGCTCCAACAGTATAAACCTTAGAGTCAGACTTCCAGGGTTTGCTTATCTCATAGTCTTCCAGGAGTCTCCTAAGAGCTTTTGTCTCAGCATCTCAGGCCAGTTCCACTCCACTGTTTTTGTCCTTGGTGACCATCTTGTGGTATTGTCATCTTCAAACTCCTGGGGTCTCCTGCTGCAAATGGACTACCCTTTCCATCAGTAACTTATCCAGGACTTTCTTCATTGTTCAAAGTCTCAAGACTCTACATGACCCCTTAGATCCTGAGCTCTAAGAAAGCCTCACCTTAACCAGTAGCTTCTTTCTGGTCTCCCATTGTGCCAAGCATCAATTGCTCTCCATGACCTCCTTGTGCCTCCAAAGCAAGACACACTGCAAAGACACATACACAGGACAACATTTGGCTGCCAGCATGAGGTACCACGTTGGCCATCTCAGAACACAGTTGCTGTGTGCTGACCCCAAGTAAACACCTCCCAGAAGATTCTACCTCAATGATGCTGGTCTCTCTTTAGTCAAGGATAATTTCTCAGCTCCAGATGATGAGCATCAGTTGTTGAGGCAAAGGCTTCACTCTAATGGTTCTGGTGGCCTGTGAATCACAGTTTATTCTTCACCCCAACTGACTAGAACCACAGATTCTAATTTAAAATAGCAAATGAGCCCAAAAGGATTAAGGAGCTCTGAAACTCCCAAGCCTGGCCTCCATTGTCTGCACTGTTTTCAACCTTCTTATCTTCCAAGCTCCCACAGAACAGCTCGCTGATCTCTCAACACTCAGTGGATTTCTAGGCCAAATTTCCAAAGCCCTCCCACAGTGCTCTCCAAAACAAGACGCATAGATCTGTCACAGTGATACACCACGATCCTGGTGAACATTTTTGCCTTAGTTAGGGGTTACTACTGCTGTAAATCACAAACTGTGCACAGTTTGAATCACCTTGACACATCACTCACTGTTTATGATCACAGTGAGTCACTCCGGGACTCAAGCAGGGCAGGAACCTGAAAGCAGGAGCTGATTCAGGGGCCACACGGTTTGCTTGGCCAGTTTTCTTACTTCCTAGGACTATTAGCCCTGGAATGGCACTTCCCACATAGAGTTGGGCTTTCCAATTAAGTGGCCCTAAAAACTGCACAAGAGAACTCCTACAGCTGATAAACAACTTCAGCAAAGTGACTGGTTATAAAATTAACTCAAAGTCTTTCTCTACTCAAAGGATAAACAAGCTAAGAAAAAAATTAAGGAAAAGACACCCTTCACAATAGTCACAAACAATATGAAATACGTTGGTGTGACGTTCACTAAGCAAGTAAAAGATCTATATGACAAGAACTTCAAATCTCTGAAGAAGAAAATTGAAGAAGATCTCAAAAGATGAAAAGATCTCCTATGCTCATGGATTGGAATGGTCAACATAGTAAAAATGGCCATCTTGCGGAAAGCAATCTACAAATTCAATGCAATCCCCATCAAAATTCCAGTTCAATTTTTCATAGAGTTAGAAAGAACAATTTGCAAATTCATTTGGAACAATATAAAACCTAAAATAGCAAAATCTATTTTCAACAATAAAAGAACATTCAGGGGAATCACCATCCCTGACCTCAAGCTATATTACAGATCGATCGTGATCAAAACCGTATGGTATTGGTACAGAGATAGGCAGGTAGACCAATGGAACAGAATTGAAGATCCAGAAATGAACCCACACACCTATGGTCACTTTATCTTTGACAAAGAATCTAAAAATATTCAATGGAAAAAGAACAGCCTCTTCAATAAATGGTGTTGATTCAACTGGCAGTCAGCATGCAGAAGATTGCAAATCAATCCATTCTTATCTCCTGTACAAAGCTCAAGTCCAAGCGAATCAATGTTGCAATAAATATTAAGAAAGGAAATGGTTTTTTTCTTTACCAGTCCTGCAGCCTCACTCTGTGGGCGCCGCTTCTAGTGTAGAGCTGGTGCAAGGACTCTGTCACTTGGTCTAGGCTGCCCCCCACGGTCTCACTTTGTCCTTATAAGTGCCTCCATCCTGGGTGGAATTACTGCTCCACCCAGCACAAACATGACTCTAAGGCCCTATAGCTTTTTACATAGGTTTATATATCAAACTCTCAATCCACAAACCCCCTACACAATAAGATTATGTCAAATGTACAAAGATATAAACTTTCCTTCTATATGAGATAAAAGACTTATAAAATCCTTAAAATATTTATAGCTACCAAACGCCAATTAAGTCCACCTGGATCCAGTTCATCCTTCTCAATCTCTATCTTGGTTCTTTCTCATCCCCTTCTCTCCCCCACCACCCCACCATCTCTCTCCACCTCCCTTCCCCTGCCCAATAACCAGCTCTTGTCTTTATTTTACTAATTAAAATGGGAAGGTTCAGATGAAGTCACCTGAGTGTGTGACTAGGCAGCACTTCTTGGGGAAGTGGAATAAACATCAAAATACAAGTGGCTGCAGGACAATCTACAGACCAAAGAGCTCCACATAAAACCAGGTACACTGAAATTAATAGAATAGAGAGTGGGGAAGAGCTTAGAACATGTAGGCAAAGGGGAAATTTTCCTGAACAAAACACCAATAGCTTATGCTCTAAGATCAAGAATCAACAAATGGGACCTCATGAAATTGCAAAGTTTCTGTAAGGCTAAGAACACTGTCAAGAAGATAAAATTGCAGCCAACAGATTTGGAAAGGATCTTTACCAATCCTACATCTGATAGAGGACTAATATCCAATATATACAAAGAACTCAAGAAGTTAGACTCCAGAGAATCAAATAATCCTATTAAAACTTGGATACAAAGCCAAACAAAGAATTCTCTACTGAGAAATATTGAATGGCTGAGAAGCACCTAAAGAAATGCTCAACACCCCCAGTCATCAGGGAAATGCAAATAAAAAAAAAACCCTAAAATTCCACCTCACACCAGTCAGAATGGCTAAGAGAAAAAACTCAGATGATAGCAGATGTTAGTGAGCTTGTGGAGAAAAAGAAACAGTCCTCCATTGTTGGTGGGGTTGTAAGCTGGCACAATCATTCTGGAAATCAGTCTGGTGGTTCCTCAGAAAATTGGACATAGTACTACCTGAAGATCCAGTAATTCCACTCCTTGGTATATACCCAAAAGTCATTCCAACATATAACGAGGACACATCCTCCACCATGTTCATAGCAGCCTTATTTATAATAGCCAGAAGCTGTAAATAACCCAGATGTTTTTCAACAGAGGAATGGATACAGATATTGTCGTACATTTACTCAATGGAGTACTACTCAGATATTAGAAACAATGATTTTATGAAATTCCTAGGCAAATGGATGGAACTAGAAACTATCATCCTGAGTGAGGTAACCCAGTCACAAAAGAACACACATGGTATGACCTCACTGACAAATGAATACTAGCCCCCAACAGGTCTGATATTCAGGAAACAATTCACAAAACTTATGAAACTCAAAAAGAAGAAAGGCCACATTGTGGATGCCTCTGTACTTCTTAGAAGGTAACATAAAACACTCACTGAAGAAATTCAAGGTCAAATGGAGGATTGAAGAAAAGATCAATCAGAGACTGCCTCACCTGTAGATCTAAACCATATGCTGATGCCAAGAAGTGTTTAGTGTCAGGAACCAGATAGAGATGCCTCCTCAGAGGCTTTGCAAGAGTCATACAGATACAGTTGAGCATGCTTGAAGCTGACCATCAGATTGAACACAGGGACCCCAATGAAGGTGCTAGAGAAAAGACTGAAGGATCAGTAAGAGTTTACAACTTCATGGGAAAAACAACCAAACCCTCCATAACTCCCATGGACTAAAACAACAACCATGGAACACACATTGAGAGACCCATGGCTCCAACTTCCTATGTAGCAGAGGATAGCATTGTCTGGCATCAATGTGAGAAGACGCCTTTGTTCCAGTGTGGGCATGTTTTTCCAATCTAGGGGAATGCCAAGTCACTGAGGTAGAAAGGGTGATTAGAGGGGGTGAATCTTTGTGGAGACAAGTTGAGGGAGAGGTGGGATGGGAGGTGGGAAGGGTATAACATTTGAAATGTAAATACAGAGAGTATTCAATAAAAATTATTTTTAAAAAGGTGAATGGCCTACAACCCAATCTGATAGAGGTTTGTTCCCAATTGAGATTCCATTCTCTCAGATGACTCTAGCTAGTCAAGATGATATAAAAACTAGTCAGCACAGAACATTATTATTACTATTATTATTATTATTATTATTATTATTATTATTATTATGCCTTTCTGTCTCTGTCCTCCTCCTTCTAACTCTGTATCTCTTCAGTTACAAGAACATTGATTCCTGGCTCATTTTCGTCTTGTTTGACCTGACAGGTAATGGTGCATCTTACTTGTTGGCCCACCTTTATTTTTAAACATTAATTAAAAGGACTATGAAGACAATCATTACATGCTAATTAACAGCGATTGCAAGGAAGAGGCATATTTACTTAACAGAGCAGGGGTAGGGGGTGAATTCGGGCAGTTAAGCCTGGTCAGGAACATGAAATGCCGCACCGATTATTTTAATTTCCTGAAATCGTCTGGCTACGACTTCATGTGTCTTCACATTTGTCTTTGGCTATTATCTTGTCCAAACCTCCTGATCAGTGTCATGTTACCCAGAAAGACTGTTAGCATCAAACTGGCACGATTTAATCAGAGTTTATTGCTTCAGATTAAAAAAAACAACCACTGCCGCATTTTTTATCTTTTTATTAAATTTACAAACTTGAGCATGGTTGCAGGGATCAAAAGGTGATTGCCTGTTCCCTCTGGTGGAATGCCACGGTGTGCCTCTCATATTATAAAAAAAAAGCCTTTTCCTGTGATTTTGTAAAGAGAAATGGCGTTGTTCCTTTTTGTAACAGGGCCTGGGGAATTTTTTGGAGCTTCACATTTGGGAATTATAATTGTGTTAATAACAATTGAACCCTGATCTCTGCTCATGGATTAGAACAAAATGAAAGGAGTCATAGTACAGTCCTCAGATGTAGCAGCAACACCAAGTCATGTGGCCAATGTTAAGAAAATTCTAGAATGTCCATAAAAGCATGAGTTCGATGCTCTGATGTCAAACTGCCCACCTGACACTTCAGCACAGCACGACAGACCTTCAGTAAAAGCACTGGGAAAAACACTGGCTCTTGTGACGTGAATAACAACGGTCACTTTTCAGCCATCCTCCCACTCCTACGTAGCAGAGGATGCCCTTCCTGGTACTCTTGCCTCTACCTCTTTAGTCCTGGAATAATGGGCACACGACACCACAGTCAGGTTACAGGGACCTGGAGATAGGAAGCTGGGCTTCGTGCATGTGACACAAACAACTGAGCTACCACCTCAGCTCCTCAACTGACAATTTTGACACTAGGCCATCATGCATTCTAATTTCGAAACTCATGAATTCTAAGATTTTTGAAGGTATACTCCAGTCTACTTCCCATGGGCAATGCTGATGAAGAGGTACTTGTGATTCTGAAAGTATGTTGAGTCCTGCACCCAAAGAGGCAAACAACAGGGCAATTGCACAAATGCACTCAAGCTGGTGTGACAGCAGCATACACATACCTGGGTTGGCGTCCAACACACACAATCCCAGCATGGAGGATAGGAGACGGAATGAAGGAGCCCTCCGCCCCATAGGAGCTGTTGATGATTGAGAGCTGCCCAGAGAATTGGTTTTCTTTAAGGATTCAGCCCATGGTAGGGAAACACCGAATGGCTACATACCCAAGAATATATAGAAAGTGCTAATTAGATTTGATGGGTTTAAAAGAATAAAAGTATAAAGTTTCATGGACACAGAATGTGGAGTCAGTCTTCAAGGAGTTGGGAAAAGGCACGTGAATATGGTCAAAAGATAATGTGAAGTTTTCAAGAATTAACAGAAACATTCTAAAGATTATGTTTAGTAGTCTTCATAATTATTCTTAATTATAAATAAATTACGAGTGTTTCGAAGATGCTTCCTTCTTCTATCATCTCTTAGCAACTATTTTTGTATTGTTCTTCAGATACTGGGACATCAGGCCCATTATATACAATAGTCATATAAGTTGTCATTTAATATGGCATAACACACACACACACACACACACACACACACACACACACACACACACACGTAGAGCAAGGAGAGAAATTGCAGATAATTAGAATTACTTCACGGTGAGTAAAACTCAGCTTATTTTGTTTTGTCATTTGCTTACAGAACCTCAAACAATGGCTTGGCCCAGGACAGGCTGACTATCTCACTATGTGTAACTCAACAATGTCCTACTGAAAGTTTGCACCAAACTCTGGTCTTTGTTTTTTAAGTAATAAAATATTCTCTATATAATTTCAAACATTCAGCCATTAGTACCTTACAAAAATGTGACAGATTTCACAGTAGTCTTGTGGCACATTTGTCCACTGACACTGGCGTGTCCAGATCACCTCTATTTTCATAGTAGATACAAGAGAACACAGAAGCACAGACTCTTCACTTTGCAAGCTGTTGCGCACACACACAACACCTCATCCTGCTACCAAAGAAAACTCAGTCTGCTCTCGCCTCTGAGCATTGTTGCACCAGCATCGAAATGCCTCTGGTGCTACGAAGCTTACAGAGAAAGCTCGTGTATTCGAATGATTGCTGCTCATCGGCATCCCAATCCGGTCTTTGCACACCACTGATGTGTAGAATTCGTCTTTTAGCTTTAGATCTGTTTAACCGCAGATCCACCTTGCTGACATCATGGTCATATCTATTGGGGGCAGCAGCAGCCTGTTTCCTCAAACAGTCGTGCCCTGTCGTATTTTGTAAGCCTGGGTTCTAAGTACCTTTTCCTTATTTCAGGCAGAAATTCTGTGGTTGAAAAGACAGCTCAGCGGCTAAGAGCACTTGCCATTCTTGATGAGGACCTGGGTTCAGTTCTCAGCATGTACATTTGCAATGTCATTTCCAAAGGATCTGATGCACCCTTCTGGCTTCCATGGTACCAGGTGCACATATGGTACACGGGTATACACAAAGGAAGAACACTCATTTGTAAAACATAAAATGTTTTAAACATCTAAAGAGAAATAAATCTATCTTATACAAATGACAACGTTCAGTGACTCATACTAGTTCAGAGAACTTGTGATCACCAGAATACTTTGCATATTTCAAAACTTAGACTGTCTCTCCCAAAGGGAAGTGTTGTGCAACCTAGAATAGTTAGAAGAGTTTCTCTGGAAGGGAAACCCAAGGCCATGGTCACTGGAAGTCTGAGGAAGCCTGGAGGGGTACATTGAACAGTATAGTGATAATCTACATGCACTTTCCAGCTCAGCCTAACATACAGGATTAGCTAATGAAATGTGCAGCTCAAATTTATCTTCCACAGCAAGTAGAAGTAAGGTGGAAAATAATCTAATCATTTTCAAATTAGGTATAAGATAAATTTTTGTTGATTTCTAGGTAGTTCATCACCTGAAAACATAATTGTTGTCTCTTATAGTCTTTGTTATCTATTAAAACTCTAAATTACACACACACACACACACACTCGCACACACACACACTAAAATTGATAAGAGTAAAAAATAGAAATTCCCAGAGAAACAGACAAAAAAATTTAAAATATGGCTACCATAATAAGATAACTGCCAACTTTTTTTTTCTGTTTAAACACAATTTTTATTATGCTACCACCAGCAGAAAACCTTTTATTTTAAAGTTTCATTATGATGTAAATACGAAGTAAATATATTTATCATTAGTGGACTGATATATGTATAGCTTTATAATAAAATAACTTTTTACCCCAAAGGAGAAAGCACATTATAATTTCAAAGGAATGAATTATATTAAAAAATTTAATTTCTTTTGGCCTAAATTTGATGTTTGTTTAATTCCAAATAACAAGGAAATTAACAATCAGTGCTAGAACCTTACCTCTTACTATATATTTCAAATGACATTATTTTAAACTTATATACAACAAACCATGGTTACTCTAATAGAAACAGAAAGTTAATCAAGACCTGTATTTCTCAGGAACAAATGTTAAAATATTATATAATTAGGAAATCACTTGTACAATGTGAACTCTTTTTTTATGAAAATCATTTAAATGTTTTAGGACACTTGCAAATTAATCATAAATTTAGATGATATTCCAATTACAATATTAAATAGTAAGATATTCAAGTAAGAATGTCTAAAACATACTATTGTTCTGTACTGATATTATTCTCTGAAGACCAAACTCTTGCCTCTTTGGGTGAGTTGGTGACTGTGTGTGAAAATCAGGTTCTATTTTCCTTTTACTAATTTTTCCAAAGAGAAGAGATGCTCGTCTGCACCTTCTGGCACAAGTTTCCTAATAGAATCTGCAAGTTCAAAAAGATATTCTATATTTCTTTCACTTGGATCAGCTGCGTTAAAAATTTGTTCAGCAATGTTTTCCAGAGGTGCAGGTCCAAGATAGTTAGGTTGTCACATGTTCCAAAGTAGAGCAAAACACTGAATGGTTTTGTTGTGGAATCTTTTGGATAAAAAACGGCTGTCGTAGTTCTGTAGCCTCCTTTCTCTCTGAAGTTATGTTTTTACTTCCTCTTCTTTTCCTACTGATAGTTTGTAAGTAACACCCCATACCCTTGCTCCCAGGATCTTCAACAAAAGTCAAAACTCTCCCAGGCTTGCTGGGGACCCTGCAGTGGTCAGTGCTGCCTTTCCAGAAGCACCGGCTGTAGTTTGTGATGTAACCAACCAGCTTGTCCTGGTAGGGGCAGTCCACCTTCGAGATGAGGGACCCATCATCAAACACCCACATCTTTCTGGACCCTGACTGGCCCCCAGACTTGAGAACCAGACAGCTGTGGAGGGTAGAACCAGGCGCAGTGACCACCTGGCAACTTTGAAAACATACTCCTAACTAGATCAAATACTGACAGTAATTTCCTGGTAACCTGTGGCTAGTTCCATCACAAGTTAATTACAAATGGCTCAGCTTGAACTTAGCACTGTCACCTGCAAATGAGATCACCTGGAGTCAAATAGCCTTCATGGGTGTCTAGAGCTGTCGAGGGGAAGGATTAGGTGGGTACCTTTGGAAGATAGGACCAAGATTTCTTAGTTCTTTACATCTTCAATGTGTTCAGCACAAAATCCCCAACAACTGCTCACTCACCAAAACATGCAGCACAGTGATCTCAGAGGCGAAGGAAATCAACAAAGTAATGTCATCAATGAGCTCAGTTGTCCTTGCTTCATCATTGCTAATTTTTAAACACGGAGAACATTCCCATAAAAGAAGTTAGGATGTCGGATGGACACAGTATCATTTCATGTGGATTTAAATCACAGCACAGGCACGAGCTGCTGTCATGTCCTCACTTCAGGGAACGTAGGTACACGTTTCCTAAACCGGCCTCTGAGAAAGTTACAAAGCTAGACTCCAAAGCACTGAAAGTACATTCTTTGCTAAGAAAGATCCAGCATATTCAAGAACAATGCAGAGAACGAGAAAGGTAAATGTGACTCTCTAGAGGTCTCTTTGAAGCAGCAACTACCCAGTAATGTGTTTCATACCAGTGCCAAAAACCCAGATGCATTGTGGGATTTGAAAACTCATGTGGTGCAGAGACAGCTTTAAGACCAAGCACTTCTTAATCTTGGAGCTTCATGGCTGTCAAACTTTTCATGAATGGAGTTCTACCACTGTTTCCAAGAAACAATGATAAAAATAAATAAATTGTGGGCTGTATACAAATTAGTGAAAACAAGAGTTTTTGCCAGTGTTGTTGAAAAATCTAGTTTTGCTGACAGCAATAATGTCTGCATGCTTTAATTTAGTAAAGAATGCAATGAAAGCTTTCCTAATGCTGCTCCAATACCTTGTCATGAGTTAAGCCTCAAGATTTCTACACGTCGCTTTAAAAGTCATGGAAACCAAGTAAAGGAAAATTGCACCATTGTGAATTCAACCCTGGTTAATCTTCTGATAAAATGTCTCTTATAATCATTAAGGAATATAGCATAATAAAAATCATTGCCAAGACCTGTCACTACGAAATGTCCAATATTTTAAAAGTTCGTCGAGGAAAAAGAGAGAGGGATATATTTTTATTGCACAGTGTCTCTAATGGGAAACAGACCAGAACAAGTCTGACTGAGCACAGGAAGCCTCATACATATGGGAGCATCCCAGGAAACACCAGCATCACAGAACACACAGCAAAGTCCCACCTCCTAGAATAACTGGGCCCTGCAGTTTTCAGCTATTCCAATGACTTTAATGAAGTTTCTGAGAGAAAAATCAAGTCTGGCGCCTACAAGAACAACATTGGACACTTAACAAGTCATGACTTCAGCCTAGTATCTTACTCTCTCTCTTCCTCTGTCCCTTCAACTACCTAGCTTTGTTGACAGCAACAATGTCCACCTGGTCTAATTTAGGAAACAATGTAATGAAAGATTCTCAAATGCTGCTCTAATATACTGTCACAAGTTAAGCCTGTTAATAATCAGTGTCATAGGTTTACTGTGATAATGAACAGTTTCTGTCACATAACAAACATGATATAAATACTTGTTAGTTTAGTGGAAACTCTCAAATAAAATCTTCTCACCAATCCAATCAGCTCTCCAGCCACTGGATGGGAAACGAAGTAATCTGTGTGGGCTAAAACAGTTTCCTGGTGAGAAAGTCTCTGTAAGGAGCCTGCTGTGAGGCCCCACTGCCTGCTTATGTTCAACGGGTGGAAACATGTAGAGTAATATTGAAAAAGTTTTGTTTCTATTTTACTTCTCCAAATGTCAATAAATACCACATCTAGCAAATTATTTTATGTGCTGTCTTAGTTAGGATTTTATTGCTGTAAACAGATACCATGACTAAGGCAACTCTTATAAGGACAACATTTAATTGGGGCTGGCTTACAGTTTAGAGGTTCAGTCCATTATCATCATGGAGGGAAGCATGGCAGCAGCCAGGTAGATGTAATGCTGCAGAGGTAGCTGAGAGTTCTACATCTGGATTGGCAGGCAGCTGGAAGAAACTAGATTTGCCTAGAATACTTGAAACCTTCACGCCCACTCCTTGTGACTTCTTTTCTCCAACAAAGCCACACCTCCTAATAGAGCCACTTTCTTTGAGCCTCTTGGGGTGGGGGGATTTTGATTCAAACCACCATATATGCTAAGTACAAATGCTTTGTATTAATATTTTTAAAGACACGGTCCTATAGTGATATCATAGATCGGAATAAAGTCTCGGTTCCCTTATTGATAATATTGTGATAAAGTTATTTCTATATCTATAATAATATATAATAAGAAAATTAGTGTCTGGGTGTGTCAGCTTCCCGTCGTTCTGTCCATGCTTGAGATAGTCCAAGAGGAAAGACTTACCTTGTCTTACTAGTTTAGGTGTTTTATGTCACTGGCCCCATAAGCTTTGGTCGGTGGTATCACAAAGGAGAACACACGTTGTCTGGGGAAGAAGAAGACAGTCTCCTTCGAGGGCTCAGCCCTGTCACCTAAGAGTTCTTCAGGTTTCCTCCGTCTCCCTGATGCACAGTGAGCTGGGAACCAAGGTGTTGCACACGGACCATCCAGGGACATTCTAGACTCGGATTGTAACCTTGAGCTATTTCCTAGGAAGCCGTCTCAATGCAAGAATGCATCTGGAGAGCGCATCGGGGAAAGACAAGAAGCCGGGAGAGCACATTAAAGGCTCCGCAGACAACCTTCACTCCTTCTTCCTTCGCCTCTTGCCCCAGCTGGCTAAGGCACCTCATAAACTAGGATGAGTTATGGGGGTCGCCTCTTCACAGACCTCCATGTGACAAAGCCACAGACGTTCTTCATCGTATAGTAAACTCTGCGCCCGAAGCAGGGTGGGCTGGCTGCTTGGAGCTACTCCTCACTCGATCTCTCTTCCCAAGAGCTGCAGGGGACTCTCCAGACCACTGGGCCTGCTGCACAGCTGTGGTGCCGACTGCACAAAAGAGAAGTGCTACTTCTGTGTGTCTTTCGACTTGTCCCCCTGAGAGCAGGGTTCGCGCGCAGTCATGGCCTGACCCTGAGACTGAGGAGACAGAAGAAGCAGAAAAGTATCTGGGGAGGGTGGTTTTCTCTGGAGCTGCTCATTGCTGTTAGCAGCAAAGACTGAATGTCAATGTAAAGCTCTTCAAGTTGGACGGAACAAAGAACTGCCCATCTACATGGTCTCACCTCCCATGTACTGACAGATTTCCTTTGGGGCACAGTGCCTCGCATATAATAAGGAGGTTGCAGCCACATGTGTAGGCGTTCAGCCCTGGCACCCTCCAGCCTCTCCTTTCCCTGGACTGCTACAGCTCTGCAGACTTGTCATGTTAATACTGACCCCCAAAGTGGATCAGGGTTCTGTTGCACTATCTGCTAAACACATTGCAACCAACTGACAGTGTATCAGAAAGGTGAAGACTTAGAAGAGAAACAACCCACCAGTCATTAAAGACAGGTCGAATCTGTTAGGTTCTTTAAGGTGTCCTTTGAAGCTACTTGTTTATTAATTATTTACTCATTCACTCATTCATTTATTTATTAATGCATTCGTTTATTCAGACATGGTCCCACTATGTAACCTCAGCTAACCTGAAATCACTGTGTAGACCATGTTCTTCTTGAGCTCACAGAGACCTATGTTCCTGTCTCCCTCGTACTGGAGGTAAACTGTGTAATATCATGACTAGCTAAAGCTACACATGTTAGACCTGTATAAAATGAGATTTAGTATAAGCTAGATTCTGGAAGCCTTGGTATACCCTTCATTACAGGAGTGTTCTTGTCTCCCTTGGTAACAGAGAATGGGAATGTTGTCCCTACCTGTATATCATCTATAGTTAATACTGGATCAGCCTCTACTAAATATTTTGAGAAATATTTTTTTAATTTAGTTTTTAGTTCTAAGGTTACCCAGGAGTACAGAGCACCAAGCACCTGTGGATATGCATGTAGCACTGAGCACCAATTACTTTGGATGTGTGTGTAGCACTGAGCATCAAGTACTGTGGATGTGTGTGCAGCACTGAGCACCAAGTACTGTGGATATGTGTGCAGCACTGAGCACCAAGTACTGTGGATGTGTGTGCAGCACTGAGCATCAAGTACTGTGGATGTGTGTGCAGCACTGAGCATCAAGTACTGTGGATGTGTGTGCAGCACTGAGCACCAAGTACTGTGGATGTGTGTGTAGCACTGAGCACCAAGTACTGTGGATGTGTGTGCAGCACTGAGCACCAAGTACTGTGGATGTGTGTGCAGCACTGAGCACCAAGTACTGTGGATGTGTGTGCAGCACTGAGCACCAAGTACTGTGAATGTGTGTGCAGCACTGAGCACCAAGTACTGTGGATGTGTGTGCAGCACTGAGCACCAAGTACTGTGGATGTGTGTGCAGCACTGAGCACCAAGTACGGTGGATGTGTGTGCAGCACCGAGCACTGTGGATATGTGTACAGCACTGAGCACCGAGCACTGTAGGTGTATGCACAGCACTGTGGACCTCTTTCTGTAGGACCCTGAATGACTCCTTTATTCTCTGAATCACATTTTCCCATCTAGAAAAGAAAGAATTAGGTTCGATTGTCTGAAAGATCTTATTATAAAAGAAAAGTCTAAGTCACTGGTAATTCAAACATATATGCAATTTCCAGGGAGTTTAATACAATTAACATTGCTTGAATTACCAGCTTGGACTCTGTCTTCAGTCGTGTGTTCCACGCTTGTCTGGCCCATGAAGGTGAGTTGTCTTTTTGTAAATATTAGAACAATGTTCACACTGTCTAGTCCTTCACACTGGGTTTTGATCTTCCTCATGTTCTTTTTTTTTTCTTCCTCCCAAAGCTTTTCTCTTATTCTCTGGTGTGGGTGACAACCATCAAAGTCACAGGCACCCAGCAGACGAAACCTTGTTGGTCACAGCTGTACTGATAATTAGCTCATCTTCTTAGAAAGCCACAGGACATCTATTCAAGGCTCGGGACAGACCCATATTCTCCGAGGCACTGGGAAGAGGAATGAGAACCCTGCAAAGTTGACGACTGCTGGTGAAACTCAAAGACCCATAGTAGCACTGGGCTGAGGTGCATTTCCTCAGCTCCGTGGAGCAAAAGCTCGGAGTGTTGAATTCAGAGCAACGGAACGTGGTCGCCCCTGAAGTGGTGGGACACATCTATTCACACTTTCAACAAGTACTGCCTTGTGTTTCAAAAGGTTTCAAACTATAGTCTTGCTTTTTAATTAAAAGAACCACTGAAATATCTAGCATTAAGAGTAACACACACACACACACACACACACACATACACACACACCCCATATACCACCTGACAAAGGTCTTTGGAAAAGCATTATTGACCCCCTTGTTGTGCTCTCTTGCTCATTTGTGTATCCATTCTATAGGCACTTGTTGTGACTGTTGACTAACTGTTGGATCTGATATAAAGCATGAATGATGCAAAGATGGAAGTAGTCTCCAACTCTGAAGATTCAGCATGCAATAAGACATGGCGTGGGTGAGGAGTCAGCGGATACAGAGAGCAGCCCCAAATAAATCTTGTCTATTGACTCGAAGCTTGCCACTGCTTTTATGAGCTTATGGGTAGCAGGCCTCTGAACTGAACTGATCCAAGCAGCACTGACAGTCACCCCTGAAGGCACTGCTGTGCTATCGACTCTCTCCTATTTGTCCTACACACTCATGATAAAAAGCAACATGTAAGTGCTAAGTGTGAGTACTCCCACCACCCAGTTAATAACTTAATGCTGACATCTGGGTCATGTGTCAAGCTTCAGACAACAACCCAACTGCACTAAAATGCAGCAGTATGGTGTCATCAAATAAAGCCATCCAGGGATGATAAAATTTTATGTATTTTTATGCTTTTCCTATGTACAAGTCAGCAAATCTGCACTAGTAATTTGTAATGGACATAAATTGATATTAATATAATAGCTTGTATTTAATGTAACCGTCCACTTTGTCTCATGGTCCACAAAGTGTGTAATAATCGTGAGATGCACAAGTTTTCCCATGGGAGTTGTGGACTTGAGTCAAGAGAAGAAGCCAACTCATAGCAATTCAGCAGGGAGGGGTAGGAAAAGAGATGTGCCGTCTGCACTCGCTGCCTTCTTCCTGTCTCCAGCCAGCACCCCATTGGCTGAACACAACCAGAAGGCAGCTAGCCCGGGAGCCCACTGATACCCCCAGAGAGGCAGCTGCTCCTGTGTACAAACACGATAGGGTTGGGAAAACCCAAGCAGGAAACCTCTAGCATTACAGCAGCAGAAACAGTACAGAAAACTGTGAGCTGGAAGCTTTGAGAGAAAAAAAACAGAATTTTCAATGTATTTAAACCTAGGCTCCAGGCCATAGGTTTCAACATTGAAACAAGAATGACCATCAGCGCCATTAACAAAAATAGAAACATAACTAGTAACATTCTCGATAGAAAGGACCCAAAAATGTTCATATGTTAGATAGGAAGTCTAAAATCACAGTATTTATTTGAAGGGAAAATGATAAAACTTCACCAGTTCTAAAAGAACTAAACACAACACTATAGATACAGCAAAAGCCTGACGGCTCTAACTCATAAGAAGTGAAATGGGGAAATGCATGGCTTCCAGCTGTGAAGAACAGCATGTGTCTGCTCTGAAGGACCTGGGTGTGTTGTCAGAGTACACACTGGTGTGTTCAGAATGTGGGTATTGATCAGTGCCAGTGCTGATCTGAAGCCCTGCTGTGCCTCAGAACAATCCAGCCCATCACTCTGAGCCCTGGTTGCTGGTTCCTGCCTCTGCTGAAGAGCTTCTGAGAGAGCCTTGTGCCGATAATTAAGAAGACTCATCAGTCATTCTGTTTGCATGAATAATTTCTTTATGAAAATTTAATATTCCTCAGGTGAACTTTTTGAGACATCACTGAATTGGCAATATCCCAGTAATTTTCCATTTAAATCATATGCATAAAAAGTATCTGACACAATTCATTTGTCTCTTCAATTAAGATTCATGTCAAAGTGGAAAATGACATGAAAAATGGTACCAGATTCTGTGAGTATATGAGAGAAAAAGAAAGCCCAACATGTTTCAGGCATTTGCTATGCACTAAACACATATATTACTGAATTTGCTATAAAAATATTAGCACTGCTATTCTATGTAGCATCCATTTATCTAGCTTGCTGTGGCTAGATAATTTAACTTACCTGAAAAGAGTAGTATGCACACCCAGGATGAACAAAAGTCTCTTTGTTCTGACTTGGGATGCTTCAAATGTAGCCTTTGCAAATCACCATCCTAAGTTGGCTCTAATTACGTCACATGAATGATGACACAGGGGTGAGACACAGGAGATATCCGGGAATGCTTAGTCAAGCAGTGACCAAGGTTAGAGAGCAGCAATGGAGACTTCACAGTTTCCAGCTGAGGACAAGCCTCATGGAGCCCAGATGTGTCTGCCAAGTGGCTCTCCTCCACGTCTCCGGTTTTCATCTCCATAACTGGCTAGGAGATGGTACAGTCCTATCTCAAGCCAAACATTTTCAACCATGCACACAGAATATTCTGACATGCTCAGTGATTACCCAGAGAAACATGAGCTAGTCCTCCACGCTGGTCATATTAATCATCAATCACTATTGATGCCACACGAAGGAGCACACAAGAAGTTTGAGCATATTTGGAGAATGGGCCGCTTTTATGTTACAAAGTATTTGGGCAACATGAGAGCTGTTGAAAAGCCTATTTCAAATTTCCCATCTTAAACAAATAAAAATCAATTATTTAAGAACTCTGTCAGGCAAGTCTCTGCTAGTCACATTCAAATCTATGAGGAAGTAATCTGACCGCATTTCAAGAAGACAAGTTTCCAGGAATCCAAGGCCCATACCTAAACATAATAAAAGCAATATACAGCAAACCAATAGCCAACATCAAACTTAACAGTGAGAAGCTTGAAGCAATCCCACTAAAATCAGGGACTAGACAAGGCTGCCCACTCTCCCCCTACCTATTCAACATAGTACTGGAAGTCCAAGCCAGAGCAATTAGACAGCAAAAGGAAATCAAAGGGATACAAATTGGAAAGGAAGAAGTAAAAACATCACTGTTTGCAGATGACATGATAGTATACTTAACTGACCCCAAAAATTCCACCAGAGAACTTCTACAGCTGATAAACAAGTTCAGCAAAGTGGCTAGATATAAAATTAATTCAAACAAATCAGTAGCCTTCCTCCACTCAAAGGACAAACATGTGGAGAAAGAAATTAGGGAAAAGATACCCATCACAATAGTCACAAACAATAAGAAATACTTTGGTGTGGCTCTAACTAAGCAAGTGAAGGACCTGTATGACAAAAACTTCCAATCTCTAAAGAAGGAAATCTAGAAAGTTCTCAGAAAATGGAAAGCTCTCCCAGGCTCATGGATTAGAAGGATCAACATTGTAAAATGGCCATCTTACCAAAAGCAATCTACAGAATCAATGTAATCCCCATCAGAATTCCAGCCCAGTTCTTCATTGAGTTGGAAAGAGCAATGTACAATTTCATCTGGAATAACAAAAGACCTAGAATAGTGAAATCCATTCTCAACAACAAGAAAATATCTGCGGGAATCACCATCCCTGACCTCAAGCTATACTATGAGGCAATTGTGTTAAAAACTGCATGGTACTGGTACGGAGATAGGCACGTGGATCAATAGAATAGAATAAAAGATCCAGAAATGAGCCCTCACATATATGGTCACTTAATTTTTGACAAAGGAGCTGTAAACATTCAATGGAAAAAGGACAGCCTCTTCAACAAATAGTGTTAGTCCAACTGGCACTCAGCATGCAGAAGAATGAAAATAGACCGTTTCTTATCTCCTTGTACAAAGCTCAAGTGCAAGTGGATTAAAGATCTTCACCTTAAACCAGGTACACTGAAACTATTAGAAGAGAAAGTAGGGAAAACCTTAGAACACATAGGCACAGGGGAAATTTTCCTGAACAGAACACCAATGGCTCATGCTTTAAGGTCAAATATCAACAAATGGGATTTAATGAGATTGCAAAGTTTCTGTAAGGCTAAGGACACTGTCAAGAAAACAAAATGGCAGCCAAGAGATTTTGAAAAGATCTTTACCAACCCCACATCTGATATAGGCCTAATATCCAAGGTATACAAAGAACTCAAGAAGTTAGACACCAGAGAATCAAACAACCCTATTAAAAAATGGGGTACAGAGCTAAACAAAAAAATTCTCAATTAAGGAATATGGAATGGCTGAGAAGCATCTAAGGAAGTGCTCAACATACTTAGCCATCAGGGAAATGCAAATCAAAATTACCCTGAGATTTCATCTCATACCAGTCAGAATGGTTAAGATAAAAAATTCAGATGACAGCAGATGCTGGCGAGGATGCAGAGAAAGAGGAACACTTCTCCACTGCTGGTGGAATTGTAAACTGGTAAAACCACTCTGGAAATCAGTCTGGCAATTCCTCAGAAAACTGGACATAGTACTACCTGAAGACCCAGTTATTCCACTTCTGGGCATATACCCCAGAGACACTCCAACATACAACAAAGACACATGCACCACAATGTTCATAGCAGTCCTATTTATAATAGCCAGAAGCTGGATAGAACCCAGATGTTTTTCAGTAGATGAATGAATACAAAAATTTTGGTATATTTACACAATGAAGTACTACTCAGCTAACAGAAACAATGACTTTATGAAATTCTTAAGAAGATGGATGCATCTAGAGACTATCATCCTGAGAGATATAACCCAGTCACGAAAGAACAGACATAATATGCAGTCACTGATAATTGGATACTAACCTCAGAAAGCTCTGAACACCCCCAGAAACAACTCACAGACTATATGAAGTTCAAGAAAAACAAAGGCAAAAAGAAAAAAAGGAAAAAATCATTATGCTTAATCTTTACACACCAAGAAAACTTTGGCTATTTCCAGGTTACATCTTGTTTTACATGTACTTTATGCTCATTGTAAATAGTAAGATTTTAAGGCACACTATCAAACCTTTAAAAAAATCAAGTACTGACAAAAATGTATTCATATACTATTATGCAAAAATGCTTTTAAAAATCTGTACATTTATCTTTTTTTAAATAAAGATGTTCAATTAAAAATAAAATTGATAAAAATAAGCAAAAAAAAAAAAAAAAAGATACGATTCCATTGCTGGCGTCGGGTCAGAGGGCTGTGACTTCAACCAGTTCACATTTAAAGCCTCAAGAATCCACACATGCTTTACTACGACCCATTTGGACTTCTCTGAATCCCTGATTCAGATATGAAAGTGGTCTTGCTGACCAGAAGGTCAAATTCACTCCCTGTGGCGGGCATCACGTGTTTGCCCAGGGCCAGCATGGGCTGGCTGGCTTTCCTGCTTGTTCTCTATCATCAGGAGACAATATTCAGTGTCTCTATTGCCATGGACCTTTGGGAGAGAATTATGGTCGCCTTCCAACCACATGACCCAGAGCCTTAGTCACAAAGCTGCTAATGTTGACCAGATGACAAATAAGGAAAACATCCTGTTAAGAGCCTTACAGGGATCTCTTCAGGCAACAAAGCATTAAAGGAGAAGGTAGAGGATCGCGATCGGCGAGAGGTCCCACCTACATCTCCCACAGCCGCGCCCACTGACCAGTGGTGCTCGGACAGTAGCCCTCAGTCACTAAAGACTGTCGTGACGAGGGAGATTCTCATGGTGTTTGACTTTATTACAGCCGAGCCAAATCAAATGTACAGCCACTGCTTCCTTAGATGTCTATATTTCACTTAAACTAGGATAAAGCAAAGAAACTGGAATATTGTCTCATCATGCATTCTAAATCAGCCCGGGTAGAAAATAATGGGGAGTTAATCAGATCACTGAGACTCTAATTCACTTGCTATTGATCGGGCAGATTCCTAATGGGATGGCAGACCAATTTCAAATTACAGTAAGCTGACTTGTCCTGGAATACCAATGACCAGGCTGGAGGATGAGCCAAAGGGACCAGGAGTCCTGCTCTCTGGTGCTGCCGGCGGCCCGCAGGACCGACTGTATAATCCGGCGCGGCATTTAGCTAATTAATAAGGGATTGATGAGAGCTTTGGTTTTGAAAGCAGCCATCTCACTTGAATAAACATGGGACCAGAGCCCCAAGAGGAACGCTGGCATGGTCCCCAGAAGGCAGGTAGACACTGAGAGCCGGTGGGAAGTAATGCAATTAGCTCAGGCTTTTAATTATATTAATCAGTGACTTCATAGGCACCCACTGCAGAGAGACTCGCTTCTTACCTCTGCCAGCTCCATGTTTCTGATTCCTTCCTGAGTAGGACGGAAAGCTCAGTCTAAGGTCAGCATGCATTCCCCCCCCCCACATAACACCCATGCATATACATGCATATACATGTACACATGCATACACACACATGCATGTGCGCACTTTTGTTTATTTTTTGTCATGAGAAAGAAGGAAAAAGTAGAAAAGAGAGATGTGGTGGTTAGCAGTAATGAGCATTTTTTAGAGAAACAAAAGCTAAGAACTGCATTGGCCAGGATTAGTAACAACTAGTCTTTCTGCCCAGGGTGTGAACACATGACTTGTATAATCACATGGCTGGACTCCCATTTGAAAAACAACCCTAAAGTAAAATACTAAATCTGGCACAATTGTTCTCACTAACAGTAACCCCTTGACTTATGCTCTCTTTTGAGCATCTTTTCTTCCTTCCTGTATATGCCTGTGAGCACATTGTTTTGTATGCATATGATTGCTGGCACACATTGGTGTGTCTGAGTCTGCAGGGTGGGTATACATGTTTGGTGTGCCGGACTGGGTGACCCTATGTGCCATGTGGGTTCACTAGAACGTCCTGTCTTCAGAAGTCCCAGCAGCAGCCTGGCATCACAGAGAAAGGCTCTGATGTGAACTGCTTCCTATAAGTCACAGACTTAGCTACATGCCTCTGCCCAGTCCCTCCTTACAGAGAAAGCAAAGCCATTGTTCTCTATGCCTCCCTTTTGCCTGAACTGAGCTCACTGAATATATCCTTTAGGTAGCTTGACTTTTACAACCCGTGGCTGGCGGCAGCGTTGTTACAAATATGAGCCAGGTGCAGTAACATCTCTATTTTACAGAAAACTGTGGCACAGGAGAATAATGACTTTGCCTAAATACATGTCCATAGTAAGCCAAATATATAGTATGGCGACCCTCCCCGAAGTCCGTGGAGGTACATGGGTGTGCCCAGCCCCAGGATGCAGAGGCAGCCAGATCTCAAGAGTGTGAGACCAGCAGTGGGCAGATCTCAATAAGCCTTGTCTCAAATAAGCAAATATCCAGATCTATCACCACTGGGTCAGCCTGGGCAGCAGCCTGTAAAGTAGACAGTGGCGAGCAGAGAAAGACAAAACTACTGCTCTTGACGGTAGTAACTGAAATGTGGCCATTCTGAAGCAGACTGTGGATTTACCCATGTAGAGGTCAGAAAACAGCACAACCTCAACTCATCTACTTTACCTGATGTAGACTCCTTATTTGGTGCTGTTGCTGTTGCTACTGTTGCTGCTGTGGTTACAGAATATTCACACTATTTGGCCTCAAGGATTCTGGGGATTTTCCTGTCTCTGTCTTGCATCTTTCTGTAGCAACATGAAGACCTCAGACATGTACTACTACACCCAGCTTTATGTGGGTTGCAGGACTTGAACTCAGGTCCTTATGATTGTGTGATGAGTTCTTTATCAGCTGAGCCATCGCCACAGTTCAAAGTTTATATAGTCATTATCGAGATAAGATTCAGATATTTGCTCGGATTCATAGATGGAGAGATCTACGCATATGAAGGAAACATGGGGCAGAGATGGGAATCGGCTGTGTAGGACGCAAAGATGGAGATTCCAAGTGGAGTGAGATGTTATCCAGGCTCTTGGGACTGTCCCACATGACAACAATTTGAGTGCTGTGGTCTTGTCCCAATCAGATCAAGCAGTAGCTGAAGGAAACTATGGGACTTTCAGGGTCAGATGACCTGAGAATTCACCAGTGAAGTTCCCCACAGTACTGCAGACAGGAATAAATACTCTCTTCACCTAAGGGGCTCACAATGCTCTGCTTTCCCCGTGTTCGCTTGCTTCTCACCTCTCGGTAGTTCTACACAGTGGTTAAGAAGTAAATCCCTGAGATGATAAACACCAACAGACTTCCCCTAGAGCCTGAAGAAGAGGGAGAAGAGAAATTCCAGCTTAGTGATTGTTACACACGTGTATTGATGTAACATTTGGTGTAAATGTTGGTGTAAACGTTGCCCAGCCACGTGAATGGGAGTAGACAAGCCAGGCTCTAGACAGGGAGTGACAATAACATGTTTCAATTTCTCACTTCGGGATCCTCTAGAAAAGAAAGAGATACACTTTTCTGCCATCTTTGCCATGGGGTAGAGACAAGAAAACATGGAAGAAGACATTCCTCCTTCTGATTTTGCTCTTTCATGTTTCAGATAATAATTTTAACGTTTTCCAGAAAATGAAGGCTAAGTAGTCATGGCCCTTCTTAGTCAATAGTATTCAGTAGCTCACCCCAGATGAGAAAGGGGCTCACTGTAAAACAGTTTCCTTCCCTCCCCTCAATCCTTTTATTTGTGCAATGGAAGCAGAATGGTTAGAGTAACAACTCATTGTTATCAGCAGCATTTCTTGGGTACCAACTAAGGTGTTCTTTCACCAAGCATCCCATGAGCTACAGCTGCTCACATTCCCAGCCATCTGCCCCTTGCATACAAACATAATACATGTGCATCACATATCACACTAACATATACATATTACACACATATACATACATCATACATATATACACACACCACACACATACATCACACACATATCATACTCACATATACATATCACACAAATATACATACAACACATAAATGCATCACATATACATATCACATTCACACATTGCACTAACATGTATATATTGCACACATATACATACATCATACATATACATACACATCTCACACATACATCACTCACATACACCACATACACACACACAATTTAAAAAATGAATAAACCACAAGAAAACAACACATAAGAAGCTTCAGTTTGAATCTTAACCAGTCAAAAAAAAATCTGTATTCTGTCTTCTATACATTGTTCATTAGGAAAATACTGAAGGCATGTTGTAATTTTCACTCTGGGAATCAAAGATCTTTGAGCTAAATTCCTTTGACTCAGTAGAGAATACTTCATACCCATGCCTTTGTGGCAGTATTCACAGTAGCCAAAAAAGGCAACCAGCCTAAAAGTTCACCAGCAGGTAAACAGACAAAATGTGAGGTTTTCTAAAGATAGGTGCTAGATAGATAGATAGATAGATAGATAGATAGATAGATAGATGATAGACAGATAGAGAGATAGATGATAGACAGACAGATAGATAGATAGATAGATAGATAGATAGATAGATAGATGATAGATAAATGATAGATAAGTAGATATATATATACACATAATACATACATACACAATACATACATACATGTTACAACAGAGATAATGGTGGCAATGATAAGAGGGTGTGTGTAATTTTATAATAGAGTGGATCAAACACAGGACCTCTCATTTTGCTATCCAGGTATTCTAAAACCAAGCCATATATTGAGATCTTGGTTTTATGAGACACTATTGTAATCCAGGCTGACCTTCGACTTGAAGTCCCCCTGCCTGATTGGCATATGTTTGTGAAGCATTTCCAATGATAGCTTTAAAGACGGTCCTACACTCTTTATTCTTTAAACTATTCTAGTTATACTAAGTTCTGAGTTGCAATTTGAGTATTTCTTCTGTCCTATATTATTAGTATATATTATAAAAGGATGCTTGCGCAGACACGGTTTGGTCGTTCTATGTAACCACATAAGCACCCCTTTCGTGAAGAATCAGAACCCTTCCTTTGCCTCCCTCGCACCATTTGCAGGAATGCTAAGGCCACAGCGCTGCCCCAGGCAGTCAATGCTCACACCACAGCTCACACCGCAGCTCTGTTGCCCCAGAGTACACATTAGTGGTCTTCAACTCAACATAGCTTCAAGTGTTCTCTGTTTAATTTGTAGATGGTGTTTTATCATTGAAAGATAAAAATTAGAAATGTCTTATTGCCCTTTGTTGTTCAGAAAGATTATGTGATATTTAAAACCGTTCACTATTCACAATTTTCTATCACACCCCTTATCTTTGACCCCTAGAAGCCAATGCTCCTCAGGAGACAACACAGTGGAGTTCGCTGGTTCAGAATCTGTTCAGTGGTTCCACTCATGGCCCGTGCAGAACCCAAGGGCGCCTTTCCCTTTTGTATTTAAGATTCCATCAGGACCAAACAAAGAAATCGATAAGCAAGAGGAATTTTTCATGGAGGCTTAGGATGTGGAAGAAAATTGTCCTGTGTACTGACGACAACAGATGAGACATGCCAACGTGTGTGAGTGTGCTTACGTGTGTTAGAGTCACTACAGGCTGCAGATAACTCATCTCAAGGATGAAAGTTCTCTTCATTCCTCAAAGCACAGAACTTGATATAGAATGATGGTCTAGCTCACAGACTTAGCTGTGGCCCTCTCCAGTCAATGGATGCAGCAACAGACAACTATCAAAGCCCACAGGACCAGGTCTGATACCCACCCTTCCCATCCCAGTTGGTAGGGAAAAGAAAGACTGTCAAGGGAGACAGTTGTCCTCCGTGGTGGGCAAGCACAACAGTGATTGGTAGCTTTGTCCCAGGGCACCCGAGAATTGACAGGGAAATTATTAAACCAGTACAATAATGGGCATAGGTTCCACGGGGCAGCCCTAAATTTCTTTATAAAACAGAGAGGCTGCTTGTGTTCTTAGGAAACCCAACACCAGAGGCAGCATGCAGGTGGTACTAGGAGGAAGCAGAGGCTTCGCACTTTAACTGAAGATCATTGTGTGAATGAATAATAGTGCACATTTAAACGACTATTTTACAGAAATATTCAAGGATCTCACTCCCTTCTCACAGTGGCATTCCGAGTCTCCATGAGATCCCATCCTGTTGGCAGGAATCTCCTTTCCTCTGAAGGCTGAACAAATGCATCCTGAGCATGTGATTTTTGCAAGGCAATTTCGTGTGATAAGGAATATTTCAATGAAAGACTGAAGTACTCTGTTGGGGTGTTTGTTGCATTGGATTAAAGTGTCCCCTCAGAGTTCTGAGCCTTCCAGACACTCTGATTTGCAAACAGGGTCACTAAAGATAGTTAAGATGAGGCTATGAAACCATATGCTTACAAAGAGTGATAGACAGACAGACAGACAGACAGACAGATTGGTAGATAGAATGTAAAATTGGTGTGATACATTTATAAACTAAGGAACAATGAGTATTACCAACACATGTACAACCCGAACCATGTGTATTTGATGCACACACAGGAGTGTGTTGTATAAGAATGGTTTGGTAAATGATGGACCACATTTGCAATGAGAAATTCACAAGATGACATGGCCTAATGGTACTGTCACTGCCTTAGACTGTGCAAGTTCACTTCAGTTTCCAGGCAATGATGAAACAGCCAAACTGTGTCTCTCAGGATGTGTCCCTGTACACGGCTCTGTATGATCCCACCATGGATATGAAATCTCTCCTGAGTGTCTGAGAGCTT
Organism: Micromys minutus; assembly: GCF_963924665.1. Taxonomy (NCBI): domain Eukaryota; kingdom Metazoa; phylum Chordata; class Mammalia; order Rodentia; family Muridae; genus Micromys; species Micromys minutus. The sequence continues at coordinate 29,311,761 of NC_137980.1, forward strand.
CTGCAGAGGTGCTGGAACCCTGTCCTGACTCCTCTAGAGCACCCCACATGCCTGCCTTTCGGTGTTTTCAGTGAAAGGCTATTGATGCCAGCCCTGAGGACCCAGTCAAGGTGACCTGGAGCTGAATTGAAAGTCTTCAGAAGCCTACAGCCTCCGATGCCTAACTTGTGGGAGAACTGAAAGCTAAAACAGACACATCCGGTGCACAGTCCAGCTTGCACAGGGCTCAGGACAGAGTCCTGCTATACCTCCTTTTACCACCTCACGTCCCACTACAGGGCTTAAACACCCAGCATGTGAAATTTGTTTGGACAAATTTTGTTGGTGGCGCTCACTTCAGAGAGATCTCAGGACCTGTATATCTAGTAGAACTCCCGTGAGCAAATGGGTCCAGTGAGGGAACCCACAGGCACCACATCTCAGAGGATTCCGTGGCATGCCCATAAATTTCACTAATGACGTTGATCAGCTGTAAATTGTTATTGATAAATGTCAGACCCGAATTCTGCTGTTTGCAAAGCTTTCTAAAACCCGAGCACATGCACAGAAGGCACAGAACTCGGAGGGACAGACACGCTGAGAGGTTGTGCACCTCTTCCAGTGCTGTGAGTAAAGGAGGCGGACCATGTGGCAGGATCATGCTGGTTCACATTTTTCACCTCTGATAACCATCAATGGAGCAAGGACCTTATTGATTGGCTACTTTGGATGGGCTTCAGAAGTTTGGAGGGTTCTAAGCTAGGCATCTTTTGTTCTTAACACTGTTGGCATTTCGTCTAGGCTGTGCCCAACAGTTACCTGGAAATAGCTAGGTGTACCTGACTCACAATAAAAGGGGCTGCTTGCAGCCCCCTCTCTCTTACTCCCTTCTCTTCTTCTTTTGCTCCTGATCCTTACCTGAGTGAATCTCTCCCCTCCCCCATTACCCTCACCTCTCCCTCTCCACATGCTCATGGCCAGACTCCCCACCCCTCACCTTTCTCTGTCTCTACTCCCTCAACTCCCCTCTCCATACCTTGAATAAGCTCCATTCTGTACTATACCATCCTGTGACCTGTACCTCAGGGGGAATGGATGCCTCAGCATGGGCACCACAAAGGGAGTCCCTTCCCCCACACCATACATGTCTCTGGTTTCTCTTTCTATTTATACAACACAACAACCAGAATCATGTTTCTGATGTGAATCTGCCCCGGAATGCTATTGTTTGGCTCTCTAGTTGAATGGTTTGAGATCGGCTCTCGCTATGTAACCCAGGCTAGCCTCCCAGTTCCGGTGTTTACCTTGCTTTGCTGTTTGATGAACTTGGATGGTAGACTGAGCTATCCCAGATGAAAGATTTCAAAGACAATGACTGCAGAACAGATGGAGAAATAACAAAATTAAAATCAAAATTACATTGGGATTTTATCTTATGCCTGTCAGAATCTCCAAGATCAATAAAACAAGTGACAACTCATGCTGGTGACAATGTGGAGTAGGGAAAACACTCCTCCATTGCTATCAGAATGTAAACTTATATAGACGCTATGAAGACGTGTGGCAGTTTCTGAGGACGCTGGGGATAGTGTACCCCAAGATCCAGCTGGGTCAGTCTTTCTATTTTTTTATTACCTTTCAGATGCCTGTTTGTTCTCTATAGAGAGACAAAACGTGTGCATTCTGATAGGAAATGTCAAGAAAATTTGACAAGTTGGGGAAAGAAAAACTATGGTCAGAATATATTGGGTGGAAAAAAATATCTATTTTAAAAAAAAATACAGAAAAGGGGGAATTTTATTTTAGAATGGCATTTTATTAATTCTTTGAGAATTTTGTAAGCTGTATTTGATCAGATTTCTCCAGCTCGCACAGATATATCCCAGTTCTCTACATGCCCAACCTGTGTTCACTCTCTCTCTCTCTCTCTCTCTCTCTCTCTCTCTCTCTCTCTCTCTCTTTCTCTCTCTCTCTTTCTCTCTCTCTTTCTCTCTCTCTCTCTCTCTCTCTTTCTCTCTCTCTCTCTCTTTCTCTCTCTCTCTTTCTCTCTCTCTCTCTCTCTCTCTCTCTCTCTCTCTCTCTCTCTCTCTCTCTCTCCCTATCTATGGAATAACAATGAGTCATCAGGAGTCAGCTTAGTCCTATGTCCACTTAGCAGAGTAATAATATGTTCTCCTCTAAGAGCTATGCCCCGTGTAGTTACAGGTTCTTGGCCCTCATAATGGTGCCAAGTGTAGTTTCCATCATCCAAACAAATAGTTGGCTGTTCCCATAGCAACCTGGGCCCTATTGCACCAGTGATGATGCATCTCCAAGTTAGGCACTGTAGCACATAGGGTTTGAAGCTGAGTAAGGCCAGTGAACACTGAGAGTGTGCTTAGAAACTTCCAACACTATAAAATCTAGCAAGTGGAGATGAGGCATTAGGACCTGCCTCATTTCTTCATGTTAGACCTGCTTCATTTCTTCATGTCTTATGACTCATGTATGTGGTGTCTTTAGCAATATAGTCTTATCTTCAAGTTCTTGGGGAGCCCAAATAAATGGGACTAGCCTATCATGTTTTGGGGGGTCAATGGGATCCCCACAGACCAACAAGTCAAAAGAAGGCAATCAGTTCTTGGTCCTGAGGTTCTAAATTTCTTAATATAAGATGTGTAGTTAGGGTGTTGTCCCCTTTCTTATAGGGAAATTCCATTTAAGCTTTTACATATACAGACACATACTTTTAGAAGCTTCTACAATGGTAGGTTTCCATGTGGCTTTTTCAAAACCCTTTAGAGGGAAATGTTATGTAAGAATATAAGATTTTTTTATTTCTTAGACAATCCGATATTTATTCAAAAGATATTGCTTATTTATTCTACACTAAGTCAGGGCGATTTTTCCTTTATTGTGTTTGGCAAAGACATACTAGGCTGTTTTAATGCTCATTTGAAACTATGACTGTGTTTCACCAAGGGAGCAGGTGCCCTCCTAAACAACTGGGGATAAAGGGCAGAGGGAGCCCTGCTGGGTGTGTTGTCTCTGTCACATGATGCCCAGAAAACTATTTCCTTTCACAGTTTCTTTCGCCTATGGAGACTCCAGTTGTGAACTGAACCCATGGCTCATAAAGCTCTTTCACACAAAATGCATCCCGATCTCCCCAATCCACACAAGGGCACAGCTCTAAAACAATTAGCCAAGTTCCCAAGTTTTTTGTTTCTGTTACTTGTATTTTTTTCAAGTATCACTATTATTAAAAACCTTTAACTTCTCTCATTCAAAAACATAAATCAATGATTATGAAATGACAGGATCAGATGACATATTCACAGCCAAGCTACTTTTGCAGGTAGAGTACAGTTGTGTGTCCACTGTATTCCAGTGTATATTAAAGTGCATTTGTTTAAACACTTCACACTGTCTTTCTATTATGTGAAACCTCAGCTGTGCAACCAGGTGCAAAGCCGAGAGTTTGCTGTTCCTGTTTGTAGAGGAAAGACATCGAAATCACTCATTGTGTTCCTTTAGAAATGTGATTGTTTTGAACTTGAAATTTGACTTCCATATTTTAATATGCCACATAACATTCTATTAGTCTAAGGCGAGCATGACATTTTGAAAAGTAAATGGGCTATGTAAGGCTTTCGTAATAAGACTAAAATTAAGATTATTAAGATTGTTAAGATTAATGGGGAGGAAAACACAGCTTCACAATCAATGACTGTACCTAAATTTGTGATCATTTCAAGTTTGGAGGGAGAGTCACCACAAGTCAAGCATCACAACTTAAAAGTGTAGGCATGTGTGTTAACAATTGGTCATACAAGTATTTGGTAAGACTGAGAATTTTGAGATAACCAAATCTAAGCATCTTTTATCTCCCACAGCTCATGTAATAAGGTTTCATTTTTCTAATCCATAAAACGGAACTGACAACATTTCTCATATATAGTTTGAATAGTTTTTATAACTTTTATTGAATTTGTTCTTTGACAATTTCATCATGATTTTTTATGAGAATCAAATAAAATTCCTGTTTAATAGGTTTATTGGAGTCTCTGGCTCATGGTGAATAGTACTTGGTGGCTATTAATCTGTACTGATATTCATGGATTTAAAAGCTAACATATAAAAACTGCTATTAGATCTAAAGATTGCAGACATCTCAGGATCCAGTAGACAACAAAACAAGCAGTTTCCTAAGCTAATGAAGAGTGATCAACCTGAGAGTTGGACATGCAAACTGGACCAGGAAGTGGGGCATGGTTAATGTAGAGGACCACATTCATGTGCTACAGTACCCTTTGGCTTTAGTTAAAAACAAAACAAAAACACTCAAACTTTACTATCTGCATTGCAGTGGCCAAATAAGATACACGGTATTCCTTCACCAATTATTGCTTTACTCTTTTAGATTTTTATTTTACTTTAGATTTTGAGAATTTCCCACACGAGTCACACGGTTACATCATTTCTACCCCCCCCCCTACTCCAACCTTCTCCTGTGTCTTCTCGCTGTCAAATTGATGACCTCTTCTGCTTCATTATTGTAACAAAAATTACACACACACACAAGCACACACACACACACACACACACACACATGCATTCCCTGGGGAAAACCAATTCCCCCTTTCTCGGCCAACATTAATTACCTGTGACTAGTCATCTAGAGGCAGGTCCTTGTGAGATTTCTCTTATGTATATCTCATATCATCTGATGTCCTTGTGCCACTCTTGTTTAGACAGTCATATTGTGAAGCTTTTAGGGTGCAGCTCCCCTTTATATATAGAAGATGCTGTCTTGTCAAGGACATCCCTGTCCTCTTGATCTGCAGTGTGTCTTCCAACGCTTCAATGCCCCCTGAACCTTCAGTGTAGGGTTAGGTTGTAGATGTGTGTATCTTTCCTTAATCTTCAAGAGCAAACATGACTCCACTGTCCCCTCTCCCATAAGTACACTCACTTTAGGAGATCCTGAAGACAAAATAAATAATTTTAAAAATTGAATAAAAAAATCGTGGCTAAAATGTTAATATTCAAATAGGAGTCACTTTGATAAAATATTGTAATAGCTGTCATGTAGCCATCATATTTTAAGTACATCTAAGTCACCCTTATGTAATCAACCCTATATCCTAACCTGCTTATACTGTCATATTCATTCTTCAGTATGAATGGTTCTCAGCTATGGATTCAACCAGCATGAATTACAAACACTGGAGGAAAAGAAATTTCTTCTGAACTGAGCATGCCCAAGCATCTTTCTTGTCATTGTTCTGTAAATAACATAATGATTGTTTGCATATTGTCTACAATGCATAGGCATTATAGAGATAAAGCATATGGAAAACATGTCAAGGTTTTATAAATGATAGTATCTGCAGAATATTCTGGAACTAATCTTCCATCACTCCCAAGGGGGAACTGTACCTGTAGAGGGCAGTCTGTCTTCAGTTCAGCCTTACCTTTCCATGGTACTAACTCTACAGGGATGCTGTAACATGGCTACTCCCTTCATCTCTGCTTTCTGCATCTGTCATAAACACTGCCCTCCCTGACACTGTTTCTTGAGCCTTTGTCTTTTGCCTTCGTTTCCTAATTAATACTCTTTCAGTAGCATCCTAACTGTCCTAGTCCCTCTAGCATAGCTGTATTCTAAAGAATCCTGACATGTGAGCCCTTTGCCTGTAAGCATCTTCTCCCATGTCCTTCTACAGATGGCATACTGGCACACTAGAGAAGTATCTGTGTCCCTGCTACTGCTTCCAATAAGTTTATCCTTATGGAATGATACCTTGAAGAGAAGTCAATAACCATGCTCCCAACAACCAGCCGTGTGTGAGACAAGTCTTTAAGACAAGGAAGTAGAACTCTAGAGGAAGATTGATTTTAAAATGTTGTCTGGTCTCTATCAGACAAAACACAGTGCTATGAAGATCTTGGGCGGCCTGAGGATGGGGAGGGGTTCCCTGAGATTCTGTCTCCTGGGCATCGCAGGGCCATTTCATGCATGAAATTATAGCAGCTGTGGCAGCCTGAACCAAACCCTATACAAGATCTGCACAAGGATGAACCTATCAACATAGTTGGGTTGAACTCCATTCCAGCCTGGACAGGGGTTTGACTCATGGGGTCTCACCTCTCCCCGAAGAGCTATTGGCAGTAGTGGCTTCTGGGGGAGTGGGGTTTGTCTTTCTTTGGAGGGGAAGCCACTGTAAATCACCTGTAAGCCAGAAAATCACCTCACACACAAGCACATGTGGGCACCCATAATTAAACTCAGTGGGTCATTTTGTAAAAAGACATTAAAGTAGGAGAAAGATTTTGTTTATAAAAAAAAGAGAGATAAAGAGGGGGACTGGGGCCTATGAGAGGATATTAGACACAGATGTGGTCAGAATTCATTGTATACCCATATGAAACGTCCAAAGGAAAAAATTTTAAGACACTGTTTTAAGGTTGACATCTTCTGTCTCCTTTCCTTTTGTGTGCGATATAATGTTGCTAATGGTTCTAATAGTAAGCCCGATGTTCAAAACCACACCTTCATCTTTGTAATAGATAATCCATTGAAGGGACTTGTTCATACTTAAATAGAGATTAATAAGACCCCTAGTCTGGAGGAGCAGAAAGACAGGGTACCCACAAACCCCATGAAGAGGTAAAACTGTGTCTAGGAGGTCAGTGCCACAGAAAGGTCAGGTTCAAACCCAACTAGGGCCATTTAGTGATCAATCACCCTGTGCCCGAGGTGCTTCATGCCCACATATCCGATAAGGCTCAAAGGATTATGGGTTCAGATTTGACTAATCAATCTATTACTTTGCATCCGAAATTTAACAAATATAAAAAGAAACTCATCTGTTTCCAGCCAGTGCCATTTCCCAGGCCCACATCTGCACCACACCTTGGTGGTGCTGTTCAGGGGGTGCCTTTGAGGGTTTCTTCATTTGATAACAATCCTTGACCCATGTCCTGATTGGGGATTTTTGGTCAACACATTGGGCCTTAACCCATGCTCTCTTAGGCTTGTCACACCAGCATTTTCAAAGCCAACAATCAGCTTCAGGCTCACATTGTGTTGTTAAAGGACACCTAAAGAGACCCAGCAGTGTGTGATGGTAGTCTCCTGCCACAGCAGAGCCATGTTGATGACAATAGTCTCCCGCCACAGCAGAACCCTCTCCTCATTCTCTTTGCACAATTCTGTCTCTGTGGGTTTCATTCCAAGTATCACAAGTTCATACAACAGAAAAGCACACCTCTTCCCTGAAATAAAAAATTCCTAATCAGGCACAATAGGTTTATATAGTAGAAAAGATGAGGCAGGAGAATTCCCACAAATTTAAGTCAGCCTACAAACTCGGTTGCAAAAAAAAAAAAAAAAAAAAAAAAAAAAAAAAAAAAAAAAAAAAAAGAGCAGACATTTATCCATGTGTGTGTGTGTGTGTGTGTGTGTGTGTGTGTGTGTGTGTGTGTGTGTTCCTGCTCAAAGTTCTTTATAAGCTAATGTCAATGGAATTCTTCCTTCATTTCAAAGCTAAGTTATAAAGTGTTGAAAACCATGGTCCATGGTGGCTCTCATAACCAAATTCCTATCACTAACCATTTACTTATTCACTTAAAAAACCTGAAATTTATATAACAACTCTGTATGTGTGCTTTTATAAATCGCATGGACTGAATTTTCTAACTAGTCACCAAGAGAAGTTTAGAATTTCTGAGAATCATTCCTTGGTCCCTAGAGAAACGACTTAAAACAGCAGAATGCTGCAAAGTGTTCTTTCATTGCTATTGTAAATAATGGACCTTTCTACATCGCTGGGGTGTCATGTAAAACACATAAGTGAATAAAGGCCGCTCTGCCTTGAGCCAATGAGCGGAGATGAAATATTGAAGGGAAACTCAGCAAGCACAGGACGCTCCTCTGTGCCCTCAGAACCTTTAAATTTACACTACGCTCGGGGTCTCAGACACACTCAGACAGTATCGATTTCCAGAATTTCTCTGTGGAATGCCAAAAACAATAAACAAAAAATAAATCAAAAGCAATAGGCTCCTTCCATTGTGTGTTAAATATCTTCTCCATGAAGTTAGGACAAACAGAGATGTATGGAGAATGCAATGAAGACATAAATCTACTGTCGTAGCGATCGATTTCTGCCTTGTTCCTTTATTTCTAGTAAATAATGACGTTCAGATCTTACCTGGTGACACCAGTAAGAGTCAGCCCCAGGAATCCTGGGTGTGTTTTATCTTAGGCACAACCACCTCGGATGCATCCTCCTCAAGGTCATCAAAGCACCACTGTGTTGTGGAGTAGAAACAATGTTCACTAAAAGTCAGGAGAATTTTACCAAAGGATGCTGGTTCCAAGACCCTAATGTTTAGCTGTGTCTGTGATCAACGGAGCTTTTCGTGTTGCCCTAGATCAAAACAAGAGTTTCTCTAGAAAATGTGGTCCCTGAATGTTACCATTAGGTCACTAAATAGAACTGAATGCTGACATCAATGACCAGATAAACAGCAAAAAGATTCTTTAATATTAACTGTGTCTGATTGGAACAGGGTATCAATCCAAACTGAAACTGTTCAGGTTAGGAGATTCAAATAGAAGTCATTCAACCTATAGAGAATGTGAGGGCAGTCAGAGAAGCTCACCATGTAACTCTATCTAGACCTTCATGTCCCCTCTCTCTGCTCATTTCTCAGCAAACCTTCATAAGATGATTCATGATCCAGCCAGATCATTAGATCTTAGGGCCCAGAGAAAGATGCCAATATATTTATAAGATAAACAATTGAGTTTGAATTCTGAATCTGGCAGCTAATTATCTATATGCCTTCAAAAAAAGAACCATGTAACCTTTCTATATAATGAGGTAGCATTGGAGGTATCCACAAATAGTAATAGATAACTGTCAGGCATCTGCTTAAAGCATGTAGTTTTTATATCTTAGTTTAAAACCAAGATGCTTTCTAGGGGTATAGAGAAAGAATTTTAAAAAGGAAGGAGATTAAAAAGAAAAATAAGATTAAGCTTTGCTTCAGGGTAAAAAAAAAAACACACACACAAAACATAGCTAATTTGAGCTTTCTTTTCCTTTGTTAATGTGAATATCATTTTACAGTGGTGTTATTGTTGACTTTGGCATGCTTGTCTTCAGTGGCAGAGCCACGTACAGCTGAATAGGTTTAATTACATCCCTGAATCAGCCTAAACAGGGTTATTACCTTGCCCCAGCCACCTCCTGCAGGGTATGTGTACGTATCTTATCTAAAAGGCTATGTTTCTCTTACACAGAGATGAATGGGCCAGGGTTCTATGGTACTTTGTGGGTGGATGTCAAAAATAAAATAAATGCTGAATGAGTGTTATAAAGAAATCAATTGTGTCAGCCACAGATTTTCTGGGTCAGTAGGTTGGATGTAATAGAAGCAGTGACAGATGCTGAGGGTTATGACTCCTGTAGTCACCAATCAAGCCATTCAAAGGCGCAATGTGGGAGAGAAAGCAATAATCTACAACCAAAGAGGTGAGAGGCAACCTCCTTCTTTACCCGCTAGATCATTCCATCCACAGAGCCATCAAAGCAGATTCCTTCCCATGCCTCCTCACCGTGAAGGTATCTTAAATAGCTCCACCACATGGTTTCCAGAAACCTAGACCTCAACACAACTTGATTCTTTGGATGCTGATCTATGCTTCTTCCTAAACATTCCGTTATCTATGCCTAACACCTCCTCCCGCCCCTTTGATCCAACGATATTCAGACGAAAGCCATGTCCCCCGGTGACAATTCAATTTTCTCTTGCAAGAATTTGAAAATGTACGCATAGTCAACTGGGAGAGACTGTATCTCCTTTATGCAACTCTTACATTAAGAAGAAGCGAGGTCTATTGGATTAGTATCATAAAGGCAAGAAGAACAAAATGAAAAAGGACGTGTTGGCTAATCATTACTTTGACAGTAATTGTCACGAACAGACCTTCTTTATAGATTTTGGATGTAGCCTTTGGAGCAAAAAAGATTCAGATGCCATGTTGGCCTGAGCTAAAAGGATTTTCAAAAAATTTAATCTTTGAGAGAAGCTCCCAAGATACAGGCTAAAAGAGTTTATAAAGGTCATAAAAAAATTAACTTATCTTGCTGACTAAAGCTTTTTTAATGCACTCTAAGTTACAAAGGAATTGCATCTGGAGCCTTTAGGCCAATGGTCTACTATATTTTTCTCTCATTAGTAAGGACAGCAAAAATCTGCATTTGAATTTTTAGCACCGTAATCATCTCTGGTTCATTAGTCTTTGTGATTGAATACGGAGGGGAGCACGGAGCCAGTGGTGTGGCAGCGCTCTGTCCTTATCGTCTGGCTCACACAGGATTGCTCCAGAGCCACTGGGCTCTACCTGGCCTGAGGCTGACTGCAGCTAAGGAAGGGGCAGACTGGCTGCCAGGCCCACCCAAGCGTGTTTGTGTAAGAGAAGCTCTTTAAGTCATGAAGTACTGCTTATGCAATGCAGAATGTGTATGCTCGACTTTTGGTTGCCAAAGCAAAATGTGGGCGGGCTCTTCAGATAAGACAGTGCTGTCTGGAGCTGTCCCCAAGGACAGCTAGAGGTAAAAGAATCAGTACCTTGCAAACTCCTGAGTGACAAACTGGAGGTGTCTGTTCATCAGTGAGTTGAGAACAATCAGCTGCCTCTTCCGAGTGCATGGTGTAAATAATTATTTACAGTGATTATTACGATGTAAACTGTTGGTAATCAATATTGTCATATTGAGTACCACAAATTTGGAGGACAATGTCATGTAGCACCTCAAACTGTCAAGGAAGCAATTCATACCTTTCTACTGAAGTCCTTCTAAAACGGTGTGGCTTTGGCTTGGCAACCCTGTGGCTGGATTCAGAAGACCAAGAAAAGTGAAGAAGGTTATATAGAAATCCATCAAAATGACTTATAAAAATGGAAATGTTAGGGCTGGAGAGATGGCTCAGTGATTAAGAGCACTGGCTGCTCTTCCAGAGGTCCTGAGTTCAATTCCTGAACACCCACATGGTGGCTCACAACCATCTGTAATGAGATCTGATGCCCTCTGCTGGTGAGTCTGAAGATAGTGACAGTGTACTCACATGCATATAATAAATAAATAAATCTTTTAAAGAATAGAAATGTTAGAAACAATTTTAGTGTTTATCAGAGGGAGGTCTATTAAAGCAAAGTGTAGGTGAATAAAATATTAAGCATGGCTTAGCAGAGCAGTTCACTACCACAGCCTCAGCATTCAGAGGCAAGGCAGAAAAATGTGCAAATTTGAGGATAGCCCAGGCTATATAATAAAACTCTGATATTGTCCTCCATCAACTGAGACAGTGTCCCCAAGGAAGGATTGTGCATAATTGGAACAGATGTTTTTCGAACTTATCAGGAAGGCACTGTGAAGCTGATGTTGTTGCTAGGTAGACTGTGCAGGACCAAAGTAGTGTTCTCTGCATTTCCAAAACAAAAAACAAAAACAAAACACAAAAACCAAGAAGCAGTCATTAGAAATATGCAGAAGTAGCACGAGGAGACAAAGATTGTGCTGGAAGATTTCATTGTGCCCCTCATGATACTATAGATAACCCAGTTCTCATTCTCTTTACAAGTAACTGCAATACACACATAGTTGCTTTTCAAAAAATAACCTGTTTGCAGCATTCAGGTCCTGAAGCAAAACTTGTGACTAGTTAACATATTATGATCCTGTCTGAACAGTGTTTGCTTTTCAAGCCCAGGGATTTGACACTTGGGATCTCAGAACCGGCATTAAAGTAAGTGGGATGTACTGCTGTATCCTTGGACTCTCAGTGCTGGGGAGAAAAAACCTAATGCTCCTCTCTCTCTCTCTCTCTCTCTCTCTCTCTCTCTCTCTCTCTCTCTCTCTCTCTCTCTCTGCAATGAGCACAACATACTAAATGAGTTCCAGACAATGACAGATCCTGTGTTTTTGTTTTGTTTTGTTCTTTTTTAAAAAAGACAGTTCTTCAACAAGACCCAAGACCTTCAGAGGCATGCATATGTATGCATGCAAACATTTACAGGATTTATTCATATACATACCACACATGCTACAAGTGTGTATATGCACACACACACACACACACACACACACACACACACCACAACCACAATTACTATTGAAACCCACGAAAGCACACATGGAAATCCAGTTCATGGTGATGCCGTTAATGAGAACGTCATGGCCTGAAGGAACAAGCCGCCTCCTTCATGGCCTCTGCATCAGTGGAGCCAGATACAGAATTGTTTCCAATGAACAAGTAAAAACTATTTCATGAGTACAATTTTAAGAGGCTTTTATGCCAAAATGTCTCCACCACAATTAAATCATTCAAATTTTAAAATCTTTCTGAGGTTTCTATATTTAGTAAGAAAGTATCGATCAAAGTGTGAATAGGAAAAAGCATTGAACTGCCTCAGATATACACTAGTCAAGACGTGGTATTTAATCTTCTTCATTAAGAAAGGAAAAAGATAATTGCAGTAGCAAGCCTGGATGTTATTAGGAATAAAGAAAGGGACCCAAGCGGAGGATGTAAGTCAAGCCTGGGTCGAGGTAGACCTTTAATAAAAGTTGTGACTAACGTTTTGATTGTTATTTTTATCCTTATTGTTGATGTTTGGTTTGTTATTGGGAAGATGTGGGTTTCAGCCAAATGGGTTTTCAGACAAACCAGAGACTAACGCAGCTAAAGCAGCTGCCCTACAGTGACCACCGAGCTCGGGGGCTCCCTGAAAAGCCAGCTTCAATTGCTCTCCTCCAGGCCATTCCAACAAAGTAGCGAGCGAATGACTACAGCGGACGCCATTCTGATGATAAAAGTTGTTGGCCAAATTCACAACCGGTTTAGGCCCATCCCCTTATACCAAAGTCACCTCTTGGCTCGAGTTTTAATTGGACTGTCTCCTTTTAACCTAAATTATTTTTCAAATTTAGCCACTTCCAATAAGCCAACCTTAGCAGGAAGGTCATGTGTTTCTCTGAAGTCAATTGGATTCTCCTCATTTGTATTCATAACAAGATGTTCTAACAATAACTGGACAACAGGAAGTCATTTTTATTAATAAGAAAACTCAGCATCATTTGCTAAACAACATTTTTGTTGTGAGAGGTCTTGCGAGGTTCTTGCCCATTTTGGCTGTAGCGTGTGATTGGAGTGGGGGTTCGTGGCACAAGCGTATTTATCACGACTTGTTCCACGTAAGGGTCACTGTCTTCTACCCTTTCTAATCATGACGATGACAGTAGAGAACTGACATCGTGCACTGCCTTGTGCCACCAAATGCATAACAAGTACCTTAATCAGGCTTAAATAGCTCAGCAACCACAACATTTATTGCAGGTCAGAAGCAAATTCCTAGGGACAGAAGTAGAGACGAAAGAACATTGATTCAATATGTCCTGTCCTAAGTGATATCCCTTAATTTGATCAAACCACTGCTGTATTTTATATGATACCGTGTCTCTTTTACAGTAGCCATATCCTGGGCCAAGTAATTGAAGCAGGAGCATTACGTAGAATTAACCACCAGGTGAGCTATTTTGTTGCTTTAATAAAGGTGCAAGGTCAGAAACACAGCAAATGAAATATAGTGCCTTTGCCTAATTAGATGAAGAAATTTAAGATAAAAGCGGTTCTTCTCATTTGGTGGTTTAGTGGCAAATAGATTCTCTTCTCTGATCTCAAAGAGCAAGAAAGAACCTTGCAGACTACATCTTCTTCTCTCTTCCCTAGTTGCTACCCATCTCCAAGGTGCATTTGGCTTCTCCCAAAAACAGAATCCTTAAATGCGTTATATGTCAAATTTTAGAAAAAGAGATCTCAATAAAACAGATTTGCGTCAGTTCCAAGGGTGGTGTTGGCAGTGCCTCCCAGCAGTGTGGCGGGTAGGGTTAACTACATCAAGGCTCTATTTCAAAACTAGAGGCCTGTTGCTCTTTAACTCTGAAGCCACATTCTCTGGGTCTGCTCTTAGGTTTGCCAAGATGGGAGGGGATTATTTCCACAGCAGGAGGCCTATGGCAACACTCCCTCCATCCCCACATTTGCTAGCCTAAATGGCCTATGCACAGTTAACAGCATGGTCTGCAGGAAGGTGCAGGCGTGCACTAGCTTTCTCTGTGTGAATATTGACAGGCTGGCTTAGCGATCAGCCCGCCTGCTGCTTCAGTCGATTAGAGAATACCTTATCCATGAAGTGGACGGACTGGACTTTCAAAATAAACTTGAGTTGGGCTAGAAGCTCTCCCGCTCCAGTGCAAACCTTTAAAATACGATCAACAAAGTCCATGCCTGAAATTAGTCATTTCTTCTATTCGAGACCCAGTCAGGTCTGTCTGACTTTAGGAATTTCTGAGAACATTAATGGGATAATCAGAACGACAGATTCCAAGGACTTTTCTGCTGACTTTATAACCATGGCAACAACCGTTTGCGGATAGTTTATTTCTCCTCTTTACCCAGTTCACAACTTTAGGCTCCTGTTGTCCATTCCCTGGGCTCTCCTGTTTCCTTTCTCTCTCTCTAGGACTATATGGGCCTCTACTCATTGACCCCTCTCATGACCATATTCATCTACTAGAAGCACAGATTGAATAAAGTCACTTCCCTGCCTCCAGACATTTGATGGCACTCACTGCGTGTTTTTCACCATCTGAACTGCCTGGCCTGGAACTCACTGGTGAGCTCCCAGCATTGCACACCTGTCCACCCTCATCTCTGCCTTTCTTCATGTAGTCCCCAGACCCGTCTGTGGTTTAGTCCTATTCACTGCTTGTGCATGTAGTTCTGAACGCATTTGTCCATTTCTTCCCCAAGGACTGTTTTCCCTTTTCTGCCCCTAATCAACGTGACCAAGTCCTCCCAACTTGCTTCCTATCTAGCTAGGAAGAATGTACCCTTATATGTCTGTGCACTTTCTGATTCTTACGTTTTAAACAATAGTTACTTCTCTCACACCCTTTAATTTTTAAAGTAAATTCTTTAGAGGCAGAATTTAGTTCTGTGTCATATTTATAGCCCCACGCTGACTGATGGCAAATTGTGTACATTCACACATAAATATTTATGGGTACATTCTATCAAAAATGAATGAATGAATCCTTAATACATCATAAATTTAGTTTCTCAGACACTTTCACCTATCCCGGCCTTGAAGCATGCTGAAATCTAACAGCTGTCTGTAGACAGCTGGGAGAAATGACACTGCAGATAACCAATCATCAGGCCAGCTCTCGGATCACATCTTCACCTGGTCATGTGCTTCAGACATCTGTGCCTTCTTGGCAATGCACTTGGCCTCAGAAGCAAGCGGCGCCTGTAAAACTTCCTCAACATTCCAGGCCTCGACGTGAAGCAGAATACGAGCAAGCCGGTGATCCATTTATGTTCTTCAGAGATTTAGGGCAGAGTCCTTGTGCATTTGTCAAACTGTTTCTCGCCTCAGAGTCTCCCTCAATTTTCAGAACACTGTGGTTGTCCCCTTAGAACACCCGGCCAGGTACTCAAGAATGGGAAAAGGCAAGTAAAACAGGTGTGTAACTCAGCATCTGTTGGAGGCCAGAAACCAGACCAGATGATGCGCACTTGGGCTCGCTTTTTTGATCCATGCTCTGCATCTAAATGTATATTAACTTTGGCAACTGAGTTATTTCAAAACTCATCTGCTCTGCAAGGGTTCTTAGCATACCCTTGGGACTATGGCTAGAGACAGAACATTGCTGAATGTCCCTGTTACCTAATCTCCTGGGTGTGTTTTATACTATGTACTCGGTTTTGTTTCTTCCTGCTTCATTACTCCCACGCACATCCCTTTCTGGACTCTAAGTTGGATAAGGGTGGATGAAGAAGAAAATATACATGCCTGGGTATTACTAGACACCAGTTAATAAATAGTGCCGGTGTAACTACATGCTGGTTTTCTGCATACGGGAAGGTCAAGAAAAACATTTTCTTTTGAAATGAAAGAAAGGAGGTTAAAGCAAGCATTTTAATAAGACCTGAACAGGGAGCGGCGTAACACCGGTATGAATTACACTTGGTAGCAGACTTTGATTGGAAGTCCAAGATTGCTTTGTCCCTGTCTTTGACATAATATTCAGACTTAGGTTTATATTTGTCCAGAACGGAGCTGTTTGCTACAGCGCATGCAAATAAAATGCATGATTTATGCACCATTCGACGAGAGGGTGTAACATTAAATTTAATTTTGTGAGGAAAACCTGAGGTGCGTCGGCGTCTGGGCCTGACACGGTGAACTAGGTAGAAAGGTGGGCAGGAATTCATTACTGTTTCCAATATGCGAAATGCAGCATTTGAATGAAACATTTGTCTCTTGTCAAAAAGGCGTCATGTCTATTCTTGGTAAAAAAATATTTCTACCCCTAACCCTCAAGACATACACCAACACATTTTTAGGCCTTCGTCATAGATCTTGACAAAGGCAGGGTGTAGACATTAGAGGGACTGAGGAAACATAAAAATTACTATCTTTGGAATTAATAAATATCAGTAGCATCAATAACCATCACCTTTCCTGTTGAAGAAAGAATTGGTATTATGATGCTAATCGTCTCTGTGATAAATCTGTGACATGTTCATCTTCAGTTTGATGCTACTATTCAATCATTGTTGACTGGCTATCTTCCCTCTCCATCAAAGCAAGTCTTCAATCTTCCAGCTCCTAACATCATTGCTGAATCCTTGGGCTTGACAGAGACCCTTCCATCCCACCTCAAGAGATTTGGGGGCAATCGGAAGTCATGCCGTTAGCTTTCTGTTTGTGTGTTTCATATGTGTTTCTGAACACTGATACTCCTGAGATTCCACACCCTTTAACCTGAAGACAAGTCTTTCAGGCAATCAATCACTGCTGTTGGTGTGTCACATCCTGAACCTTCTAGCATGGACCTGTGTTTCCCTCCATGTCCTCATCAACAAAATCTACTCTTCCTGGAGGCTTCTGGCAAGCCTTGCCTGCACCGTCCATGGCGATAAGGTGGAAAACATCCAGTCTTGAATTCAGCTGCATTGGTCAGCCATGCTCCCCATTTTAAGGGCATCTGATTTCACTGAGTCTTCTCGTCCATAGCAGCAACTCAATAAGCAGTTTGGGAACACGACTGGGTGGTCGTGGTAACAGGAGGTGGCTGCAGATTAATTTAAGTCAAATAGTAGACCCCAACATTTAAGGACATCTAGCACTGAGAGCCACCAATGGTATGAGTACACGTTTATCTCTGAACTCTTCCTTAACAATGTTCCAGTATAGAACAAACATCTTCAGAGACTTATGTACATTTTAATTTTTCCAATGCTTTAAACTTTAGAATTTGTTTTCTGAAAATTTTCCTGAGAAATGTTTTCTTTAAAAAAAGAAAGAAAAAAAAACATGTTTATGTTTGGTACACAATCAGAATCCATGATATTTACTCTTTAAATATTTAGTTACTGTGGGCTCAGTGAAGACTATGGGGGCTCTGTTATGTCCACGGTTAAAAATTATTTTGAAATGACCTTATCTCATTGGGAGAGAGAGGCACTCGTGTGTGACTATAGAATGGGAGAGGCTGAGGCAGAAAAACTGCCAGGCATTTTGAGGCTACTGTGGGCTATTCAGCTTGTTTGAAGCCTACGCAGTTTTCATGACACTTTCTGTCAAAAAAAAAAAAAAAAAGACGGAAAAAGAAAAAAGCAACTAATAGAAAAGACTTTGACCGAGAATGAGGTGAATGTGTGACAATGTGGCATATGTCAAACCTCAACCAAACATTTATATCCACTTTCCCTACCCTATAACTATGAAATGCAGAGACAGTTCTTCCTGTCAACAGAAACCAGGTGAGAGCCTTTGACCTGGAATATGCCACCCAGAAACAAATAGAATCAATAGTCCAAACTGTGTGGCCACTGATCAGGAGTGAGGGAAGAGATCTTGGGATCCCTGTGGCCCAAAGAAACAAGGCAAAATTTAGAAACGTGCTAGTATGTTACAGCTCCAATAATCATGCAAACCAAAATGACTTGGTGATTAAAATATTCTTCTGTCCTGTAGCCTCATTTTCTAACCTGAAATCCCTAGGGTGTACAGAGTTTTATTGTCTATCATCTAACAGAAGTAAGGTTAAAGACAGGTCCGATTAAAAATACACGTGAAGAAAGAGAAGTTAGCTACTTTTCCATTCTGAAACCAAATCGAAACAACTACTGAAATTAACTGCACATAGCAAGAAATCAAGCTATGGTGTCAACTCAAAATTGGGGTCAACCTAGGTAAATTATCCCTGGTATTATATCAGGGTGAGTTACTCACCATATTTCCCTGTACTTTGGGCCCTTCTCTGTTTCTATAGGTTCATCACTTGTGAATTTTCCCAGTTGTGGTTAAATGTGTGTCCATCTTTGCATATGTAATAGAAGTTTATCCAAACCTTTGGTAAAAAACTATAGGAACCAAAGTCAAGCTAGCTTATCTACATTTTGGCTGCTAAAGACTTTCAAAAAGAAGTAAACAACACAGTTTGAAAGCTCATTTCACAATACAGTGCCTGCTTTTATGTAAAAAGTTGTTTCTATTAAATTTTTGAATTGTTTTGAATGTGTTGGTAGCCAAGACTGGCCTTAAGAACATGGGTGAAGCCTGAGCATCCGTTGAGAGGCACATAACTGGCCAAGTTAGTGTTCCCAAGTGTCACAGAGCTCTTTGCAAGCTAAGGAAACAGTGACCCTGGCACCCGCCTCAGAATATACACAGCAGAGGATGGGGAACAAGACATGAGGTTTCAACAGTGTCACATGGCTGGAGAACAACACACCAGGTCTCATACAGTGTCATACACAGGCCACAACTTCTAGGGAAACCGGGGACTGAAGTCTCTGAACATCTAAACTCTGAGTCTTCACCCTTTCACACAGACTTTGGCTCTTTCCACAGAGTAACAAAATAAGGTAAATGTTCTGCTTCTAGTTGTTTTAAAGAGATTATCTCTTATGTGATAACAAACAGGCAGATCTTCCTTGAAATACATGGGGCCAATGCTAAGAAGGTGGGAGGCAGCCAGTGTCATTATACTACAAGACAGTGTAAATTATAAACAGAGATTATCCTAAGAGTAAATAACTATTCCTACCCCTAAAATGAATAAGGAAATTTGATCAGAATAAGACACCTCAACTTTTTGATGTATATAAATAAAGCTAGAATCCCACACTGGCTAAACTTTTAGTGATCTATAGTTAGAAATACATGGTTCTATCTTGTGAATAATGTAGCTAGTTGAAATAAATTAGCACAAACAGGTGAGTAGGAGGGGTTGGCTACATTCTGGGCATGATTTATCCCTTTTCTCTAGCTTTTTGCACATCTAAAACATGACTTAAGATTCCCTTTTCTCAGTGTGACTAGCCATTTTGGGACCAACCTTGGCAAACACACAAGTCTCCATGTCATTCAGGGGTTTGTATTTCTTCAACTCTTTGGTGTCTTCTTGGACACTACAGTTACAGAGCTATCTGAGTTTATAGCTAGAAGGGTCTAGCCTGCACTTTCTCGTGACTGGGAGGCTTGCATGTTGTCGTGAACACTTTCCTCAGTATATGACCTTGCAATCAGTCCCTGCACTAGCAGATTCATGGGGCATGTACGGTGTGTGTGTGTGTGTGTGTGTGTGTGTGTGTGTGTGTGTGTGTGTGTGTGTGCATGCACTTGCATGTGCATGAGAGCGTGCACATACTCTTGTGGTCTTTCGGAGAAGTTTGTAACCCCAAACAAATTCTGAAAAAATAATGTGAACAATACGTTTTTGCTTCTTATCTTTTAGACATAACATGCTAAACCAAATATATGCACACCAACAGACTGAAACAAATAAAGTGGGTACGTGTGTAAAGTGTTCTGTTCCTCTGTGACCAGAGTGTCACCCCCCAAACAACAATTTCTCCTTACAATCTAGAGCATTTCATCCTTGGTGTGCAGACACTCAGTAAGGGGACTTCATGGGACATTGGATCCTCTCTCTGAAGTTCTAAAAGCCAGGGCCTTACCACCTTCAACTTGAGAAGCCATTTTGGGTCCTCCAACTCACAAACTGTGGCAGAGGCTCCTGGCACTCAAAGCAACAAGACCTCGACCAGAGAGGTTAGAGTCCCCTCTCCAGCTGGGCTTCACATACTTACAGCAGGGACCTCCTTCCAGTTCCAAATGGCAGTTATTCATGTGGCCCTTAGTTTACGGTACCACATCCTAACCTGCTTGTCAACATCACAGTGTGCTCACGATCTTAAATAAATGCTGACGGTAAGAAACACCGTCCCAAGGAACAAACATACTGGCCACACTTTAAAGCATTGCTGCAGATAGTGGTGAATTTTTAACTACTTTCTGTAAGCACTTCAGATGAACCTGTCTGTGTGGTTATCCTTCCATTGGCAGACACTTGCACTCTACACTGCAGACTCTTCAACAAGCCCCAGGTTACACACCGGGCTCAAGCTTGTGTTGGCCACAGTTTGGAGCCTAAGCCTGTGCCTTTAAACAGCAGCTTCTAAGTGACCAGTGTCAGCATAGAGACTGTGAGACTTAGTTCAGTGACATAACTGGCTGGGAGGCAGAGGATGAAAGGAGCCACTTGGCCACTGTCACTCAACTCTATGTTCTTTTGAAGGAGTTAAAAATATCTCAGAAGATTACACATAAATCTGTGATAGAAAAATTCAGGGGTCATTCAGACATTTGCAAATTTCTAAAGTTGATCCAAAATGGTATGTGTTGGAAGCAGGGGCTGGTGGGGGTTGAAATGTCTGGAAACAGTCCATCAGATACAGTTATTTAGCAATTTCTGGTGAACCTATCTTTAAGCTTTCTCTAACTCTTTTAGGAAGCTGTGGTTTCATCTGAAAAGAATGATTCAAATGGCAAATTAATTAAAAATATTTTAATCAGCTATGAGCAAAGATGGATTGCTATATCTTACTCTACTGAACATAAATATGCAGAAGATATCAAATTACACATCACCATGGAGAAACTACAAACGGCTTGAAAGCTGAGGGAAATTGTGATGCTTTATTCATTGCTGTGACATATAAGATAATTTCAAAAACCATGTTTCTGTAATTAAACCGTTTTAGTCTATAGTTTTGTCTTTGTACCATAATACATATTTCATTATGGTCTTTATCTTCTCCTGGCAAAATTATATGTATCAAGATTGGTTTCAAAATGTCAGTTTCCATATTTCCTTTTCTGACAAACGTTCATTTTGTTTCCTGTCGGTTATCACTGAGAACAACTTTGTCATGTAGAGGAAGGTTATTAAAAAGTGATTCTCTGAGTATCAAACATGATGGGTTCTAAAGGTGACTGTCCCTCTGTGTCCTGATGTGGGACTGAAGGTTCACACCCAGACAGACAGCCATCCTAGGATGCTCTCCATGTGTTCCTGTATGAGAAGCTATAGACAAAGTTCTGGGTAAACGCCGATCAAATCTGGGGATGCTGGAACATGCAAGCCACTGGGCATCTGAAGGAAGCAGATATTGTCAGAGATGAGCCTGGTGCCTGCCTTCTGGTAACTGTGGTACTCTGTCTGATTGCTCCGTTGGAAACACCTCCCCAGGAAAAAAGAGAGCATTCTGCTCTAAGCCTTAACATCAACAAAAAAAGCCTTTTGCTTTCCCCCTAACATTCTGTCCCTTAGGATTGACTAGAGGATGGTAAAGAGGCACACTGGAATTGTTGAAGGACAGTTTACTACCTTGATACATATACCTAGATACATACTAGGGACAGGCACATAAAGTTTATAAAGTAGCCTTCTTTGGTAAAAACTGATTCAAAGTAAGTTTTTAAACTATGCTATCAAATTTGTATTTTTAAAATGAGTACCAAGTAGCAATTACAGAATGGGCCAGAGTTTTAAATACTGGAACACCTGATTTGTGATACGGGAAAATCTGATTTTGAAAATCTGGGGAAATTTATATTTGAACTCTGTTTGTATATGCACATGTGTGAAGTTGGGTGGATGTGAGCATGCATGTTAAGTAGTACTGTATATTACATTACTAGCTTCAGGACATGCAGAACAAAAAATGAAAGCCTTTGACAGAGAGCCAAGGCTGGAAAGATCAAGAAACCTCATGAAAACCTTCCCTCCTATCTGGGACAAAGTCCCGAGCTTTCATTTGCCTTCACAATAGAGACATTTTATTCCCTTCAGTCTCCAGCTAGCTTTCCAAGGTCCCGCCCATATTTTCTACCCCAAGAAATGATTAGAGGAGGTGACAGAAGAACATTGCAGTCAGACCTGCCCAGCCATCAACAGGTCTAAAGCCCTAAAGCCACGAAAGAAAAACTGCAGAGTGTTTATTTAATTTGCTTCCAAGTGTGGGTTTTGAAGCCAGGCGATTCTCTACTATGAGAGGACTTGAGGATACTGTTCATCCTTGAAGTTGATTCGAAACTTTAAATGAAAGCAAAGTACCATCCCCTGTGGTGACTCAGTGGGCTTTGTCCACAAGCATGAGCATGGGAAGGACCCAGGGCGTCTACAGTGCAGACCATGTGCTGTGATGGTTCCAGCCTTCCCAGGTCCTCAGCCCTGACTGCGTTCTGTGCTATACATTGCGTGTTCCATTCCAAGACGGCTACTAAGATCTCTTTTACACAGAAAAAAGAAACCTATGGAAAATTCAAATATCATTTTACTCTGTAGTGAGGTTTTGAGGACTGAAACTAAGACTCATGGAAGCCATAACTCATTCTATGTTATGGACATACAAAAAGTAGAAAACAGCAAGCAAGAAGGAAGAGGAGCTCACTTTTAGTGTGGATTTTCAATGGCTACTTACAGCTAAATAGTGATTTTCTCTTATCTCTCATCTTCTTCTTTTTTGACAAATGTACTTATTAGAGTTTATTATTTTATTAAATTATCTCTTCATCTTCTTTACCTTTATGGACTCCTCAGCTCACAGCAGGTTGGCAAAAATACTCATTTGCCCGTTCTGTTCTGGAAGAAGTAAAAAACAGAGCTAATAGAAGAAAAATCAAAGGAGTCCAAGAGTTAGATGTTCATATTTTCAAAAATTATATCATGAAAAATTTCCATAGATCCTAGTGAGCTGTTTCTCTTCCTTGGCCAGTTGTTTTTCATAGTCCTTACATGCTTCTAACATATTCTTTTGTCTGTTCACTGATTCTGCTTCCCATTTATCTCATTCATAAACTGCAAACTTGATAAGACCAGGAGTTAGTTTTGACTTAGGTATCCTCAAGAATTCTCTCATAGTACAGGCTTGGTGAGCTCCAAAACCCACACTTGGAAGGACTTTTGTATTCAGTTATTGAAACCATCAGTAGTCTCAGCCACGACACCTTCAGCTGACTCTTCAATGGCTATTCTGCTTGCTCAGGTATGAGCCTGACTGTATTTTAAAGTATTTTTATTTTAATTGGGAGGTGGGCTTTGTTCGTGAGAGCACATGTCTACAGAAGCCAGTGGTGCCTGAACCCCATATAGCTAGAGTAACAGGCACTTGTAAGCCACCAAACATGGGTGCTGCAAACCAAACTCTGGTTTTCTACGGGAGCAGCATACAGTCCTGACTTTTGTGCCATCTCTCTAGCCCCGTACATCTATTCTTTTTAATGAAGACTTTAAGGCTTTGAAATTAAGGCTCCTTGTCTGAAGTCTTTCAGGTTTCTTCTGAACCTTCTCATGCTTCAGCAAGTCCCCAAATGCTCACAAAGGAGAAAGTGTTATTCTTAAGCTGAAAGCCATCTACTGACTATGAGACCAGCTAGTCCCCCAATGAGGGTGTCTCCCCATGGCCCTGTGTGCACAGGAACAGCTGCGAACACAAACACAGCTGCAGCCTAATGGACTCCCTCTCAGTCCTGTGTTTTCCTCATTCCAGTCACAAACAAATAGCAGAGATCAAAAAGGTAACTTAAATGTCCTCGAGTGGGAGTTTCACAACAGCGTCGGACTCTGGTCTCCACACTTTTGTCTGATCAAAGGAACCGGGCTGTGGGGATAAAGAAATGCTTGGTTTGTTTCAGAAATTCCCACTAATGGGGAAATAGCAGGCACTATCCAAAGCCAGACAGATTTCAAGTCAGAAAACCTAGCTCTGGCCGCACTTTGGTGTCTGCCATAACTTCAGGTAAGTTCTTTTTGAAATTCAGGTTTCCATCTGATCTGTAAAAGGTAGGTGATAATGTTGGTAGGTGTTCAGTATGATGGCAAACTCAAACAATTATCATGGACAGATAGCTACACAAATGTAATGTACACTAATACTACATGCTGATCACCCATAGATTTAAAAATTCTAAGTATGAATCCGCAAAGGGCAGAAAAAAAGGACAGGCAAACAACAGTTGTTTATTACACAGCACGTGTGTCAGACATCTAAGCACTCTCCTACCTTTCTAGGTTTGCCAAAGGGCATCTTCAACGGTGCTATTACTTACACGTTATTGTTCTATTTTAGGAAAATAAAACAAGGATTACAAATCATTCACTCAGTCAAAATGCATTCTGAGTACCTCCTGCTCAGTCACTGGGAAATAGGAACCTTTCCTAAGGTGATGTCACCAGGCAGCAAGCCCAGGATGTGACCTCAAGTCAGTGACTCCTAATTAGTAAGTCTAAAGCTGCCACCAGCAAAGTCAGAGTTCTGTGAGAGGGAGCCCATTCCCATCTCTAACAGGGACAAATCATGTGCCAATCTCTTTGCATAGTTAATGACTGACAACAGGCCGCACACAGGAGTGTTGATGATGTAGTCTCTGATGAAACAGCTAGAATGTTGCATGACAGAACAGAGGGCGTTGATTCACTTCAACAGTGATTTTTCAAGTCACCTTGATGAGTGGGTAATCAAGAATTTTCCAATATGCACTGAAAATACCTGGAGACCACTGTAACCAACTTGTTCCAAGTCCCAAGAGGCAGTCACAGGGTGGAGTCCTGTGGTTGACTTCAGTGTGTGTGAAGAAGAAAGGGCATGAACATTTTTAGTGACCATGAGTACCTGTTTTGGAACCCTGTGAAGGACAACCATAGGACCTGAGGGAAAAACTCAAGTTATATTAAAACTAAGCAATTTATATGCACATGTATTAACATCTAATTAGTACTTTATGATTTTTCCAAACGCTTTACCAAAATAAATAAATAATAAATAAATAGCAAGCGCATTATGACGGGATAATCTCCCACTCAGGAAATGAAGACACTGCCTCCCTTTCCTTCCCTTTGCAAAATCACCCACCCTCAACTCATCGTATTAAGTTTGTCAACATCGATCCTCTTGAGTTACACTGACTTCTATCGATGACGGAGGTAGAGGAGAGAAAGAAAACACCTTCTCACTCTTTTTAATATTCCAGAAGTATGTGGTAGTCAGGCAGAGAAATGAGTTGCATTTCCAGACAGAGATTCAGGCTTACCAGTAACTTGATGAAAAGCTAAATTCTCTCTCCAAGGCATAATTGCTATACAGGAGCTTCTCTCTCCCTGCTGAGACTTCAATTCTCCATTATCATGCATGCAGTTAGCTGATGGCAGTAGAGGAAGGCATAATTTCTGAAGTTTAAAGTTTGTTAAAATGCACACAACTGCACATATTAAGAACCAGAGATTCTTCTGTAGCTCAAATGCATGAGGGAACCAGTCTTGAAATTGAAGACGGAAAAAGCAAAGTGCAAAGCTCTCCTATTTCTCTCTGACACACGCTCATCAGAATAGAGCTGCACAATAAATGCAATGAAAAAAATTAGTTTTCATAACTCAATGGGAATTCCTGAAGAGCACCTGAACATAGATTTTTACACTGACAATGGGAAAACAGCTCCTCAGCCTGAAGCACTGAGGCAGGTCTCATGAATATTAATGAAGAGTCTCCACATTGGAGACACATAGCTCTTTAATTTTCAGGGTTCTTACTTTTTGAGATGGTTTCTCCCAAAACACCAAGAATGGTGGCCCTCTCTCAAGGTCCTCCAGATAATTCAAAATGATGCTGTGCGCTTCTGTCTTCAACCTGGGACCCCACATAGGAACCTTTCATATGGAAGGCATTAGAGTTAGACCTGCCTCCAGTGTGACTGATTCTAGTGAGCATTTCTGGGGTACAGTGACCCAATTCAGACATGCCAAGAATGTTGCTGAGGGTCTCAGCAAAGGCCAGTCATTGGTAACTCAGGAACATAAGTTTACAGCAGAGAGAAGAGAATGGCCTTTGGTTCTTTACTGCTGTATTGGTCTGATTTCTGTTACTACAACAACTAGCTAAGCAAATTACTAGCAAATGCACTTGTTTCTGTCTCACAGTCTTTGGAGTTTCTGTCCAGGATTAGTTGGTTGGCCTCTGCTTTGTGAAATGAGAGCACAGTATAGCAGAAGCACATGATGAAACCTTTTGCCTTGTGTCCAGAAGGGTAGAGGGGACAAGGACAGGGTCCCAGAGTCCCTTTCCAAGCACATCCTCAGTGACCTGAAGTCTCCCACTGGGTTCTGCTCCTTAGTTCTTACCACTGCCCAACAGCACATATCTGGCACTGTGCTTTAAGTGCATGGACCTTTGGGGGACTTTTCACATCCAACCTATAGCAGCTGCATTGTCTTTCTTAATACTTAGAACTCATTGAGATATATATGTCACCTTACAAGTCAGTTTAGTTAACAAAGGCGTCTTAGCATTTATTACATCCCATGCATTGTTTAAACTAGACTTCCTGTGGAGTTTCAATTGATGATATCATTTTGAAGGGTTTTAAATCTATAAAAGATTTAATAATGAATGTTAACAGAGAGCTACAAGGTAAGTATTTATTGCTAACACTGGACACTCTGTCAGTACTTTTAAAGTCCCATTTGAGCTGTAAATGAGACAGTCCCAGTAACAGCATGTCATTATCATGTCAAATAGCTCCAGATCTAGAAAATAAGGATAAGAATCCCCTGTGCTGAAATTACTTAAGGGGCATATGAGATAATAATCACACATGCATGCAATATATATATACACATACATACATACATATACACATACATATATACATACATACATACTCACATACATACACATACACATACGTACACACACATACATACATACCCATACACTCATACATATATACATGCATATATACATATACACACATATGTACACACATACATACACATATACACATATATACACACATGTACACACATACATATATACACACATAGATACACACATACACACATATACATACACATACATACACACAGATATACATATATGCATACATACATATACACATATACATACATACACACATATACATACATGAACTCAGGAAACAGAAGCAGGTGAGTCTCTGTGTTTGAGGCTAGCCTGATCTGCAGAAGGAGTTCCAGAAGGATGGCCAGGGCTACAACACAGAGAAATCCTGTCCTGAAAAGCCAAAAAATAAAACAAAACAAAAAATATACCAAAAAATTAAGTAATATTGTATTGGATTCACATGAAGAGTGAACAATTTTCTAAGTAAAGAAAAAATGCCTCTTAAAGGGTTCTCCCCTAAAAGACTTGAATGATCACAGTAAAGAAAATTTTTGTTGAAAAAAACATATTTGTACATCTCTATCGCTCAATAATATTAAAATAACTGTGAAGATTGGGTCAACTTTATCACAGCAAATGTATGAAAGTTTTCACTACATTCTTCTTCTAGTATATTTATGCTTACAGTGTTCAGAAAAAGTAAACATTAAATGAATGTAGAGTTGCTCATGGTGCTTCATGGCCTAAATCCCAGCACTTAGGAGACAGAAGCAGGCAGATATCTGTGAATGAGGCCAGCCTGCTCTATGTGGTGAGTTCCAGGACAACCAGAACTACATAGAGAGACCCTGTCTCAAAACAGTGGGGGGGGATATGAAAAATTTGACTAAATATCAAAAGAAGCTACTACCGTTAAGAATAATTTGGCAGAGACTCCACCCAGTAGACAATGGAAACAGTTTCAGAGACTCACACCCAAACATTATTAGATGGAGCTCAGAGAGTTGGGAGGATTGAGGAATTCGAAGATGACAGGGACTTCACAGGAAGACTAACAGATACAACTAACCTGAATCCTTGGGGGCTCCCAGAGACTGAATCACCAACCAAAGAGCACGCTCTGGCCGGACCTAAGCCCTGGCACGTACATAGCAGCTTGGTCTTCACGGGGTCCCCAAACAGCTAAAGCAGGGGCTGTCCCTGAACCTGTTGCCTCTCTGCCTGCTTGTGGATCCTGTACCCCTGATTGGACAGCCTTGTCTAGATTCAGTGGGAGAGGATGGACCTAGTGCCAAAGTGACTTAATGTGAGTGGGAGGATGTGGGGTGGACAACCAGGGGATACTGGGAGGAGGGGGGGCTAATATTTGGTTATAAAGTGAATAAATAATTATGTTTTAAATGTAAAACAAAGAGTTAGTAATCTTTGCTAAACCTACACATTATACATATCTTCCTTCTATTCCATCTTTATTTCTGTCAGTTGTCTTAGCAATGTCAGAAGATTTGAGGCAATATATTGTCATAAATCTCCCACAGATGGTGATAACAGCATTACCAAATCGGACTTAGGAGTCATCCCACTGCTTAAAAGGATGCCAGCAGCCACGTGTTCCTTTGTCAGCTTGGCTGCTTCCCCCAAGAACTCTTTAGTGATAGTGAATCGTTAATGTTTCCTTTTCCTTCATCTTAACAAAGTCCATCAAAGAAAATTCCAGAAGAGAAGGCAACCTCAAAATATCTGACTAGCCATATATCCAATTATATGAACTATTTCCATTTTTTCTCCAAAGTACAAAGATGTGTCGGTATTTTTCAGCATGCATTCCAAGAGCCAAAGTGAAGCACACGATGTGAAATTAATAGGTTAATTAATTTAAAATTAATTAAATTTTAAATTAATTTAAATTAATTTTGCAGGACCAAATCTAAATTCTGATTCCCCAAATCTCAAGCATTCAGTATTATAATATGAAGCATAACCATGTAATGCTCCACGCTTTGTATTTATGTCTTACAGAAGAGTCTAGATCACAGTTTTGAATAACTGTGTGACTTTTTAGATAAACAATTCCTCGCCCCTCTGCTATCCTTCACTGTGGTGTGTGAAGCCTCCTAGACCATTGGTTATAAATAGGAGACAGCCCCTATTCACCACTCCATTCTACCCCACTATGAAACTCTTCATGTGGAAACTTTTTTGGGGTGTCACAACGGGGGGGATAGTGCTGACACCTAGTGGGTAGAAACCTGGTATGCTGCCAAATACCCTACAATGTGCATGCCTGCCTCAAGGCCAGGAAAGACTCCCTCTTGATTAAACATGCATTCACACCCCAATTTTGTAAAGCATAAAAGTTACTGCACACGTATCCAGCTTAAATAAATCTTAAGTTTATCACGAAGTTATAGATGGTGAGTAAAAGTTGCCAGAACTCATAGCTAGTCCATTAAGCAACATGGTTTAGGTAGTTACAGTGTGTCTGCATGGAAAAAGATCTGGCAACATAGTTTGAAATTAAATAACAAGTTAGCATTGGGAATCCAACCCAAGTGGGCTAGGAAACATCTGGGAGACCCTAGTGTATATAATATCACTTCAGCTCAGGCTAGTTCCTGATGGATTCCCCAGACACTTCCCTCAGATATGACTGATTTACTAGTGAAAGGCATTTTTCCCAGCACAGATATTTATGAAGATTTTAAAGTAATTTATTCTTCAAAAGAATTGTTTTAACATATCCAAAGAGATTGCAGTTGCAGTAGACGGTGTAAAATATCTCCAGCTTGTCCATGGCAATGAAACAACCAGGGAGCACAGGAAAAACTCATAGACCATACATGTATTAGCCATAAAAACAATGAAAATGTCCAGGTAAGATGAACCCAAGCAATAAGGGCAAGGAACCATTATCATAGATGAGCAAAATGCCAGTGTGAGTGTAGAAAGGAGCAAAAGAGAGACAAGCGATCTCTTTGGACCAAGACCAGGATGACTCCCAGAACAAGTATCCTTAGGTCAGTTCAAGAGTTGTAGACAACAAGAGTTTGTATAATCCATCTTAAATGGGTAAAAGGTCACAAAGAAGCCAGAGCAGAACTTATGAGTGCACACGAGACACTGAACAATCAGGAAACTCCTCCTGGAGAGGCTATCCTGCCAGGAAGAAACCAAGATCTGAGTCAGAAAGGAACAAGAAGTGAAGGCAAAGTAAGGAAGTGGTCCAGAGAAAAAGTAGATGGGGGAAACATCAAGACATCTCAGCATCCAGCTGCTATGCCATCATGAGGGAGGTCTGTGGAGCTGAAACACTTCTGAAAGAAGGCTAGCCTACATTTTCCCAAAATGAAATTTACACTCAAGCAAGCAACAGAAGACTATGAAGGTCTATATCTCAGGTAGTTGTTATGATAGTAAAGACAAGTAAAACAATAGTAACAAGGCTGTCCAAAGGCTTTTTTCAGAAAGAGCAGAGGAGGGAGGGAGAAAGAGGGAAGGAGGGAGGGAGAGGGAAGGAGGGAGGGAGAGAGGGGGAAGGAGGAAAGGGGAGAAGGAGAGGGAGAGAGAGAGAACTGGGAATGGTGTAGACTTTAGAAATCTCAAGGCCTGATGCCCCAAGTAACACATCTTCTCCAACAAGACCACACCTTCTAATCCTTCCTAAACAGTTCCACCAACTGGAGACCAAGTATGCAAATATATAAACGTATAAGGGCCTATCTCATTCAAATAGGCATTGAAAGAATGTATGTTGAAGGGGGCTTTTAACCAAAATAAAAGAAATGTGAAAAATCCATGTGAAAACATATATCTTGTAATCAAATATAAAAATATAATTCACTTAAAAATAGTTTAAAGGATATCCCTACATGGTTGGAAATGTTGCTCACAGTGTAGACAAATGCTAGGGAGGTGACTGGGTAGGTGGGTAGGTGAACACCCTCATAGAAGCAGGGTAAGGGGGGGTGGAATAGGAGGTTTGAAGATGGAAAACCAAGAAAGGGGATAAAATTTAAAATATAAGTAAATAAAATATCCAATTTAAAATAAATAAATTTTTTAAACTCGTGAATATTTAAACAAAATCCCTAGTCCCAAGGTGGGACACCCCTTACTGAGTTGTTTGGTCAGGGAAGCCTCAAAGCTCCCCCAAACCACACAGACTCCCGTCATTCTTTTTTGGCTGTTCACCAGAACTATGTGTGTAAGTTTGCTATTGCTGAAGACGCCATACATTTACACTTAAGGTTACAGAGCTAACAAGCTACAACAGAGCTGGAAGCTCCCTCCATGGGGAGCATTCATAGTGTCAGATGGTGCTGAGGGGAAAGACATCAATGGACTATCCACCTGTGCACACCGAGTCTCTGAGTCCAACTTTCCAGGGAAGATGGACCCACTTTATATAACAGAGACACAACTGTTACGGGGAAAACCAACTGCTTTCTGGTTGGAATTCAGGCATCCTCCTCAGGAGAAAATTTGTGTTTGGTACTGCAAACCTGATAAAAAACAAAACCAAAAAACCAGGCTGGGGAAGATTCTAGGTAGTAGGTGGGAGCTGAATACTGTGTTTAGCTAAGTTGTTAAAGCAGCAAACTGCTCTATCCCTGAAAATCTAAACCCGGAGTAACAGAAAGTGAGGAATAATCTAGTAAGAAATTTCAAGAAAAAATTATTTTGGAGCCAATATTTAAAGACTATATAACTTACATAATGATTATATTATTACCTTGTCTATAGCACTTGATGCGAAAAGAAAACTGAGAAATTGTTTTAAATATTAAAGAATAAGATGCGAGATAAAGATGTGTTTGTCCGCCAAAACTGATCTTTGACTGCACAGGCGATAGACAAAAGTGATCATTCAGTAACCACTGTTCTCTTCTCCTGCAGAGGCTCCTGGAGAACACAGTTCAATGTGCAAACTGGTTGGAGACTGGAGACATGATGGGAGGCACAGATGCCTGCAGGGTAAGAGTAAGTGAGGGTGAAAGGCAGACTATGCTGTGCTGCCGTCTGATGACACAGATTCAGTACAACCGTTTAAAACTGCACAAGAGACCAGAGACAAGGCTCAGCCATCAAGACAGTGAACAACTCCGGCAGAGGAGCTGAGTTTGGTTTCCAGTTTGCACACCAAGTGACTCACAACAACCTGGAAGCCTAGCTCCAGGAGATCCAATATCTCTGACCTCTGCTGGGATCATAGTCATAACACATACTCATTCAATACACACACACACACACACATATACACACTCTCACACACACACATACACACACACAAACTCAAACATACACTCTTACACACACTCAGACACACTCACACACACTCTCATACACACACACTCACACACACACACTCATACTCACACATACACACATTCACACATACACACACTCACATACTCTCACATACACATACACAGTCACACACATACTCGCATACATAAACACACACTTACACACACTCTCACATACTCATACACACACACTCACTCATATACACACACATACACACATCCTCTCACAAGGTTCCTAATTTTTAAAAAAGTTAAAAGCAAAGCTGTAATATAGATGGTCAAGTAAAAATACTTTAAAAACCAAACCCTAAATTGGAAATATTTGTGTGAATTTGTATTTTGTATTTAAAGACATTTACTCTTAATTTTTGTATCTTCATGTTATATCACATATACTATACATTATAAACAATTGACATAGTGTGATATATTTTGAAGTGTCATATATGTAATCTGTTACATATCTGTGTATGTCAGAGCTGCAGATTCTGGCAACAAAAAGGCTATTGAGCAATGAACAACCAAGTCCAAATCTGAATCTCTGGAATTGTTTCTGGTGAAGCCAAGGCTGCCACAGGCAGGGAGGAGTGATCTCATCATGCCCCCTGAAGAACTGAGATGTTTTCTCTGAGAACCATCCATGGCCTGGTCACTACACAGGAGCAAGCTTACTGTTTTCCTGTGCAATGGCTAACTAGTGCTGGATGGCTTCTGAGTCTAACGAGTCCATGACTGTCTCGTGAGTGAGGTATTACAGATTACAAAGATATAATGTCAGAAACCCACACCTGAACTAAATGCACAGGTATGGTGTAGCCTCACGTTGAGAAGAGATAAATTTTAAGAGAAAATTTAGAGGCTGGGAGAAGGGTGGTGATTTATGTTGACGTGCTCTTCCTAAGCCAGTCACCCCCACTAAGCTTCCCATGTCTGTCTGCCCAGAGGCAATGATGTGTAAGTACTCTCCACAGAAATATTACTAGTTGCATGAGATTAACTTCACCTGAAGGACCTACAGTTAGGGTCGGTAGGAGCTCATCCAGTATTTAAAACCAACATTTAGATAAAGGCCAGATTTCCTTCAGTTGGGAATAATGCTATTTCCTGTGCTACATAAAAACCAGGTTTTAAAAATTGTCCTTCTGCTGAGCTGTACCGCATCCCCGGAATCTTACAATCTACACAGCATTTCAATCCTTGCCTTATTTTTCCGGCCTTTCCTTGATACTTGTTTTACAGTCTCCTTGCATTGGCCTCCTGAGCCAGCTGGAGTAATATCATGAAGCAAATGACCAGACATAATGACTTTCCAAGGTCCTTGTGCCTCCTTATTAACATTCGGCCAGCATAAGTCCTGACTTTATTATTGACTACATTGAATACACAAGACACTGACCTCTGCCACCTGCAACTAAATCTCTTCCTGCAGATCTATCAGAATGGGTTCATAGAGAGAGAAAGTTTGAGAAAACACAACAGCAGACACTTTTCTTTTCTGGCTCTAACACCTTCATATCTGCAGTCAAAAAAAAAAAAAAAAGAAAGAAAAGAAAGAAAGAAAGAAAACCCCCGCATTAATTAGTGCAAAATCTGGAATAAGAGTTGGCACACAGCCAGGATGGGGGCTTTAAAATGGTAACTCCAAATTCATCCTCTAAACAAGAATGAGACCACTGAATAAACAGAAGCGGATATATTTGGTTACCACGGTGCAAAATGATTTATTACCGATTCTTCAAATCAACCAGTGGGACACGAGAAATGTTTAGATTGTATAATGATGACTTTCTCCTGGGCGAATGTTAGTGATTGTTTTTATTAGAAATTGTTCTAAATGCCCATGTGGCCATGCACATAAAAGGGTTGATGGCATTTCCCAGGTAAAATGCAAGACTGAAAGTGATTTGTTCTGATCTTTGTGCTTTTTATGCGCCTAAGAAATGGAGGCCAGAAGACTGAGGGCAAGATACCCTAGACCTGATTCTGAGGCTCTGACCCGAGTCTCAAGTCTCCAATAAGTCTGGAGTGGGAAGTAACTCCAGCTCCCTGTGTTTCTACTTCCGAACTTCACAAAGGTGAGGACTTTCTATGAGCTCATGTGGATGCAAGCCATTTAGGTAGAAATTTATCACCATTCTTTCTCTCTGAGCCTCTCTTAAATTGGATTATGCCTTCCTGGCAGTGGAGGAACCTGCCGTACCATATATCTTTGTTACCAGAAGTGAAATGATTTGGTCACATGTCAATTTTCAGAGATGGCAAAAAGTAATACCATGCCAAGATGGGTGTTTTTTACAAAGTGACACGTTCTCTTCTAAGCATATTTAATAGGGGTTTTAATAGGAAAATAGAGGGAATGGCAGAGACAGTGGGGCTGAAAAGGAGGCACTCTATGATAAGACTGTGGGGTACATTAAGTCTGTCCATAATCCTGAGGTTTCTGGAAAACTGAGGCTGCTCTGCTTCCCTGGGGCATCTCCTGCTCCTTCTTTACTTAATCGGCTCAACAAGGAAATAAACACAACTACATTTGTAGAGTATCAGGGGAGATGCTAAGTCCTTTCAGATGTGCTACTCTGTTTGACAATTTAGCACAGCCCTCTGATTCCATGAACTATGTATGCTCACAGGTATGCATGCAAACTGCCCCCTGCGTCTAAAGTAAAACATGTCTGAGGGAAATCCAAGACTGATAAAAGGTTTGAATTAGTAAAGATGGTATGCACTCCTAGACTTCTGAACTCTGCTGACTTTTTACTTCATAGAGAAATTTCTTCACCCCAACACATCAAAATGTCAGTTGGAGAAGAGTCTTTCTTCATGAACTCATGTAACATAAATGTTAAATAAACTAAGGGAAAAGAGAGAGAGTAATGGCTTCAGAAGTAAGTTTTGGGTGCTGTATTATAACGCCAAGGGAATCAACAGAGGACAAGTACAATAAAAAAATGAGAGATAAAAAGGGAACCTACATTGCTGATAAACAACTATATGAAAAGCTGTCTTATTGAGGGTTTTTGTTGCTTCACCAAACTACCATGACCAAAAAACAACTTGGGAATAAAAGGCTTTATTCAGCTTACATTTCCACATCACTGATCATTTTTGAAAGGAGTCAGAACAGGAACTTAAGCAGGGCAGGAAACTGAAGGCAGGAGCTGATGCATAGGCTGTGGAGGAGGGCTGCTTACAGGTTTGTCTCACATGGTTAGTTCAGCCTACTTTATTTAAAAACAAAAACAAAAAAATCAGAACCCCACGCAGGGGTTGGCGTTGCCCCTGAGACATAGGCCTTCCCACTCAATCATTACTCAAGACAGTAACTCACACACTCGCCTACAGGCCAGTCTTAGAGTCATTTTGTCAGTAGTGAATCTCTCTTCTCAGATAACTCTATCTTATATCAAGTTGTCATAAACCAGTTGGCCCAAGAGGAAACTTTAAACACATCATAAATTCAATTAACACTCACGATGGGAGATGATCATTCACCATGCTCTATTTTCTTAAAACATATTTTTAAATGCAAGAATTCTTGTCTGATGCAACTAAAGTAGTGTGTACACACGTGCCAGCACTCACACTCATGTGAGTTGTGTTTATGTGCACACGCATGCATGTGTGTTCGCACATGGGTAGCAAGGAGGACATTTTGGGTGTCATTCCGAAAGACAGTCCACTTTACTTTTTGAGACAGTATTGTTGGCCTGGGAATCAACAGTTTGACTAGGCTGGCTGGGCTGCAAATTCCAAAGTCTCCCAATTCCTTCTGCTCCCCCAGCAGTGGATTGCAAGCATGTGCTCCTACACCCACTATTTCTTTTTTACATGGATCAGACTCAGGTCTTCATATTTTTTATAGAGTACTTTATTTGGTATGTGGTTTTCTGAGCCCTGCAAACAAAATTTTAACATTAAAGTATTTATAAAATTAATGTGTAATTACTCCTTAAAGGGTTAAAAAACAAATGACAGGGAGAATATAACTAGGAGCAATTTCTTTTACTCCTCAAACCATTGTTTCTTACTGATGTATGCTCTCTCTGGATTCTGTCGTTTTATTAAAAATATTCATTTTCTGCACTTTGTATTTGATTTTACACATTTTTGTTTTCATAGAAATTTGACTCTTCTATTAATTTTTATACTATTAAATATTCAACCCTACCATCTCTGTATATAACTACATAAAAATCTACCAAATTTCATAAGTTACATTGGTGCCTATTCTGATATTCATAATTAATGATACAATAATATTTTCCTCCTCTCTGATAACTTGCCACAAGAGGTCTACCACAAAGGACATTTGTAAAATTATAACATCCCAGTATTAAACAGATGTGTATTGACAAACTTTTTATTTTTCATGATTTTCTTAAATTGTCAAGTTTACCAGCAGGGTAGGAAGTTGAGAGTTTGTGATGATAAAGGAAGAATAGGCCATTGCTGTTCTAATCTTTGTTTCTGTCCATTAGCAGAATGTGTTGCACACCCTTTACACCTCCTTAGCTCCATTGTGAATCACTACTTTCCTGATTAGAAATGTCAACAGTGTCCTATTGGTGCAAACCAGCATTGTAGGAATCCCCTAGAGTCCTGTATTAGAATCATCCAAGTGAGTTGGGAGAAACAAAACAAGTGAACCACTGTTCACTTATCCTATGTTTCATTCATTCATTTATTCACCCAATGATTTATTATGGGATACCTGTGATTCTGTATCTCTTGACTTTAAGAATCCATCATTGTGAATCTAATGCTGCAGATGAGCCAACATGTATCAGTGGCTGTGTTTGGGAGAAAGCCCATGCAGTGGATGTACTTCCCAACTTCATAAGCCCTGAGGTGATCCTGCACATTACCTCTTACTATCCCTTCCAGCCCATGTAATTTACCTAATCCAATTGTGCAATCATTTATAAAATTGTGCAAGCACTGCTCCTTTGTAAATAATTGGAGAGCTATTCCGGCCAGTAAGGCTAAGTGTGCTTTCCTTGGTGGCATCTGGGAGAAAGGAGAGACAGTGAGATAAATATACATAGAAGAGATACCTACCCTGCCTTATAATTTTGGTTCATTGCTCACCAAGTTAAATCTCGTCCTAATCATTCTGTCTTCAGCTCCTTCCCTGTTGCTATGGCAAAATTCCCTGGCAAAGGCAACTAGGCAATGGTGGTTTATACTGGCTCATAGTTCAAGAATGAAGTCTGTCATGGATAAATCCAGGAGACAAATATGAACCAGTTGACCATAATGAATCCACAATTGGAAAGGGATGGGTGCATGCTATTACTCACATTCAGGATTCCATCTAGCCAATGATGTCACACACAGTGGACAGGTCTTTCTACCTCAATTAACATAATCAAGATAATCCCTCTTAGACATG
Organism: Micromys minutus; assembly: GCF_963924665.1. Taxonomy (NCBI): domain Eukaryota; kingdom Metazoa; phylum Chordata; class Mammalia; order Rodentia; family Muridae; genus Micromys; species Micromys minutus. The sequence continues at coordinate 29,349,552 of NC_137980.1, forward strand.
CCCAGAGGCCCATCTCCCAGGAGACTTTAGATCCTGTCAAGTTAAAAATGAGCACTAACCATCAGATTCCCTTTGGAAGTATTGAATAACCCATAGTGTTGTGTGGAGAGCATTTATCTATGAAATTATCAATAAAGTATATGCAAAGAACTGGTTGCCATGGCTACTGTGCAGACTCTTGACTGGTTTCAATGTCTGAAGGCTTGAGGAAAGGTCCAGAGAAAGAGATAAAGAGAACCATTTCTTTTTGTGACTATCATAGCTCTACTACCTGAAGGGGAGTAAATTGCTGACTAACCTTGTGTCTCAAGTAACAATTTAGGAAACTACTCCAGGCTGGCTCCAGTATTACCACAAGGATCATGAGAACAAGTCACTTAGAAAGTCCTTGCTATTGATGCAGTACTGTTAGGGTAAACATCTGGTACACTAGCTTTTTGTTCCTGGATTGAATATTTTCATGTGGAGGCTAAGCCATCAGAACACTGTGTCATGTTTGGTCACTAACTGTACCTGAGAGTGTTGCACCATGCCCTCATCTTAAGTCCTGGCATACTCCACACATCTGGAAGCTCCAGAGTTTTCATTGCAAAGATATTATCAAAAATAAGCACAACTCAAGACATTTATTTTAGACCTAATTGCCAGGAAACCCTCGGACTTTCCTCAAGGATGCACACTTTCGTCAAAACCATGGTAGAAAAGCATGGTGTGGCTCTAGCACTTGGGAGTTTGAGGCCAGACCGGGCTACACAGAGAGAACCTGGATCAAAAAACAATTGTCTTTATCCAATCTGTAAACCTTTATCCTTTCTTCCTGGCTTCATACAAACTTTGCTCTGTTGCTGCTTCCTGTTTACTGTTCCCCTTTTTCTGCCACTTTTTCCAGGTTTTACATGATGTTCATGTACAGATGGCACTCTTTAATTATTTGAGGTTAGGGTTGATGGTGGGGAATAAGAAAGGTTTTAGCTCTTACATAAACCTTTTATCACACACACACATACACACACACATAAAATTGTAGAATTCATGAATAAAGAGGACAGAAAGAACCTTTGGAGGCATGAAGTTGTTCAGGTATGAATTGTCATAATGTTTCCATGGTAGAGACATAATTTTACAGGTTAAATATGAGGCAGTTTTTATATCAACTGTGAAAAGAAGATCCATGGTCCTATGGAACGTTCTACGTGATAAGTAGGTACATTTCCTACATCACATAACCAAATTGAGTTTGTTAACAGGCTGGACCAAAGGAAAAAATCTGTCTGTTCTTCTAGAATTCAGAAGTTGGTTGAATCCTGAGGATGAATATCAAATACAAATCAACTCTCTAGGGTTATTTGTCAAACAACTTCCTAGGAGCTATCTGTAGAACACTACGGTATTAGAGTACCTCATTGATAATGTGAACTTTCATCCTGGACCATAGCATTCTCGTCTTAATATCACATGTATGTTAATAAAGTGTTCTTACCTACTCTTTAAAGGCAGTCACAACTGACAATTTGAACCGAATTTGTATGCAGTAAAGAGACAGTGAGCAGAAGATAAGCCAGATTCTGATATTTCACCTTAGATGGAGGATGAAACCCAGCAATCAGGTAAAGAGAGTGATTGAGATAACTCTCTGGTTAAGTTTGCAACCTAGAAGATAGACAAATAGACAGGTCACCAGGCTGATGGCTGAGAAAATGGAGACCCCAGTGCACATCCCCATACCACCCTTGTTGATTGACAATCCTTACTTCATTGTACAGGAAAACATACAAATCCAACCTGCCAGAGGGACTATGCAGGAGACAGCAAATGAACATAAACTTCAGAAAGAAAGCCTTTAGTCTCTATCCAGGTTCCATGAATTTACAGGACACATTTCTGGAGTAAAAGAAAAGTAAACTGTCAAGCCACACACAACAGAAGGACAAGACATCAGCAAAAATATCTCTAGTGTAGGAATGAGAATTACAACTGACAGTAATGCAGGCAATTAGATGCCAGAAGTGAATACTCAGCTGTCAATCAACCAATAAATGTTTGTAAAAGAACTCCAAGTTTAGGGAGAACTTGGAATTTGTAAGAGAAGAAAGGAAGTTTGTAAAGAGGAGAAAGGAAGTTAAATAATATAATTTATTAAAAAGAAAAAAAACTCAGCTGTGTATTTTATATTATGGAAAGAAATTCTGATTTCTTACCCTTAGTTGTTGAGTGAGATGTATTTATTCCCTGGATTTTAGAGTCACAAAAGGGGGAATTGTACGAAAACCTTGAGTTCACCTGTCAGTGGTCCCGGCAAGATGATGTGAGCTGGTAGAAGAGATGGGAAAGCTGGATTTAATGTCCTTTGGGAGAACGAATGAACTGGTGAATTATTCCAGGAAACTAGAGAGGTTGAAAACTGAACCCAAGGTGAGAAACATTTTGTCTCCCAAGATGTTTCTAGCAACATTATTCTTCTGGCTACAGAGCCCAAAGAAAGGGCTCAGTTACCTCCCCGGAAGTGCTGCCCTTCTCTAGTTGGGCTCTGTCATAGTTTTCGTCTTCTTACCTGTGAGACTTGTTCATCTCTGTTGTGACTTAAATATTTACTTGAGAAGTTGTGAGAGAAGTGTGTGGGGGAAGTCCTGTATACATGTGTGGAATTTTCAAAGAATAAACAAAACTATTATTTAAAAAAGGAAAAAGAAGTGCACATGCTTTGTTCATATTTAAACTGTATTGTTGCTGTTTTCAGATCTGTGACAAAATTAGATAAAATATTCAGTGACTGAAGAAAAAAAGAGAGATAATCCCAAAAAGTAAATTAAAATGCTCTACAAATCTTTACTAACTGTCTTAAAGGGAGAACTTGTATATCATTGAGTGCAGTTTATGCAAATAGGATGGGAGGAATTACCATATTGGAAGGAGCTGACATTTGTCCTGATATATTGAATCGTTAGCATGACAGAATCACTTAGGCTGGATTCACTAACATCAGGTTTCCTCTCATTATTGACCCCTGCGGAGTAGGTTCTGACAAGCGCAAGTGCAGCAAAGTTCATTAATAATGTGGAATAAATCAATTGTTCAGGAAATACTGAAAACACATGACACAGATCCTGTCCATTTTGCAAGTTCAGCACAAACGCATTTGCACCAAGGACACAGCATCTTCGTCCTTCTCTGACCTACCCTGTAAACTCTGCTCTGAGGTGTTCCTTTTCCTTGTGCATCCTTCTCATGGCTGAGCCAACCCAACAATCAGTCAAAAGGAAACAGCTTCTGGCCTGTAAAGAAGAGGGTTTTGAGAAGACTTACAAACAAAGGATATTGGTGACTGTAATTCAGGGCATATTCTTAGGTATGTCGTACATTTCTGGTGAATATTTCAGAGGTACTGATCAGGTTGTCTTTGGCTCACTATGGTAGCTCGCTCAGCTTGTAAGAATCAAAGGATCTCCTCAAGAATAACTAAAGGCTGAGATGGTAAACTGACATTTTGGAGAGTTAGAGGCATGGTTAGCTATTTCCTGGATGCAGAATTCTTGGGTCCTCCAGCCACAGAAAGAAAGTGTTTTAAATGAAATCTTGGCCTTTTTTGTATGAGTGTCCTCTGCAAACTGTTTCATTTCATCTCCTACAGGTTTTAGTTTAAAGATGTGCCTACCACAGAAGTCTTGAGAAGTCCTCCTGTCATGTGGCAGAGCCAGCATTGCTACAAGGACAGAAATCACCTGGAAGAAGGGAAGCCACTGAGAAGCCAAAATGTAAGCTGATTCAAAGCAATAGATCCTCCTTTCCACCCATCGAGCTTTAAATTGAAGCTCCTGTCCTTGATTGATTTTTTTTTTCTCCTCTTCTGGACTGCTTAATAGAAATGCTAATGAATAGAATAATGACCACATGGAAGGTGGGAAGGAAAAAGGCCAGAGAATCAAGAGAGGCCCTAGCCTGAGCTGCCTGGGGAGAAATGATCTCTTTTGAAAGTAGCTGTGTCTTTTGTTCTCTGCATTTCTTTTCTTTTCTCCCTCCTTCCTCCCCAGAAATTACTTCTGCACCAGGAAGGGTTCCTGTAGGTGGCTGTCTGAGTTGCCAAGAGACTTCTTGAGATAAATTGACATAAACAAGTTAGAATTGCTCTGTGGGGTTTTTATTTATTTTTTTAAACCTGAGGCTCACAAAATTCAACAACATCATAATGTAGAAAGACATAATGGTAATTATGATTAATTTAGATTATCTCAACTTGATCAGATTAGCTATGATCCCTATTGAGGTACACCTTTGGGTGTGCCTGTGAGAGTGTTTAAGAGAGGTTTAACTGAGAAGAGACTAGCTCACCTTTGACCCGACCAGCAGGTCATCCTTTGGTGGCAGGATCCTGAGAAGAAAGGTCCAGGGAATTAGAGATAAAGAAGATAGAAGGAGTGGCCTAGGATGTCTTCCGTAACTACACCTTGTGCCAAGCAAACTTACCAAGAGGTAGAGCATCTTATAAGCTTCAGGAGAGAAACAGGACAGAGTTGATGGGAGGCAAATCAAGGAATGCAGAGTATTTCAAAGAAAATTACAGACCCAACACACAGCCAAGTACCCAGGTACTAAAACCTTAAACCTTTTGCTGCCCTGGCTTCAACCTCAAACTGGTCTTGCCAAGTACACTCCTAAGCAAGGGCCCAAAACTAGGTTTCTTTTGCCCTATCATCAGGGCCTATGAGGAAGCCTTGGATTAGTCATGCTTTCAGCATATCTGAAGACAACCAGTGCCATTACATTGGCTTAAGTTCTGAGCACTGCCATTCCCCTATCCGCACTTTCTGGTTGGCATCAAAGATCAAACATATCCCATGCCCTCTGTACCATGACGACTCTACTCCTTGGAGCTATAAATAAAGCTTTCTCGCCTTAAAAATTTTGTACTAACTGTTTTTACAAAGACTATGGATGACACTGGGGAAATTCCTAAATTGCCTCATATTTCTGCATCTCCAATGTATTCAGCATTTTTTTTAAAAAAAATCTAATATGTCACAGAACTTCCATAAAGCAGTCAATAAAAGATCTAGAATATTGGAGAGTGAAGCTTGCTGGTATGGCTTCCCCCAATCCATAAAAACTAACGTTTCTTTGTCCCTCGGGTATCTTTAGAAGACCAGTCCAGATTGTGAGCTCCCTATTATTTCTTATTTTTATATCACATTGATTTCCTGTCAAACCTTAATCAGATCTTATTATTGCATCTATTTATCTGTTTATTTTTATTTTTAGATCTCATCCATCTTAGTTAAAGTTTCTATTGCTACTATTAAACACCATGACCAGAAAGCAAGTTTGAAAGGAAAGAGTTCATTTAGCTTATACTTCCACAGTACCGTTCATCATTGAAGGAACTCTTGGCAGGAACTTGGAGGCAGAAACTGATACAGAGGCCATTGAAGAGTGCTGCTTACCGGCTTACTCCCCATGGCTTGTTCAACCTGATTTCGTCTAGAACCCATGGATGACACCAGCCACAGTGGGCTGGGCCTTCTCCATCAATCACTAATTATGGAAATAACTTACATCTGGGTCATGTAAAAGCATTTTCTCAATTGAGGTCCCTCATTTCAGTTAACTCTAGTTCTGTTAAGTTGGCATAAAATTATCCGGCATAGTTGGCCCTTTGTCAACTTGCCTCAGAAACACATCACTATTAATCAACAAAGGTTCTTTTCTTGTTTATCCTCAAGATTATACATTAATAAAGACATCCCAACATAAAACATTTTACAAACTTAAAAGTCCCACAGCCTTACAAATTCAAATATTTTTTTTACTGGATATTTTCTTTACTTACACTTCAAATGTTACTACCCCTTTCCCGGTTTCCCCTCTGGAATCCCCCTATTCCCTACCCCTGCCTCTATGAGAGTGCTCCCCCACCCAACCATTCCCTCCCATCTCCCTGCCTCAAGTTTTTTTTCAAAAATATACAGTCTCTTATAAAATTCAAATTTTCTGTAAAACCCCCAAAATCTTTTTATTTTATTTTTTTAATTTTAAAGTCTCTCAATTATTGGCTTCTGTAAATTAATTAAATCAAAATTAAATTAAGTTTTTTCTTACTTCATGAGGAAAGAACCAGGACATAGTCACAATCTAAACAAAGCAAATTTAGACTCCCAACAGTGTAATTCAAAATAACAAATAGTCCAATAAGATCTTTAAACTTCCCTCTGAAACTTTACAAGCCAGGCCTCCCTCTTCTACATTGTCCCCAATATTCTTATCTTCCCAGCAGGTCACCTTATTTATGCAACAGGTCACCAAACACTGAACACTCGATGGTTTTTCTTGCTCAAAGTTCCAAAGTCCTTCCATAATCCCCTCAAAATATGACCAGGTTCAGTTCAGCAATATCCCACTCCTTGTACTCAGTTGTCTTGGTTAAGATTTCCATTAGTGCAATAAAACACTATGACCAAAAAGCAAGTTGGAGATAGAAAGGTTTATTCAGCTTATATTTCCATAGCACTTTTCATCATCAAAGGAGGTCAGGACAACTCAAACAGTACAGGGACCTAGAAGCAGGAGCTGATACAGAGTTCATGGAGGGGCGCTGTTTACTACTTTGCTCCCATGGCTTGCTCAAACTATTTCTTATAAAACCCACCAGCCATGGGATGGCTCCACCCACAATGGGCTAGGTCTCCCCCATAATCACTAATTAAGTGATCCAACAGCTGGATCATACAGAGACATTTTCTCAACTGAGGCTCTCTCCTTTCAGATGGCTAGCTTGTATCAAGTTGACACAAGACTAGACAGCTCCCCACCTTATTCAAAGGTATTCAGCAATTTTGTTATAGTTTCACCATTGTGACCGGCACATAAAATTAACAGTAATATTTTTTATTAGATAAGTGAATAAATGAGAGTTCTCCATCTATTATTGTTTCTTGGGAAAAAATAATTTTAAGGACTCTTTTAAACTCTAACTTTCTTGTAGTTATCTCAACCACAAGTAGTCCAACCAGAAATGAAGCCCATGCTAACAGATTTGTGCAATAGTTTAGCAATGTCTGTTTAAATGTAGACGTCATCAATATGAAGAAAAAGAGTGGTATCAATCCTTACTAAGAAAATAAAGAAGGAAAGCTCTCCTTGCATTTCTCCCTAAATGCAGCCATGCAGAGATGCCTTTACATGCAGGGTGCAGTGCTGGAGCACCTCAGTAAGAGAGGGAGACCTCAGAAATCAGCAGCACTGCCTCAAAAGTTCTATTTGTTTGTGGATTTATTTCAGACTCTCATCCTGTACCAGGAACAAGAGCCAATGATGAGGTTGTGAGATCAATGGGCAAAGCTTATGACCACCTTATACACAGAGATTCTTATATGCCAGTAGGGCATATCACACAAAGGTAAGCTCACTGACTCTTACTAAAAATGTCAAAGTGTGACTTTTATACTCAGCCTCCAAGTAAGCAAAGTAAAATAAGCCTGAGGTGTCTATATTTATTTCACTGTGATCTGGACATAGGTTGTCTTCCAAGGGTGAGTGTTCTGAACACTTGCTCTACATCCGTTGGCTTTATTTTAAGGGCTTTTAGAGCCTTCATAAGAAAGAGCCCATAAGACTAGTTCATCACTTGGGGTGGACTTTGAAAGTCATTTCTGTCCCTGCTACTGGACTATTTTCTCTGCCTCTTAGCCCACCGTGGGATGAAGGTTACCACAACATACTTTTATTGGCATGAAACCATGAGTGGAAGCAAATCTCTCCCTCCTTACATCAGTTCTGTCAGGTGTCTTGTCAAGTGAGATGGGAAGTAACGAACAGACAGATGCTCCATTTCATCTCCCTCCCTCGTTTTAAAGGGAAATAAAATAACACCCTTACTTGTTTTGACATATTTTGTTTTATGACCACAGACTAAAATAATTTTGCTTCGACATATGCCAAGGCTTGAACACTGATAGGATGAGAAAGTTCATTAGAACATTTAAAGTCTTTGACCTGTTGATGATGGGTAAACCATGCAATGGGACTAGCAAAGCAGCCGATGCTCGTTAGGAAAAGGAAGTCACCATGCAGTCCATACCAAACGTGAGCAAGTTCCAGAGGTTCATAGTCTACAGCTCTTGGAGGTCCTGTTATTGTTGTAAAAGTACCTGTGTGACACTGCACATTGAACTATCCCAGCACCACACAATCGCACTCATTGCAGTGTTATTCAATTTTATTTTATGATAGCAACAGAGGAGATAAAAATCAAAATGGTTAAGGAACATACTCCCTGTCATGTAGCTAGTAGGTGGCAAGGCAAGAACTGCAAACCAGGCAGGACTCCATGGTGAATTTACAAATCCTAGTTTATGTGAGAAATACTCCTGGCACACACACATTAGCTATGACTCTAGGCATGTCCAACTCCAAATCCAGTGGTCTCCCCACTGAGAAAACATAGAATCCGACAAGTCTTTATAGCACAATCAAAGGACCCTGCAAGTCAGCACTGCAGATGGCACTTCAATTCAATCAGTTCTCAAATGCATTAGTCCTCAGATGGTTCTTAACTTGGGAAGATAGTTTCAGCCTGCCCTGCATTGCTCCTTACCAGTGATCCTCAAATTACAGACTCCATTCATCCAGTTCTGTGAAGTAAGTATTCATCAATTACCTGGAAAGTAATTTTAAAGGATGTTTCATAGTGTGAACCAAAACTTCCTCTTTATTCTTGGTAGACTATCAAGGCATGGTTTTTAATTGGAATTCTTAGATAATCAACGTTCATAACAATTATAGACCTTTATCAGTCTTTCTTTTAGTTATTTGGCGTGCATGCTGCAGATAGCCTTAGAATATAACTCACTAGAATAACTAATAAAGTTCTATATTCACACAACCACAATATATTTGAGATGACTTCTTCCATCTAATTATATTCTTTTCAGTGGCTCATCTTTCTTTGCTCTATATTGATTACTGTTGTTAGCATCTCTCCAACAGATCGCTAATACCTGTTGTAGACAGTAAACATTGCACCCTGGGACCAACTGTGCATCTCTGCATAATTAAAAAGTAAGTAGTGGAGAAAGGAACAATGGGAGCCTGATTATACAATGACTTTCTGGCCAAGAGAGAAAATGCTGGGATGTCTTTCAGAAGGGCCACAACCTTATGATCTATCCAGAGATAAAGCCTTCTTCATCCAATCACTGCCTTTGGGTTTTACTCAGAAAGCCTTCAGTCCCTCACCTCCCACTGTGCCTCAAAGCAAGCTAAACAAATAAATTATAATTTCTGCCTGTTGAGAAAGAACACTATTAAATAGCAAGAAAACATTTTAAAACCTTAGAAATCAAAGAGAAACGAATAGCTACAGTGCTTTGGCTATTTCACCTTCAGGGTAACAGGATAGCAGGAGTACCTATGTCAGCCCTTCATAGATGAGTATTTCATATCTAAGCAAAGAGCCTTCGAGGGGGATGGGAACACTGGCAAGGAAATATGTGTCCCATGGGTGTGGTCAGGAACTACAAATATTCCGGTGAAGAGAACACTTCTTCCCAGATTAAGCTGCTGTGGATTTGGCCTGCCTCAACTCACTCACCTTGAGCCATGCCAAGGAGTCAGCATTCCTTTCTGTCACAAATTGTAGAGAACGTAAACTTAGCAGAGGGATGTGCCAAGGTTTGCAGCCTCATCTGACCTTGGTGTTCCAGATAATTCAGTCGACTCAATCCCTTCGTGATCTCCACACAATTGGTTCCCTCCACACATCCTTCTAGCTGGAAGCAGTGTGTAATTTATGAACATGTTTTGCTTTGTCCATAAAGGCTTTAGTTAGAACACTACTTTTCAACATTTAAACAATTGAGTACATAGCAACGACAACAAAAAACAAATATGATTTTTGGTTCCTTTGTTGATAAAAGAATTAACTACCTATTCTTTGTAAAAAACAAAAATCATGGAGAGAGGATCGGGTCTCCACCAACAAGGTTCAGGATCTGCCCGCAGGAAGCTGAGCTCCCAGAACAGCTGCACAAGTGCTCTTTCACCTGAACCAAAGGTGAGCCTGACACAAAAACTCACCAGCTATCCTGGGATGGAACACTAGAAGTTCTCAGGGTACATAGAGCATGGTGCTCTCTAATAAAGGGTCCTCTCTGGCCCAGAGAGAGAACCAGGTCTCTGCCATTAGGACTCAAGACCTTCAGGTAGAAGGCTGAGCTCTGAGAACACCCTACAAAAGCTCTCACACCTGAGCCCCCAGAGACAGAACTCACTGCCTGCCCCAAAAAAGCTGAAAACCAAAAAGCAATCTTCTACCTGAGCCCACGGGCACTCAGACCCATAGAACAGACAAGCAAGCATCAGTCAGAGACAACAGATCACCTATAATCACAGACAACAAGATGGCAAGAGGAAAGCACAAGAAACCAAGACAACTTGGCAAGATCAGAACCCAGTTTACCCACCACAGCAAGTAGTAGATTTCCCAACACAGCAGAAAAACAAGATTTAGACTTAAAATCATACTTTATGATGATGATGGAGATTGTCGAGAAGCACATGAATAACTCCCTTAAACAATTAAAGGAGAACCAGGAGAAATCATTCAAAGAACTACAGCAAAACACAACCAAACAGGTAAATGAATTGAAAATGAAAATAAAAACAATAAAGAAATCACAAAAGAGACAAGCCTAGAGATAGAAAACCTAACAAAGAAATCACGAGTCATAGATGCAAGCATCACAAACAGACTACAGAAAATAGAAGAGAGGATCTCAGGGGCAGAAGGCAACATAGAAAACATAGACAAAACATTCAGAGAAGATGCAAAAATCAAAAAGCTCCTAACCCAAAATATACAGGAGATCCAGGACACAAGGAGAAGACCAAACCTAAGGATAATAGGTATAGAAGAAAGCAAAGAATATCACCTAAAAGGGACAGTAAATATCTTCGACAAAATCATAGAAGAAAACTTCCCTACCCTTAAGAACGAGATGACCATGAACATGATCTCCACTTAAAACCAGGTACATTAAAACTATTAGACGAGAAAGTGGGGGAAAGCTTAGAATACATAGGCACAGGGGAAATTTTCCTGAACAGAACACCAATAGCCAATGCTCTAAGATCAAGAATCAACAAATGGGACCTCATGAAATTGCAAAGTTTCTGTAAAGCCAAGGACACTATCAAGAAAACAAAACAGCAGCCAACATACGAGGAAAGGATCTTTACCAATTCCACATCTGATAGAGGGCTAATATCCAAAATATACAAAGAACTCAAGAAATTAGACTCCAGAGAACCAAACAATCCTATTTAAAAAATGGAACACAGAGCTAAACAAAGAATTCTCAGCTGAGGAATATTGAATGGCTGAGAAGGATATAAAGAAATGCTCACCATCCGTAGTCACCTGGGAAATTCAAATCAAAATAACCCCAAGATTCTACCTCACACCAGTCAAAATAGCTAAGATCAAAAACTCAGATGAGAGCAGATGCTAGCCAGGATGTGGAGAAAGAGGAACACTCCTCCACTGTTGGTGGGGTTGTGAGCTGGTACAACCACTCTGGAAATCAGTTTGGCTGTTCCTCAGAAAATTGAACATAGTACTACCTGATGACCCAGCTATACCACTCCCAAGCATATACCCCAAAGATGCTCCAACATATAATAAGAACACATGCTCCACCATGTTTATAACAGCCTTGTTTATAATAGCCAGAAGCTGGCAATAACCCAGATGTCCTTCAACAGAGGAATGGATACAGAAAGTGTGGTACATTTACACAATGGAGTACTACTCAGCTATTAGAAACAATGACTTTATGAAAATTTTAGGCAAATGAATGGAACTAGAGAATATCATCCTGAGTGAGGTAACCCATTCAGAAAAGAACATACATGATATGTAGTCACTAATAGTTGGGTACTAGTCCCAGAAAGTTCTGAATACCCAAGATACAATTCACAGACCTTATGAAACTCAAAAGAAGGAAGGCCAAAATATGGAAGCTTCAGTCCTTTTTAGAAGGGAAAACAAAACTCTCATGGGAGGAGGCACAGGATCAAGGGGAAGAACAGGGATTGAAGAGGGGATAGTTCAGGGGCTGCCTCACTTGGGAATCCACCCCATGTGCTGCCACCAAGCCCAAACACTCTAAACACAGTTCTCAATTCATAGAAACTGCACAGAAAGTAAAGTAAAAAAATGTTGCAAATTTCCTCTTCCATTATGCACACAGTTGGATTTCTATGAAGTAATTTGTCCTTATTTATCTGATGTATTGTGGCAGCTCTTCTGGCAATGCCTATTAATATTTGGTTGTGAGCCTAGCTTCTAGTGGCTGAACCATCTCTCCAGCCCTTTGGATATTACCTGTGTAGAGTGTTACTTTCAGCTGTGCTACTCAACAAGGTATATTTCTTCCCTTTTTTGGAGTAAAGCTCCAGACTTGATATAACTGACATCTTCATGTTTGGATCATGTGCTATATGCAATAAAATTACAAAGCTTGAATACCAAGTAAGTTTGGGACTCCAGGGGTTGGCCACATGGTCACATTCTGTGTTACTAGAATGCAGAATTAGAAAGAGGATGTTAGGTATAGAGTCAGTCATCTGCACTGAGTGTGTGTGTGTGTGTGTGTGAGTGTGTGTGTGTGTGTGTGTGTGTGTGTGTGTGTGTGTGTGTTGCACACACATGATGAGGCTGGAGGGAAATTTTGGATGCCTTCTTTGACCTCATTGCCTTGAGGTGATATCTTCGCTGACTTGGAAATTTGCCCTTATGACTAGGCTGTCTGGCCCATGAGCTTCTAGGATCTATCTGACTCCACTCCAGAATGCACCCACAGTCATATCTGATGCCGTATATGGGTTCCCATGTTTGCAAAGCAAGCACTCTTACTCATTAAATTTTCCCACCAGACCCTTCTCTGGCATTTTAGTTTAGTTTCCCCTCCTCTATTACATTCAGCTTACCTACTTAGGAGGGCAGGAAAGATCTTTGATATATGTAGAGTTCTCTGGCATAATCGAGGTCTCGGCAGTAATTAAAGATCAGGAGAATGCTATTCAAAGTGTAAGAAAGGAGACAGTAATTAGCATTCATTGTGAAGAATTATTTATAGTATGTATTACACATATGATAACTAATTTCCTGTAACAAATTTGTGAATTGGTGCTTATGAAACACATATTCTGCCATGTATAAGGAGAACCTTAATAACTTCAAAGAGGTATATTATAAAAGTCTCAGAGGTCATACGTGTTAAAACAAGACATCACATCAGGACTTCTAGACTTCAGAATTTATGTTCTGTCCTCTGTGTTATCCCAGGGCAGAAGAGGAAATGCAGATTGTCTATAGGAGATACAAAGAGTAACTATCAGTATAAGGAAATTAATCAGGTGTCATAGAGAACAGAAGTCAAGGATCAGACACTAATTGTAAACATATAACTAAAAGCTGAAGGGCTCAAAAATGGCAGATTTTTACACATGAAAGGCATTAGTGCATTTCTCCATTTTATACAATGTGAATAATTAATTTAGCTCTTTTTTTTTCACTTGCTTGTTTGCTAGGGATGACCTTGAGTTCCCAATGCTTCTGCTAAAATTACCAGCATAAAACATTATGCCTGATTTATATTATATAGTGCTAGAAATAAAATCCAGGGCTTCATGCATGCTAAATAAACTTTCAACCAACCAAGCTACAATACAGCCAAAGAGTTCCTTGCATATTGTAGAGCCTGGAATGACTAGAGACCTCTGCAGAGCAGATCACAGGCAGATTATAGGATAGGGGGTGAGGATATTGGCAACCAAGCACTTCTTTTATGATAATACCTAAGGGAAATATAGTGGTTTCCCTAGGATGCTGACTCATCACTTCCAAAATACTAATTTGTTGTGTTACATTGCTACTGATTTTTGAATCAGTAGCTTTTATGTCTTAAATGAGAGGAGATAATGTAGCTGGTAATGACTAGTCTCATGTCTCAATGTCACAAAACTGTTGTATAGTTGTTTTATCTTTATAGAAGTCAACTTGTGCACTGCTGGACATGAGTCTTCTGCCTAGAAACAGGGCATTGGGGGTTAATGGCCAACTTCAAGGAGTTCTTCAACTTTAGTAATGTCTATCATTAGCAACTCGGCAATAACAACTGCCAAGATTTACTGATGGCCTGTATTAAGCACCGTCATAAGAATATCATATAAGTTATATGATTAAATCTTCATAAGGAGTCTTCGAATTAGAGTTCTTATTGTCTTGCATATTAATCAGTGTCATCAGATAACAAAAATAATTCATCACATACAGAGTTCAATGGAACCTTGATCTTGGCCTTCCCAGATTTCATGTCAGTGAGAGAGATATTTATGGGTTACTTGTGTTGTTATTACTACTACTATGTGTGTGATATGTGTAGGAATGCATATATGCCATAGTTTATATATGGAAAAGATAAGAGAACAACATGCTGGAGTTGATTTCTTCTCCCAATTTTATGTGGGTTGTGGGGCTCAAAACCAGGTAGTCACAATTGCACAGCAAGGGCTTTACCCACTCAGCCACCTCTCCAGCCCAAGTTTCTGCCATTTTAACCCACCCAGCCTACAGTATTTAATTATAATAGTCATAAGGAGTGTCCTTGCAAAATAACAATGGTTACCATGATCTTGATGTGGTGTGAGACACCAATGGATTGTTTTCTATTGTTGACTTATAACAAAAAAAATCCTAAGATACTTAAAGAAATGTTTTAGTCAAACTAGGCTATGCAGGACTGAGGCATTAAAAAATAACCAAAAATATAAATGATTGACACTATAAAGGCGACATTCAAAGTCTAGAGAACACAGAAAGCTCTCATGCATCTTGTAGCTGGACCATCTGGCATCTGATACTGTTATGAACAAGAAAGAGTAAAAAGGAGCAGTGAGGAATGTCCCAAGTAATCAGTCTGCATCAATGAAACTTGCTATGGGCCAGGATTCAACCAAAGGGCCCAACTTAGCTGAAATTCATGAACACTAAATTCATCAACACTTTCTATAAAACCATAAAGGTGGCTACTGAGTCTGGTTAAAAGTTTCATGCACACTATGAAATTAAGACTCCTACATTAGACTTGAAATTAGCCTAACAGGCAAAGAGGACCTTCTCGACCTTAGAGTTCAATCAGTACAGTCACAGGGCTGGCTATAAGCCTCCATCTTAATAATATAGTATATACAATACATAAAAGTTTAAGCAGGAAACAGAATCTAGCACAGATAGCTCAAGAAAATTTAAGAAAGATGCATTTATAATGCTTTGGGTAAAGTAAGAGGAAGCAACAAGAGGAAACTACTTAGGGCATGATAATTATGTCACTAGCTACCCAAAAGTCTGTGTTTCCTGTGGTTCATTCAGAAAAGGATACGGAAAAGACATTGTTCTCAGAGTTTAAGGTGCAAGGCAACCATGAAGAATGGGTGGGTGATTGGCAGCAACTGTAGTCTAAAGGTATGTTTTCATTGGCAAAAATGTTTCCAGAGCAGGGCTGGAGCAGGAAGAAAATATGCTGACCCTCTCTTCCAGACCTCTAGTCTTCAACCAATTCCTGGTTGGCTGAACGGACAAACAGGCAAGTTGCCCAGGGTAGACCAATGGCCTCCAGCTGCTGCGGGCAATAGGACTAAGAAAAGTTTTCAAACAGCAAAGGAACAATTAATCAGATGCAGAAAAGGTCAATGAAAAATGAAGAAAGACAGCTTTTGGAGAAATTAAAAGATTAATCCATTCCCATTTTAATGAGCAATATCCTTTTTAACTATTCTAGTTGGCTTCAATCCTAGAGAGGCTTTCTAAACTTTAAAAAACTGTAATGCCAATCTGTAGACAATATGAAATATAATAGAACACATGTACTCCTATCAAGAAGGCTCTACACTCTAAAGGGGGAGGCGCATAGAAATGGAGCCTTCAGAAGCCTTCTGTGGATTCACCTGTCAAGTTACAAGTCAGAAAACTTCTTTTGAGTAGCTATCAAGTTCAAGGCCCTTCCTAGTCTCTGGGAATAGTAAGGTAAACAGAACCTTTAAGGCTTCTCTCTCATGTAATGTAAAGTCTGTAGCAAGGTAATGTAAACGAAGGTGTGCAGAGAAGGCAAGGCTATGTAAGGTCCTTGGGAAGATGTACCTTTTTCACTCTTTGTGACAAGAAACTATGGCAGTCATGAGCCATGACTGCTCACTGTATTTAGCATAACATGAGCTGCTTAGGACTCAGGACAGTCACCTCACTAAAGCAGTAGCAGCTGTTTCTCTGTCTAGGCCTACCACCTCCCCAGCCATGGGTTGTCAACCAGGATCATGGCACTAAGAACAGGTTTCTACCTGTGGAGTAGGTCTCAGGCCAAAGAGAAGCCCAGAACAGACTTGCCTCCACTTCACCAGAGGTCAGGTCTTGCCTGGAAGGTTGGCAGCTTAGCATACAGTGTCCACAGGTGAGTAAGATTAGTGACAATTTAAGACAACGCCCTCTCCTGAAGCAGCCTTCTCAGTAACCACCAGAGGCAGATAAAAAAGAAAAACAAAAACAAACAAAGAAACAAAGAATGATTTCAGGACTTAGAAAACTAAATGGTATCCAAACGAACTGAAGCTGGCCTGGTAGAAACAGATGCTTATGTTCGAAGGGCGTCTTCGGGAGAGATTGAAGTAGGATGGGTCTGTTCCTCAGAAGAGCCCTTTGCGGCCCACAGGCCTTGCACACTGTGGCTGACCCGGTTCATAGATGATGCTTTTGTCGGTACCACATCTCAACAAACTCAAGGAATGTGTTTACTTGCTGCAGATATGACAAGGAATGACCACAAACTTGGTGGTGTAAAAACAACAGAATTTTGTTTGCATGTAGCAGGAGGCAGAATTCAGGCTGTCAGCAGTAGCTTTCTTTGGAGTGACTGAGATGGACCACTCTGACTTAAAACACGTGACTCCAGTCTCAGCCTCAGTGTCCCCTTACCTTCCTTCCTCATGTCATAACCTCAGTCACAACCTGTTCTCAGTTCAGGCAGATGACAGTTGCAGTTGCTAAGATGCTGTCTGCAGATTCTACACTCTCAGGTACCCAAGGACAGAATGTGGACACATCCTTGGGTGAAACACGGTTTCATGCATCACCCTAAACTCTGGCTTGTCCTGTGGGATGTGAGAATAATGTCATATTAAGTCAGATTGAGGGCAGCCGTTGCTTACAATTTTAAAGCAAAGTTGTAATACAAATGATCATTATTATATATCTTCAAAGTCATTTAAAGAATAGGTTAACATAGGCAGTACATTATTTTAACTATACTTTTCACAGATGAATCTCTCTCCTTAAAACTGTTTCTCACAGCTCAGTGGATGGGAGTGTTTCATCCCAGGGGACAATATACTGATAAGAGCCTGAATCCTATCAGCCATTAGGGCTGATACAGGAAAGAGCTGAGCCTTCAGCAACAAGACTGACATCGGTCTGCAAACCACTCCCAGAGGACCAGGGTCTCAACGGGGACAAGAGGACAGATTCCCAATGCCTGTTACCAGAAGGAGCTTGCATGGGGGCAATGTAGGAGTGCCTGTTACTAGGGGAATTTATATAGGGAGTAACTTGTGCTGAGGAACATACCTACTGCAGGCTTAGGTAACCAAGAGATACTACAGCTGGGATTCACCGTTCGCCACAGAAGAAAACACACACACATATATATACATGCAGTGCAAATAAACAAAAAGCAAAACAAAACAAAAAAGCTTCAGTTCTTAGACAACAGAGCTGGAGTCCTAAGGGAAAAGAAAACCAACTCTCAAGGCTGTCACACCCTCACTTTTTAAAAAGTAAACTCTATTAAAACACTTCAATCTGTTATTGGTCCCCCTGGTGGCAGCCTCAGCTCCTGCACGTTCAGTAAGTGGGCTATCAAAAGGAACCACTACTGTTCCTTGCAACACCACACAGAGGAATGTGGCTGCTGTGGGACTCATCTCCAACAGAAAGAATTGCACACCCAAGGACTTGGTCTCACAGCTATAATGACACAAACAGAGCACAGAAACAAAATATAAACACAGGAGCCACACTATTGAGAAAGTCCCTGTTCCTCACCAGGGACTCTGCCACCCCATATGCACCCAGGGTACTGTGCTTGCCTCTCATGATGCCATCTGTGCGTTGGTGAATGTTCTGGATTATTTATAGAGGTGTCTACGTGGTTATAGGCGAGTGGTCATTATACATTAGATAAAAGAACTTTTATTGTTATTATTAACATTTATTTGTGGCCAGAGTCCACAAATTAAAGTGTAGTCCTTCATTCACTGGTATGGTAGTGATGTCAGAGTCTCCAATGGAAGATGTTTCTCCTGTTGATGAGCTGTTCCCTGGCAGGGAATAGTTCTAGAAGTTCCGGAGGCCACCTACAGGGGCTGGATGCTATACTTAGACCACTGAACAAGGTGTGTCGTTCTGACTTATATTAGGGGGCTCCTTGCTTAAGAAAATCTCCAGGAGTTTTGGATGACGGAATCTCCGTTCTATGATTTCTTGGGATTGGTTTTCTAATAAGAGCGCAGACTGCTGTCTCAGGGCACATGAGGATGAATCTTGTGGAAGAGTTTGTTGGTACAGTAAGTCCATGCTTCCAGACTCGCATGCCTGTCTCTCACTGGAATCTGGCCACAAATAAATGTTAGCAGTAACAATAAAAGGATCCTTGTATCTAATGTATAATTACTACTTGCCTATAAACATGTAGACACCTCTATAAACGGGGGGGGGGGGTGTGTGAAGAAGTGAAGAGAACAGAGGAATAGGAAAGGAGATGAAGAAGGAACTGGGGGGGGGGGGGAGACGGGATAGGTGAGGGAAAGCTCCTTCATGTATCATATACTGCCTGTTCCTCACAGGAATCTGTTCTATAAACCTAGGTTTGAATGTCCTAAAGAAAATGCCATTATGCTCAGAGGAATAAAAACTGCACTGAGATTATAGCCCACCTCAGTGGGAGGGCAGTCACCAAAAAAACCAAGTTATAACAAGTGCTGGCACGGATGGTGACAAAGGGAGACCCTGCTGGTAGGGATGCGAAGTTTCTAAATTCACCATATGGAGTAGACATTCTAGTTCTTGGTATTTATCCAAAAGATTCCAAATCAACACAACATGGAGATACGTGCACATCAATACCTTGGCAGAACTATTCACACGGATGCATTATGCAAACAACCCAAGCTGTCCAACCATGGATAAAACAGCAGGTGGGACTCATACACACAAGATTTTTATATTCATAAAGAAACATGAGGTTAGTCATTTGCAGGAAGAATGATATAACCACAGATAATCATATTAAGAAAATTGTCAGGCTTAGAAAAATAAGTATCACATTTTCTCTCATTTATGATCCCAGGCCATATGTGTGCGTATGAAAATTGCCTCAGGTGACTGTATAATAGTAATAATGATGATAATAATAACAATAATAATAATAATCAGGAAGCCATAATCAAAATTAAAAGAGAGCTAATTCTATGACTCTGTACTTGGAACTTCAGTCCAGTGACATGACACTACCTTCTTCCCTGTGTCACCTAAAAGCTTGTGAAGGCTATGTAACTCTCCAGGATCACTTACGTGGCTGTTGAGGAAAGAGCAAACTAGAACCTGAATTCATCTGCCTGAGCATTGCTCCACGGGCCCCACACGATTCTGCTATGTTGCTGTAGTTTAATCAACCTTTCATTTACCCAGTGAACATTTACTGGGCCCCTGCTCTAAAGATGGGAAACACAAAGGTGAGCTATGTAAAAGTCCCCTAACTTCTTGAGACTTATATCTTAGAGGGGAAATATACAATAAGCCAGTAAGTATGCAGAACAATTTCCAATTATATTATATATTATAGATTTTATGAGGCAGGATATTATATAGTTATGCAGGAACTTAAAGGTCCTTCCTACAGGAGGTGACCTTTGAGCATAGAGTTAAAAAGATACAAGAAAAACCTAACAGATGTGAAACTCTTAAGGCAAGCATGTGCAGGAATGTCTGAGAATATACAAGAGGTCAATGGGGTCTAGTGTTGCCATTTTGTCTCGGCTCTGCCCCACAAGTTACCTAGCAACAGCTAGGTATGCCTGACTCACTATAAAAGTGGTTGCTTCTCACCTCCTCACTCTTTTGCCTTCTTGCTCTTGCTCTGTCTTCTTCTCTCCCCATTCCCTTCTCCCCCTTTCTCTACATGCCTATGGCTGACCTCTACTCCTCTCCCCAGCCTTCCCCCCTTTCTTTCTCCCCCCCTCTCCCTTTCTCTCAATTCCCCCATTCCCTGAATAAACTCTTTTCTATACTGTACCACTGTATGGCTGGTCCCTCTGGTGAGGGATGCCTTAGCATGGGTCTGCAGAGGCACCCCTCCCCCACACCATACTGTGCCTCCACCAAACATACTTCTCGTCTCTTTATTTTTATAAAACACATTGGTGCGTGACTTTATAAAACACAAAACCCAGAGAGAAGAGGGTGACCGTATGGAAGAGGCTGGATAATCCACGGTTTCCCTGTTCAGGCAAGGAGAAGGAAAATGGCTTGTACACTAGGTGCAGGCCAGAGTCCCGAAAGGGATTTTGGGTTTTAGCGATAGGATCCAATGATAATTTTAAAGATGGCTCTGGGTCTTCAAGGGAGCTTAACTCAAGTAAATAGGTTCAACATTTTTTTTTTATCCAAGAGCGATATTCCCACAGCAGACTAAGTTAGTGTTGATGGGGGAAGAGCAGTCCCTTGATCTGAGCACATATTGTTTATGGACCTAAGTGTGATTATTAAGGGAAAGCAAGGAGACAGAAATGTCAGCCTGGTCTTTGATTTTGCTAACTGTACACACAGTTGTTTCCTGTCCTGGAGCTGAAATACAGAGTGATTGCTGTTGCTTTCACATTTGAACACACCTCATCTCTACTTCTCTACATCTGGTCTAAACAAACCCTCTCTTCTGTCTTCCCTGAGAGTCCTAGGCCTCACATCTTCAACGTGTGCATGTGACAGCATGTGCGGGTGCGTGCACACACACACACACACACTTAATGCTTTCTAACTCCATTTATGAGAATCTTTTCCGATGATTTATGTCCAAATATCTCTGATAAAACCAGAGGTTGATCTCTCTACCTCCCTTATTTTATAAAAAGAAAGTTAAGAAAAAAAGAAAAAAGAAACCAAGGAAGAAATTGGTTAGTTCAACGTCACCCAGCTATCACAAAAATTCCCATACAAATCTTCTGTTTAATTGAAGCTGGCTTCTAAAACTCCCTTGTCTCCATCATCCTTCTTCCTCTGGAACTTCATGATGAAGTGCTTGGTCCTCCCCTGTCTCCACTGCACCTACTTCGCCTCTCTAGATAAGGTCAAAGACTGTGTCATCCGTTGGCATGACACACTGTGCTGACTATATTACCTAGGCAACTCAATACACTTAGGGGACGCTGATTGATTATGCCGTGGTCCCACATTTGCATACCGAATCTCTCATATTTTTTAAGACTGCAATCTCAGTCTACATAGCAGTCAGGTACATCCGGTTCTGGTCTGCTTTAATGCAAAAGCAAACTCTTGCTCATTTTATATCTTTATTATTATCAACGCTCTTACTGTATCTGCTCAATCCATCATAAAGGAAATTGTAGTGTCTGTATACTTTGATTTCTTTCCCTATCCATGCACAAACTGGGCTAAACTTGATCCGAGATTCTGTCTACTTGTTTCTAAATCCTAGACATCTCATTAGTGATCGATGACCTAATCCTTTTAATATGCCTTCCAAGAAGGCTTCCTCATTACACTCTCCCTCAGGAGCGAGACAGAATATAGGGGAGAGAAGAAGTCTACTCGATTCTCTGAAAATCCACTTGGGGGATATAAACAAGTGAGTCTCGGCCATCCAGAAATGGTGGGGTGAATGAAGTGTGAATCCACATTGTGTTTGCTTAGTTACTCTCTCTGATGTGACAGCTTCATACACCTCATCTGTTCTCATGTGACATGGCGCTGCCTTGTCTTTCCTCCTAGACAAAGGAGAGCAGCTGAGCGTGCCATTCCTGGGCTTCCCAGTAGAACCACTAGGGAGGAGCACAGAGGAGCACTGCAGTAGAACCACTATGGTGGAGCACAGAGGAGCACTGCAGTAGAACCACTATGGAGGAGCACAGAGGAGCACTGCAGTAGAACCACTAGGGAGGAGCACAGAGGAGCACTGCAGTAGAACCACTAGGGAGGAGCACAGAGGAGCACTGCAGTAGAACCACTATGGAGGAGCACAGAGGAGCACTGCAGTAGAACCACTATGGAGGAGCACAGAGGAGCACTGCAGTAGAACCACTAGGGAGGAACACAGGGGAGCACTGCAGTAGAACCACTAGGGAGAAACACAGGGGAGCACTGCAGTAGAACCACTAGGGAGGAGTGCAAAGGAGCACTGCAGCAGAACCACTAGGAAGGAGCACAGAGGAGCACTGCAGCAGAACCACTAGGGAGGAGCACAGAGGAACACTGCAGCAGAACCACTAGGGAGGAGCACAGAGGAGAACTGCAGCAGAACCACTAGGGAGGAGCACAGAGGAGCACTGCAGTAGAGCCACTGGGGAGGAGCACAGGGGAGCACTGCAGTAGAACCACTAGGGAGGAGTGCAAAGGAGCACTGCAGCAGAACCACTAGGGAGGAGCACAGAGGAGCACTGCAGAAGAACCACTAGGGAGGAGCACAGAGGAGCACTGCAGCAGAACCACTAGGGAGGAGCACAGAGGAGCACTGCAGCAGAACCACTAGGGAGGAGCACAGAGGAGCACTGCAGCAGAACCACTAGGGATGTGCACAGAGGAGAACTGCAGCAGAACCACTAGGGAGGAGCACAGAAGAGCACTGCAGTAGAACCACTAGGGAGAAACACAGGGGAGCACTGCAGTAGAACCACTAGGGAGGAGTGCAAAGGAGCACTTCAGAAGAACCACTGGGGAGGAGCACAGAGGAGCACTGTAGCAGAACCACTAGGGAGGATCACAGAGGAGCACTGCAGCAGAACCACTAGGGAGGAGCACAGAGGAGCACTGCAGCAGAACCACTAGGGAGGAGCACTGGGGAACACTGCAGCAGAACCACTAGGGAGGAGCACAGAGGAGCACTGCAGTAGAACCATTAGGGAGGAGCGCAGAGGAGAACTGCAGTAGAACCACTAGGGAGGATCACAGAGGAGCATTGCAGCAGAACCACTAGGGAGGAGCACAGAAGAGCACTGCAGTAGAACCACTAGGGAGAAGCACAGAGGAGCACTGCAGTAGAACCACTAGGGAGGAGCACAGGGGAGCACAGCAGTAGAACCACTTGGAAGGAGCACAGAGGAGCACTGCAGCAGAACCACTTGAGAGGAGCACAGGGGAGCACTGCAGCAGAACCACTAGGGAGGAGCACAAGGGAGCACTACAGTAGAACCACTAGGAAGGAGCACAGAGGAGCACTGCAGTAGAACCACTAGGGAGGAGCACAGAGGAGCATTGCAGTAGAACCACTATGGAGGAGCACAGAGGAGCACTGCAGTAGAACCACTAGGGAGGAACACAGGAGAGCACTGCAGTAGAACCACTAGGGAGGAGCGCAGAGGAGCACTGCAGTAGAACCACTAGGGAGGAGCACAGAGGAGAACTGCAGTAGAACCACTAGGGAGGATCACAGAGGAGCACTGCAGCAGAACCACTAGGGAGGAGCACAGGGGAACACTGCAGCAGAACCACTAGGGAGGAGCACAGAGGAGCACTCCAGCAGAACCACTATGGAGGAGCACAGGGGAGCACTGCAGCAGAACCACTAGGGAGGAGCACAGGGGAGCATTGCTCAGATGGTCTTACATCCATTCCATTGTCATTCTCCTTCCAGATTATCTGCCTCTGAACTAGGCCTTAGGTCAATTTCTGTTTCTATTGTTGCCATTACGTATTTCCTGGATAACCCAGACTCTTAATACCCATGAAAAATGGCAATCTAGACTCACTTTGCCCCATAGTTGAATAACTAACATTTTTACCACAGCAAGTATATTAATAACTAGGTCCTTAAGGCTGACTAGTGGAGGACCTAAGAGACTTAAATCAAAGGTCAGGGCTAACCTGAACAAAGCTTCGATCTTTTATATGTTTCCATCTTGGAATAGAGCATTTAATATCTCTGAACCCGTCTCTTCCTCCTCTGTGGATTAAAAGTGTCCCCACATCCACTTATTAGAATTAGTGTACTCTCGATGTAGAGTCTGGCAAAGTGCAAACCACCCAGTAATTACCAGTGTTTTGGCCTTGCTAGTGAGATTGTGAGGAAGCATTAGCACGTTTCACAAGTAAAAATAGTCATGGCAGAATCAGGACAAGAGTTCCTCCAAGAGTCCTCATTCGAGGAGGAAACAAAAGAAACTCTGGGAAAGTGTTGGGAGCCGATTCGCCCCCATGGGCGGTGTGACCAAAAGAGCAGCAGAGCGGCAAGCCCATAACTTCAGGCTACAATAATTCTGGGAGCGCTACTCGGAAACTTTATCTTGCCAACAAAAGGGAGCAGGGGCTCCCGTGAAAAGGGTTGAAATCTGGTCACTAGGCAGCGTTTCAAACAGTAAATACAGATGACAGTCATATTTACGGTCAATTTACCAGAATCAGGTATCAGATGACCTCTGACCCCAGCCATCGCTTACTAAAGAGCTAATTAGCTGTAAAGATGGGGTGACAGGTCAATTGTACCCTCACAAAGGACGAATTTGTCATGTGGGAATCTGCTGGTAGTTACAGCTTCTGGGTGGCTTCTTGGCCTACAAAGACAGCTAAGTTAGGGGAAGAAGGAGAGGGAGGCACAAGTGTTAAGGAAACCTAGGAGCACTTACTTCCCAGGGGCAGATGACTCTGCACACAGCCACTCCTGGCCCTGAAGTCCCAGGGTTTAGCATCAGCAGTGGAAATGAAGAACCCGTAGAACTCAGAAAACCCTGCCTTCTCAGGGAACTAATATTTTATATTAGCAGCCTTTGTTTCCCTAGCAGAACTAATTTTTATTTGCTATGGTGTACTGTTTCCCCCTAAGTCTTAAACAGAGCATTCACTGAAACTGCAGGGAACCTAAGGGGAAAAAGGAGAGGAAATCTCTAGACATTTTATTTCTAAATAATTGGTATTAAGATGATGTGGTGTAGTTCTTTTTTATATTAATGGGGAAAGCTAAAGTCAGGAGGGAAACACAATTTGAAGTCTTTATTGATGTCACATTTACCCCTAAAAGCATCTCCTTGTGTTATTGACCGATTCCCAGCATGACTGTAATTTATAAAATTGCCCTTCCCAAGTTGTCTGAATCTCAGAAATGACTTCCTATTTTATGACCTAAAATCATTGTCTCTCAATACATTGTGAAAGATGTTAAAGTTTTCTCACCCATGCTAGACAGGAATGTCCAAGATGATGTGCCGTTCCAAAAACCATTCCATGTATCATTCATCCCCAAACCTGAGCCATCACAGAGAACTAGCTGCTCAGCATGAATTTCTGTTCTGACAGATGCACTCAAGGACAACCATAGAAACTACCGAAAATTGCCAACCAGGAAAAGAGGAAGGAAAGCAAGCTAGGCAAAGACATGTTACCTACTCTACTGTGGCAATGAGAAAAATAAAAAGTTCTTCCCTACATCCCTGACGCTGGCTAAAATCAGGCTGCAGCAGTGCACAGGATCATAGTGAACCTTTACAGTTAGCATGGGTACATATAGAATCTTTTACAGTTATGATGGGTACATATAGAATGCCTCACTGCCGACCCAGTGAGCACCCCTGTGGTCCTAGGAGTCTTTCTGTACACAGAACCATTGGCACGCATTACAAGGAGCTGCCTCTCAGAAGTCCCTCCCATCCCCTTTGGCTTCAAAAGAAAGGTAAGGAAGGTTTTCCTTCCCATGATCTACAACAGCTGTTTTCAACCTGTGGATCACAAACCCTTTAAGGAGGGGTCACATATCAGATATTTACATTATGATTCATAACAGCAAAATTACAGTTATGAAGAAGCAATGTGGGTTGATGTTAAGGTGATACATGATTGGACAGTGGAAAGGTAGGCAGGAAAAAGGCTAGAAAAACAGAAGAGGAGGAAGGGAGAGAGGAGATTCTGGGAGGAACCAAGTTGGAGGCGGATGTGTATGTTTCTCTCGGTGCATCTCTTCATAAATAAGGTTGTTCTGAATGTTTTATAGGGGATGAAATTGTATAAGATCATTTGACTTATACAGGTTAGCAGATTATATTATACCTATTGGACCAGAGTAGTTTGGTGTGTTCTTTGATGTGACTACTTGAGTTCAATGGATATAGTGGTGGAGTGCATAAAACCCACCACAGAGTTGGGAAGTATGTGTCTAAGGCTCAACAACAACATGCCAAGGGGAAGTGAGTGAAAACAACACACCAGGGCAGTCATATCCACTTAGGACAGAAGCAGCAGGGGTGGTAGAGTTCATAGAGGCAGCCTAAGGCCGCCGGGTTAGAGATCCCAGCAGTGCCAGATGACCCCGTGTGGGCGCCAGCAAAGTTCGGGATAAAAGGTTAAGCCATCATATTAATATTTACTGCAACAGGTGTCGAACCAACATGTTAGGCAAGAATCCACCAAAAAGTTAAGGCTTCAGCCCAAGAGTTAAAAAGAAAGTTTTATTTTCTAAATAAAAAGGCGCCAGGGCCATGTTGAGTTATGTGATGTCTCAAGTGCAGGAATCTTAAACAAAAGAAACACAGAGGCAGCCTCTGCTGACAGGCTGTGGTGTCCGGCTTCGAGAAGGCAGATTAACACAGATTGAAATACTCTGGACTAAGGTCTTGGTTTTACATAATTGTTTAGAGAATGTATCAAATGCTGGTTTGTTTGATTTAAAGATGGTGTAAAGAAATAATGTACACGTCAAGTTGGATTTCTAGTTAGAAGAGAGTATAGAGGTCACCCGAATCACGTGGGAATTTTCACCTGTAGTTTGGAACTAAGATAGAAGTCTGTACACCAGGCAGAGTGAATACAGACATATATTATGGAAATTATTAATAAATGAAATTTGATGCTCCAGATTGAAGGCTGGACAGATTGAAATACATTGGACTAATATCCTGGTTTAACAAATTGCTTAATTATAGAATTGTAATTGATAGTAAGTTAGTTTGTTTTGTGAATTACCCCCACTGGGGGCACGTTGTTCTTCAGATGGTGGCTAGTAAAAATTTGTGGTCATCTTAAAATTACTGAAAGAAGCTCATATTCTCTCAGAGTGAGATCTATGGGAATTTGAGTTGATTTCTTGACATGACAGATTATCAGAGGCCTAAGAATAAGATCATACAGTTTTTTAGTTTATCCATTTGTTTTATATGGTTTTAAATTTCAAAATGTGTATGATGTTGAGTTTTGTGTTTATATCATTTCTCTGGAAAAGAATACAAGATATTCTAGTTGCCAACTAAGGGACATGTTACTTTGGGAGAAAGGTTTTGTCTTTGTGTTTTTAAAATGTGTGATTCGGCTCTGTGTGCCTTCCACAGTTATATGGATTAGATTTGATAGAGGTAGACCACCTAAAACTAAATTCAAAAGGATCAAACAAAAATATATCTCGATACTAAAATGTTTTCTTTTGAGAAATTTATATTACAGAATGTGCAGCTACAGTGAAGCTGGTCATCAGAATGCTGAACTGTCCTGTTTCCAAACATCAGAAACTACAACCATCAGTGTGGCTTCCCTTCTTGAGGCCTGTCCTGCTTCCTCAGTCCTTTCCCACTTCTAAATTCTCAAGGCCCATATATTTAGCTTCAAGAAGCTATGAAGAGTTGTTGCCCGATTCCCTGGACTTTTGGGAGTGAAAGTAGTTATTGTAGCGTTTTTATGAAGAATTTATAAATGGTCATAATTTAACAGGGAGGAATTAGCCAGATTAAGTTGTTCAAACATAATCTTTATTTGGTAACTAAAGTCATATCTTACATTGTCAAAAATCTAATTGGTAAAGTTGAAGTTATAATCTTTGCAGTGGTATATAATTTATTTGATACAGGTTTAAGGTTTTCATTGGTATAATTTCTTATTGATTTAAAATTGAGATTAGTATTGTAACTTTCATATAGGTATTGTACCTATACATTTGGAAATGCAAGGCATAGACCCAGTCCTATAACTGCTATTATGCATTGTTTTTAGTCGATTAAACAATACTAGTTAAGGGCCGGATAGCAAACCCATGGTCCTGACTCAGTTAAAAGACTGTTTTTGAGATATTTTAATTAAAAATGGCCAAGAGTAGTCAAGGATTAACAGTTCAGAAATTCTTTTTATAGTTAGATGGTTTTCAAGAACATCAGAAATCCATAAATTATGACATTTAATGTTATTTATCTTTTGTTGAAACATATCTGCTCCTTACAGTTACCCCTTTGGTGGATTTAACAAAGAAATTGAGCTTTCCTACCTCCAGGTGAAATATTTCATGGTTGGGGCACTGAACTAAAGGTTCACAACATCAGGAAGGGTGAGAAATGCTGATCTAAAACATTACAGGCTCCTACCCAGAATGGTTATTTATAATAGAAACCAAGAAAAAAAAAAGGAAAATGAAAAACAAAAAAGCCAGGATGTGGTAGGGCTACAATAGCTCAGACAAGGTAATGGTTAAGTGTGTTAAGTAACAACATGCACAACCTAAGGCAACGGTTCACACTTTGTCTGTCAGTAAGCAATCTAGATGTCCAGCTTTCGACCTGGTTACACCTTGTCCTGAAATCAGATGTTTGAAATCTTTAAATCATCATTCACCTGAACTTTCTATTAACATAAAAGGATTTCTGTTTGCACATGCACCACCATCTGGTAACATAGTTTACCCCTCCCATTTTAATATCTAGCAAGTTGCCTTTCCCACTACATACCTTAAACTGTCCTTTTCTCCCCTTCTCATGGGCTCTTTACTGTGTTCTTTGCCTCTACCTACATTTACTCCCAGCCAGATACACACTGAGAAGCTAAGGTCTTCTTAGGAAAGAAAACATTGTTATCTTTCTGAGCCTGGATTACCTCAATATATTTATCTTCCAGATCCACCTATTTTCCTGCTAAGTTTACTTAATTCTTCTTTATTGCTGGGTAAAATCCCATGTGTACACGGGCCACATCTTGATAATTCATCTGTTGTCAGACATCTGAGCTGATCTCATTCTGTTGCTACTGTGCAAACGTGGAGATACACATGCCAACGTAAGCATCTCTGCAGTAAGCATCTCTGCAGTAAGCATCTCTACAGTAAGCATCTCTACAGTAAGCATCTCTGCAGTAAGCATCTCTGCAGTAAGCATCTCTGCAGTAAGCATCTCTACAGTAAGCATCTCTGCAGTAAGCATCTCTGCAGTAAGCATCTCTGCAGTAAGCATCTCTGCAGTAAGCATCTCTACAGTAAGCATCTCTGCAGTAAGCATCTCTGCAGTAAGCATCTCTGCAGTAAGCATCTCTGCAGTAAGCATCTCTGCAGTAAGCATCTGTGCAGTAAGAATGGACACACACCAGCAGTGGAATAGCTGAGTCATACCCAAGCTCCATTTTTAGATTTCTGAGAAACGATCACATGCATGTCCATATGTTGCAGTTTACTCCTTTACCAACAGTGGACATGGCTCCTCTCCTCCCAAATCCTCACCAGCATTTGTTAATTTTTTCTCTCGATGGTGGCCATTCCAACTAGGGAGAGATGGAATCTTAATGTGGTTCTAAGTTGCATTTTTCTGAAGGCTAGGCATGTTGAACAGTTTTCGAAATGCTTATTGACCATTTGTACATATTCTTTTGATAACTGTTTGGTTCATAAGCAGATTTGGTTTTGTGTGTTTAATCTTGAAGACATTAAAGATAGATGATATAGGTAGGTAGGGAGGGAGGGAGGGAGGAAGGGGGGGAGGGAAGGAGGGAGGGAGGGAGGGAGAGAGGGAGGCAGGCAGGCAGACAGACAAATAGGCAAATATAGTTACTCACCCCTCGTCAGCTGGTAAAGGGTGAGTTTTGAATTCTGCTCAGTCTGTTGACAGTTTCTTTTGCTGTGCAAGAGTTTGTTTTAATTTTATGCAATTGCATTTGACAATTCCTGGGAGTGTTGCTTACACCATAAGAGTTGTGTTCAGAAATGTCTTGCTACACCTAAATCCTGAAATGTCTTTCTTTAGCAATTTTAATGTTTCCAGTTTGACATTAAGATCTTTGACCCAGCTGATTTTACAGGAAGAAAGACCCGGAACTGATCTGATTTTTCTGTGGATGGAAACTCAACTTCACTAGCACCATTAATCAGCAAGGTTCTCTGCTTTCTGCCGTGTGGGTTTTGTATCATTGTACCAATAATCAGATGGAGACAGTTGTGTGAGTTCACCTCTTAGTCTTCTGTAGTGTT
Organism: Micromys minutus; assembly: GCF_963924665.1. Lineage (NCBI taxonomy): Eukaryota > Metazoa > Chordata > Mammalia > Rodentia > Muridae > Micromys > Micromys minutus. Next base: position 29,380,073 of record NC_137980.1, read on the forward strand.
CCATTGGTCTGTGTACATGTCTGATTTTGCTCAGGACCATATTGGCTTTATCATTACACTTTTGTAGTGTATCTTGAGGTGAATATCATTATGTTTCCAGCTGTATACTTTCTACTTGGAAGTGCACTGACTATCTGTGGTCTTAAATACTTCCAAACATATTTTAGAATTTTTTCTGAATCTATGAAGAATATCGCCAAATTTTTATGCGTTTACATTGATACTGTGGATTGCTCTGGGTCATATGGTCATCTTCAAAACATTCATCCTTTCGGTGACAGTTTGCACACAAGTCCAGGTTACTCTGAGCACAGGTCTCTCTCGCAGCAGATGGCAATAGTTATGAACTATAGCCTATGCAAATCCTTCTGTTGAGATAGGACCCTCACCTTCTGAGAGGTATTGTACCCACAAATGTCATGTTTTTACATACCCTGGTCTCTGGAGCTACATAGAACAGAAGTTCATATTCAGGCATCACTGCTGCCACCATGACCCCAGTTGGAGATGGAAAGTTTGGGAGGTTTATAGAAGTTATTTCTCTGTGATTCAACGGAACCATAAAAATGAACTCCTGGGTGACATGTGATAGCACGCTACCTGAAGACTCAGCCCAGATAGACCAATAGTCTACAAACATAGAGGATGGAAATTAAAATGATTACCAGACATTTCAAAAGTTGGACATATATGCAACTTCTAGAAGAATAAAGAGTCAACTTGTACAACCCAGATTTTTAATACTCACTGAATACTTTTGTGTGCTAATACTATTTTAACTCTGTTTAAAATAATTCCTTGCATAGTTCAAAACTGACAGAAAAGTAAGCTTTCACACCTTACATGGTCCATTAGAATTATAGCCACCACTGAAACAAGACAATCATTCCAGAGACTTAGGTGATTTAGAAAGGAAAATGCAAATACACTTGAACCCCAGTAAAAAGAATCTAAGAATCAATTTTTCATAGTGGTTGAAAACAGAGCAACATCACAGCACAGAGCTCTGGGACTCAACACAGTTCTGTTTTCGGGCACATTGTTGCTATTGTCATTGGATCTCCCCCAAGAGGTCACTGTGGCTTGTAGCCAAGAGCCATTCATGGGGCACTGATTACCCTGGCATGCCAAGGACCTCACTTAAGCAACCATGATATAAGCAAAGCAAAACAGACATTAATAGTCATTGCTTCTATAACCAGAAAAAAAAAATCACTTCAAATAACTAATCCCCCTGGGTCCTCTTTAAATAGTAAGTAACCAATGCGTCTAAATGTTTATTTACTGTCCTCTCTGCTCCCAAGTTCACAGGCAGGAAACACAAGGAGCTGACTAAAGATTAGTCAGAACTGAAGTTAAGCACTTCTGAGACGATAATTATGAAAAAGTAATTACATTAAATCGACTCAGTGTTTTGGAAATATGCCAAATGCTTAAAATGACTAATATCTTTACCTTCTCCATCAGACCTTGTTAGGCAAAATAGCAAAAACTTCACTGAAGATCTTGATACCACAGATTCCCCACCTGAACTAAAGTTGACTGTACTCAACTGATTTCTTTGACAGACTCAATTCCAAAATGCTTAAATGATTTGCCACTAGGTAATTAGACACTTGAGTCATTTTTTTATATTATTTATTTTTTCATTCATATTACAAAGTCAATAATATGGCTATCATAGGAAATTTAAATAATGGCATAAAATACAAAGTAACAATTATGTATAATGTGGGCACACCATAACAGTGACTATTGGCATTCCAATGTTTTGTGTGTTTTTATTACAATATTAGAGTCATGTGGATATTGCTTTGTAGTCTGCCCTTCTTACCACATAACAACATACTCTAAGCTTTTTCACGGTGTCAAATTCTATTTTGCCATGCCATTATTAAAGCAATATATCAGAACATAAGTATATAGTTAATTATTAAAATAGGCACACCTACTGGAGATTTGTGGGTTGTTTTCAAATTTTTATTATTATAAATATTGTGCTTAAGAGACATAAATTGCCATGGACATTTGTATTTCTTGGGAATATGTTCTTAGGAGTTAAAATGTCAATTAGTAAAACAGAGTAGACTGCCAGGTGAAGTTCAGCCTCCTACCCTACCCAAGCACAGGGAGATATAACGCCTATACCCTCACCAACAAGTATCCCCGCTATTCTTGAAACTTTTCTTAACTGATAAGCAATTAGATAACTTTCTGTCTTTCTTTGATTTATATTTTCTTTGTCTTTTGAATTTTATGTCTAATGTTGGTTTATTGGCCTCCCAATGTACAAGAAATTAGAATCTTGTTTCAGAATTTTCCTTTGCTTAGTTTTCCTTCTGTACAGTCTGTGATAGATTTTGTAGTATAAAAGAACAAGAGAATGCTTTTAATAAAAGAGTTTTTTTTAAAAGGTGAGGCTAGAATTTGTAACTTTAAAAGCATTTACCAATAACCTTTATTTTGGCCCCCCAAGAGAACTTTAGTGAGTTTTTGTCAATACATTTAAATTATTCTTAATTTGTTGAAGAAAATGTAGGAATATATAATTAGTCATTGTTCTCCTTACCCTCCAAAAATATGAAGATGTATATGCTAGTAGCATATGTTTTCCATTACAATTAGGTGTTTTAGCAGATAATCTGCAAAATTAACTTGCTTTAGTACCTATTTTATTATAAATTCTTGGATGATTTCATACATTGTACATTGTACTTTGATCATTTACCCCTTCTCTAATTTCTCTCTGATCCATCTTCTATTCAACACCCAGCCCACTGTGTGCTCTCATGTGTTAAGACTCTCCAGGCTAACCCAGTGCTGGCCATGTAATCTTGGGTGGGTAGGCATCCTCTGGAGCTTTTTAATAAATAAAAAAGCTCTTAAATAAAATCAACTCTTCCTCAGCTAGAATTCCCCATCAGCCCTGCAGTCCCCTCTCTGCTCTGTTCTGGGATTTTGCTTGGCTTTGGCAGTGGCCTTGTGGAGTGAGCCTTGAATCAAAAGGGAAAGTGGTTGACTGTATCCTTTACATTCATGCCGCTGTTGAAGTAGCTGGAGACACTTCCTCAGAAGCCATTAGGAGCAATGGAAGCCGTAAGCACAGTGGTAATGAGTTGTGATAATGCTGAGTTTGCAGGTATTAGGAGCACACAACAAAAAACGAAGATAGGATCTCAGTGTTTAAAATTCTCTTTGCTCTGTTATTTCCTAGACTGGAGTGTTCTCCCTGGAAGGTGGCAGCCTTTGAATAGTATTTCACTTCAGCTAGGCCTCCCCCTACCACTCCCTGGGGCTCAGAAGAAGTAGGAACAAAAGGGGGCTGTCACCCAGGGCAACCACTTCTCACCAAGGTTTATTCTTCTCTTCCTTACCATGTTTCAGACTTGTGCTAACCACAAACAGCATTCTACATAGAAAACAAGGCAGCCAGAGCTTAACTAATGCACTGTAAAAATACTCTCTGACAGTATGACTATGAAATAACAAAACTTTCTCTGAAAATTATTTTACAGGCCTATCTCAGAACTTTCCTCGTTATTAATGTGCTGCCTTAAAAGTGGGTAAGTCATTCTTGGGATTGTTCTTTTTATCCACCATAATCCCATGCCTATGAGTCATCTAAAAGGTTTTCATTTCATGCAAAATCCCCTTCGAAGCAGAAAGGGGCGGTGAAGACTTGAGATGGCCATTGAGATACCACAATCTTAGTTGGGAACCGGTCAACTCAGAGAAGTGGAAAATCAGACTCCTCACAAGGGCCACTCAGTAGGGAAAGACTCACAGGCAGACTTGGTCCCTGGCTGCTTCTCCAGCTTGACTGCTAACAAGAGCACTGAGTAGGTTGGCCTCTCTCAGGAAGTGGAAGCCCCGTCTCAGTAGCTTCTGCTACTAGTGAGAGAAAAAGCAAGGAGGGAGTTTCTCCAAACGCAGGCATATTCCTCAGAAACACCAGACAGATGAGGCCACCCTTGTCTGAACTGTCTGAAGCTGGTTTCTCAGACGTGTAAGGTTTTACACAAGCAAACTTGTGCTTTCCTCCCACTGTGGGGCTTTCAGATGAGTTTTCTACACAGAGGCAAAGTCTCCGACATTTTTTATTTTTACATTGCAACCCATAGTGTCTTGGCTGCATTATCAAAGCAGACCAAGATCGTCCTGAATCGAAGCTCCAAGACCCACCACAGACTCTGCGGCACTAATGAACCAGGAACGCATATTCTGCTCGGCCCCCATGGGCAGCAAGGGAGGAGGGACATAAAATCCCACAGCGATGAGACTATGCTGTGGCCATAAAGAATCAACTTCTGTTAGCAGGTGCTGTCTGTCCCAACATCTGCTTGCCATATAAAACAGTGTGGCTGATGGATGGTGTGCAGATGTATAGATGCTGTTTATATCAAAGAATACATGATAGATGATTGAGAGTAGACAGACAGATAAATAGATAGATAGATAGATAGAGGTAGATTGATTAATGGATAGATAGATAGATAGATAGATGATAGATAGATAGATAGATAGATAGATAGATAGATAGATAGATAGATGACAGATGGAAGACTATACCTGTGTGTAATTATATGTTAATATATTAAACAAGCTTAGCTGTATCCTTAAAACAAATAAAGAATCAGATTTTTAAAAGTGTTTCCCCCGTGTTTGTTTTTAACTAAACACCAAGAAGCAGTAGAATAGGTTTTTTTTTTAAGTCTCTTAATTTAACTCAGTATTCCCTTTGAAATCACTAGGAATTGTCTGTTGCTAGAAGACTCAGTATAGAAACGCTGATGCCACCAGTCCAGCCAGGTCTGGAAGGACAACAACAGTAAAGCCTGTGGTCAGTCACTTTCAGGGACATCACTGCAGTAACTGGATCCCAGACCTCAGGGTCAGTAGCATCCGGCTTATATCCCCAGCTGGGTATTTGCCAGGTTCATTAACTCCTCTGAGACCCAGTTTCCCTCCTTTGTACAGTAGGAATAAAAATACTTTCCTCAATAACTATGATCAGATATTAAAAATTAATATTAATATAACACTAAAGTATATAGAACAGTATCTAAAACAAAATAAACCTCCAATTATTTGATCAATTATGGTTCTTATTTCTACCACCACCATTGATTATTTATGCCCAAATTTATCCCAACAAGATTCAAAGTGATTTATAAAGATAAACAACTAACAGAAATGAAAAGCAGATGAGACAAGAATAAACTTTATATTTCTTCCCCATGAAACATCCATCAAAAACACAGCAAGGGCAGAAACAGTGAAAGACTCTTGGGAAGAATAAAACTTCATTTTTATTTCCCCACAGGTCACAGGCTCTTGCCCACACTCCCATGAAAATTCCAGTTATCAGGGAAAAGGATACTACAAACATTAGTGCCTGGGGCACAAGGGCCAAGAAAGAGAGTAGGACACTCCGTTGACTGTGTCATAAGAGATCTATACAAACTCCCCACTCACTTTGCCTTGCAACCTTTTTGTCTCGCGTCTCCTGATTCCCATGCTTAGCAGAAGCAAAATACTACCATTCTATTTAGTGGGAATTCAAAAAGGAAGATCCCATCATAAATACCATTTTACAAAAATTGTGCCACACCATGTTCGATGCCACATCACCGGGGAAGGGAGACATTTTGGCACACAAATTCACTCAAGTCTACTTGTGAATATTAATTATGTATCATACTACCTCTCACATAATTATTATTTTTTGCTAGAAATTTGGAGTCATTATCCAGCAAGTTATAGGATTAGGGTTTCAAAGACCTGTTAGAGATAGGAAGTCAACCAATCAATATTAAATGCTCTTGGCCTCCGGGTGAGAGATCTCTTAAGTTCTGGAGGTGAAAGTGTATGTTCATTCAGTGTATGTGTAGTATATGTATAGTGTATGTATAGATGGTGATAGTGCATGTTCATTCAATGTATATGTAGTATATGTATAGTGTATGTATAGATGGTGATAGTGTATGTTCATTCAGTGTATGTGTAGTATATGTATAGTGTATGTATAGATGGTGATAGTGTATGTTCATTCAGTGTATGTGTAGTATATGTATAGTGTATGTATAGATGGTGATAGTGTATGTTTATTCAGTGTATGTGTAGTATATGTATAGTGTATGTATAGATGGTGATAGTGTATGTTTATTCAGTGTATGTGTAGTATATGTATAGTGTATGTATAGATGGTGATACTGTATGTTTATTCAGTGAATGTGTAGTATATGTATAGTGTATGTATAGATGGTGATAGTGTATGTTTGGGTTTATTCAGTGAATGTGTAGTATATGTATAGTATATGTATAGATGGTGATACTGTATGTTCATTCAGGCAGAGAATTGGGAGATCTTCCCAGATGTGGAAAGAAGAAAGCCCCGTTAAATGTCTGTAGTACTCTGGAACCCTTGTTGAACAATATACAGGACTACTATAAGCCCCGGTGAAAAACAATTTAATCTGCAACTATGTAAGAACAGCTTATGGGTATGAGGAGCTGAGAATGGGGCTAAAAATGAGGCTTGATGGTGATATTTGCCATTCCTGTCGCCTACCAGATGCCTCGAGAGCACATTGCCACATTTAACACCAAGCGTGTGAAGTGCTGGCGGTCTGTAGACCTCGGCACTCTTTGGAGCACCGTGTCCGGCGCAAGCCAACATAGGTGAGTCCTGACATAGGTGAGTTCAGACAAAGGAGTCCCGAGAAATTATTACTGAGTTCAGGAACCCAGTGTAGGGAAGCACCAGAAGGTGGGTATAGAAGGCATATTAAAAGCAGAGGGGATTATTATAGCATATCTCAAATATACTTCCTCTTCGTAGAGCAAAGAGAATTGCAGGACAGACGTCTGTTTGAGCACAAGAGTCATGAAGCACTATGTCAAAACATTGGCCACCACCATCAGTACTGGTCTGGTCCCGCCCAACAATGGCTGAGCCTGAAATCACTGACAAGGGGGCTCTTTGCTCCTTCACCAGCTACACATCTGCATGGCAAACACAGAAAGCCAGCCATGGCTGGGTTCGGCCTTGTGGTCATGCTCCAAACCCCCAACTGTCACCAAACACTGAGGGCAGATTTTCTGGCCCCTTTCCAAAAGCACAGACTGAATTGTCCCAGCAAACGCTGATGTTTTCTTTTGCAGAAACTTGGCAGGAGACATCAGGTGCCACGGAAGGCTTGAACTAAAAATGTAGTCTTGCTTCAAAATACCCATTGCTTCAAAAACAAAAATTAAAAAATTTTTTTTCTACAAAAATAGCTATAAGATACTTTGGAAAGATGTGGGGACTACGCATTTTATGGTTTTATTGTGTGTGAAATGTGCAGAGTTAGTAAGTCTAGTGAGACGGAAAGTAAACAGTGCATTAGGGGCCGGGGGAAGGGGAAGTGAGTGCACAGAAATCGTTCATGCCCTTGAACTGTGCACTTCACAACGATTAACTTTGTCCTACGCAACTTATAGATTTTATCTCAATTAAAAATTTGGTGGAATTTTAATTTAATTTCTGGGGTGTGACAATGGTCTTGTGTCAGTATTTTCTAATATTTTCTCATATTTCGATAAAATTTGTTTGTATACAGAAAGTAAAGCAACATGGCAAAAAAATGTTAACTCTAAATGAAATATAAAGAACTGTTCATTGTGGGTTTTTTCAATATTTCATTGAATTATTGGGACCAGACATTTTAATAATCACCTAAAATTATGAACGAAGTCTAAGGCTCATATTAATTAATTAATGTAAAAATTTGCTGGTACCTTCTGGATGCCCGGTACTGTGCTAATACCTAGGAAACGTTAATGAACAAGAAGCTGTGATATAGCCTTATTGTTCCAGGCTAGTGTGGATAGCCGGAAATGACCAAGCAGTACAGTGTAAGTTAGGCTTTGAAGACACCAAAGACTCCAAGCCTAACCCCGCCAGATCTTACTGAGCGTCCATCTGGTAAAACTCACTGAGCGGTGGCCAGAAGGTAAGAGTCTGAACAAGAAGCTGCAAACAGCAGAAACGGACAACAGGTTGCTGTTTCTAAGGGGGGGGGGACATACAGCCTCCAAGGGGCACTGCAACTTGAGCTCAGTCAACAGGAAGCCTCTCCAGAATGAGAAACTCAGAAGCCAAGGAGGCCATGTGGTGAGTCTCAGTTGTAGATAAGTCCAAGTTTATTACAGCGTATTTGCCTTTGCAAGTATCTGCCTTTCCTGATTGGGGGTGGCAGACACCAAAGCGCAGGCGCACACCGGCATAAGTACTCACCCTCCAGAGCCATCCTACCGGGCATAGTTTTCATTTTTCATTTTCTTTTAAATATGAATGGAAAGAAACACAGACATGAACTAAGCTTTAGGACAGTACCTCGCATCCAAACGCACTTATCAGTGACAAGAGATTCCCAGAGTTGTAAGGCCTTAGTCTCTAAGCCGAAGCAATTGCCTTTCTAGAACTACATAAACATAGTTCCACGGCAGAAGGATGAGGCGGGTTGGCGCTGTGCTTTTGGCATCGCCGTTGGACTTGGTGCGGTTCACCCGCTATAGCACAACTCCTGCTGACTCAGACTGCATACTGAAGATGGCACACTTGATTTCTGTTCCCACTATCTTTATCTTCACAGAGGAAGAAGAGCTGGGAGGAGATTTGGTAGAAATGAATGCTCACAAAACTTAAAATTAATACTATGTCGGCCTTAAGAAATAAACAAATTAGGCTACACAATGTTTTAGTTAGGCTTTCCCCCAGGGTGAGTAATGGTTCACATGCATGAATCTGGAGAGAACTGTAGTCTGGGGACAGGTCCAGCACTGTATTTAGGAATCAGGCTGGGAACTCTGAACGGTTTTCCACAAAAAAAAAAAAAAAAAAAAAAAAAAAAAAAAAAAAATCCACGGCTTCCTCTTGTGCCCAGAGAAATGCTAGGAACCCTCAGCTGCCACTGCTCAACACAAAATCAAGAGATCACATTGAAGAAAACTCTCCTCTTTTGCTATCTTGGAACACATCTCCGTGTGTTATTTTATCCTATTCTGGGCCCTGAGAAGAAGGCTGCCTGCTAATTCGCAGCTCTGCCGCTTTGAAGTGCCATTGATATTCCAAACTCAGGGAGCCTCCCATATCATAAAGGGATCTTCTACCCGCCCCTAGCCACACTACAAATAAACTTGCTCCTGCAAACCTGCAAGCCGGCCCTCCGCCCTGGTGCCCCAACGCCAGCCAGCCTCTGAGAAAGGAGCCAGGGTAGCACAAGCTCTGCAGAGAAAATAACAACCTCAGCATGCAGCCCGGAGCAAGAAAAACAGTGAGCTATTTAAACCCCGCCATTTCTCTTTAAAGACTTGGGTGTTCTTCAGAAAGAGAATTTTCCTCCCACCTCACAAGGGGCCAGAGTGTTACTCATTTTATTTACAGAGCTTTGAAGTGAGCCTCCAAAGTTTGAGTTCAGCTCCAAGGAATGTAAGGGTCAAACCATTTTCCCTTTCTGATGAAGGGAGGCTGTGAATTTAATACCACAATTTATTCAAAAGAAGGAAATGCACCAGGGCACACTCCGCCATTAATGCACAACTGTACACACTTGGAACTGTATCACACTCCAAAGACTTTTACAGTTTGGCTAACAGTGGCAATATATTTAATGAGCCTTCTGTTTAACCCATTCCTACTAGCCTCGGCACCTGTAAAATGCAAGATGCTTCGCATCTAATAATAGGGGCTCACAGTGCTAAAGCCATGGTCTTCTAGAAGTAAAATAATTAAAAATACATCCCTATAGTATGTGTATATTTTATGAAAACTGGAGGTTAAACAGCACAGCTGGGCATGTGGCTTTTCCTGGTAACCTTCCAGTTGCTCTCTCTTTGTAAAAGTGGCCTTTTGAGCTTTATTATCTTAACAAGAACCCCCATTTATATAGCTGCTTTCTTTATGGAGCTTGAAGCACTTTGTTGACCTTGGAATGCCCTTCACGCATAGGAGGATGCTCTCTCTAGCCTACAGAGCTGGCCAGACATTCATAGGCCCAGGACCAAAACATTCAGCTGTGAGCTAAAGTTAGTGCTGATGTGCTTTTCAAACCATCTCACATCTGGAATAATGGGGGAGTCCTGTAGTCTGCAGAACAGGATCGCACTCATGCCCATTGGAAGAGGCCATGAGGAGTATAGCATTCTGGGTCTTCATTGTGTCTTTAATTTGCCTCTAACTGGCCAGTAGCCTTGAGCACATGGCTAAAGATCCCTGGGGCGTCTGCATCTCCACCTGTAAATGGGATTAGTAGCTCTTTCCCTGGGCATCTGTTACTATGTATCCCTCTATTACTGTTTAAAAGGTTGGTTACTTAGTTGCCCTCCGTTTCTTTGTACATACCTGATTTCACCTTTGGTTGATTAAGTACCAAACCACCGGGCACTGTCTCTGTGGATTCAGTTGTATTCTGTTATGTAATCCTTACATTAACCGACTAAACCAGGTACCCTTCCTTACTAGTGGACCCAATACAAGGCATTTAGTTCACCCTGGGGACTATAGTTGGTGAGGTGATGGAAGTGAAGTTTTAGGTTGTCTTCTGCCTCTGAAGCTTTTCACAGGGAACCAGGACTGTCTCCAACCTTATGTCATAATCAGCAGTCATATAATGTTCTAAGAAGACTTAGTGAAATATGTACCTTCTGATGACTGGATATTTTTAGTCATTTCTAATGAAGCTAACCCCCCTTAGGTGCACTACACGCTATAGTGGACCATGTTACATCTACAACAATGCCACACGAGTGCCCTCAGGGCTTCTGCATGGCTGATGTTTTCTTTCCATTTGGGAGTTCCTCACTGGTGCTGTGCCCCCACTCTTGGTTCAGAACCCCAGAGACCAGATAATACTCCTAGGCTTGCTTTTGTTTTTTTGTTCTTAATGAGATCCTGTGAACCTCCAGGAATAAACATGATGTTTCCAGGGGGTGAATGGCCAGAAAGACATGAGAGATTGGTTTCCAGATTCTTCACTTCTTGTTCTCCTCAGCTGTTTAGTTGAGAGGAAGAGAAAGTGGGCCAGCCTTCTCTTTCTGTGTTTTCTCTCTCTCTTTCTTAAACTAGTTGTACTATGATTTTTTGAGATTTTTTTACTGGTTATTTTGTTTATTTACATTTCAAATGTTATCCCTGTTCCCTGTTTCCCTTATAAAAATCCCTTATTCCACCCCTCCTCCTTTCTTCTATAAGGGTGTTCCCCCACTCATCCACCAACTCCCACCTCACTACCCTAGCATTGCCCCATGCTGGGGCATCAAGCCTTCACAGGACCAAGGCCTCCCTTCCCACTGATACAAGATAAGGCCATTTTTTCTGCTACATATCCAGCTGGAGCCGTGGGTCCTATGTACAACACAGTGCATTCTGTAGTTGGTGGTTTTGTCCCTGAGAGCTCTGGGGCATCTGATTGGTTAATATTATTGTTTTTCCTATGGGATTGCAAACCCTTTCAGCTTCTTCAGTCCTTCCCCTAACTCCTCTATTGGGGTCCCCGTGCTCAGTCTGATTGTTGGTGGCAAGTATCCTCATCTGTATCTATCTGTAAGGCTCTGGCAGAGCCTCTCAGGAAACACTCATATTAAGCTCCTGTCAGGGAGTGCTTCTTGGCATCAGCAACAGTGTCTAGACATGGTGAACGCATATGGGATGGATCCCCAGGTGGGTCAATCTCTGGATGGCCTTTCCTTCCGCCTCTACTCCACTCTTTCTCCTTGTGTTTCCTTTAAAAAGGAGCAATTCTGAGTTAAAAATTTGAGAAGGGTGGGTGGCCTCATCCTTCAACTGGGGGCTGTGCCTAACCTCTGGATATGGTCTCTTCAGGTTCTCTCTCCTCTTTGTTATATAGTTCAGCTAATGTCATCCCCATGGGGTCCTGAGAGCCTCTTCCTTTTCTGGTGTCTGGGACTTCCTGTTGGCTACCTCCAGTTTCCCATCCCTCATACACACCTCTATTCCATTTCCTGATACTCTGTGCCCCCCTGTCTCCTCCCACATCTGATACCACCCCCATTTTCCTCCCAAGTCCCTCCTGCCCTGTACCTCCCATGATTATTTTGTGCCCCCTTCTAAATTAAAGTGTGTCCCACATTTTGTTCTTCCTTCTTCTTGAGCTTCATATGGTTTGTAAGTTGTATCATGGGTATTCTGAGCTTTTTTCCTAATATCCACTTATCAGTGAGTGCATACCATGTTTGTTCTTTTGTGACCGTGTCACCTCACTCAGGATGATATTCTCTAGTTCCATCCATTTGCCTAAGAATTTCATGAACTCATTGCTTTTAATAGTTGAGTAACATAATCAATTGTGTAAATGTACCACATTTTCTGTATCCATTCTTCTGTTGAAGGACATCTGGGTTCTTTACAGCTTCTAGCTATGAAAAACAAGGCTGCTATGAACATGGTGGAGCATGTGTCCTTGTTAGATGTTGGAATATCTTTTGGGTCTATGGTCAGGAGTGGTATAGCTGGGTCCTCAGGTGGTACTATATCTAATTTTCTGAGGAACTGCCAGACTGATTTCCAGAGTGGTTATACCAGTTTGCAATTCCACCACTAATGGAGGAGTGCTCCTCTTTCTCCACATCTTCACCAGTATCTGCTGTCACCTAAGGGGTTTTTTTTTGTTTTGTTTTGTTTTGTTTTGTTTGTTTGTTTTGTTTTTTTAATCTAAGCCATTCTGACTGGTGTGAGGTGGAATCTCAGGGTCATTTTAATTTGCATTTCCCTGATGACTAAGGATGCTGAGCATTTCTTTAGGTGCTTCTCAGCCATGTGAAATTCCTCAGATGAGAAATATCTGTTTGGCTCTGTACCCCATTTTTAATAGGGTTATTTGGATCTTCTGGAGTTCTTTGGATATTTTGGACATTAGCCCGCTATCAGATGTAGGGTTTGTAAAAATCTTGTCCCAGTTTGTGGGTTGCCATTTTGTCCTATTGACATTGTCCTTTGCTTTACAATTTTATGAGATCCCATTTGTTGATTGTTCTTCTTAGGGCACAAGCCATTGGTGTTCTGTTCAGAAAAATTTCCCCTGTATCTATGTGTTCTAAGCTCTTCCCCACTTTCTCTTCTATTAGATTCAGTTTATCTAGTTTTATGTGGAGGTCCTTGATCCACTTTGACTTGAGCTTTGTACAATGAGATAAGAATTAGGTTGATTTGCATTCTTCTACATGCTGACTGCCAGTTGAACCAGCATTATTTGTTGAAAATGTTGGGAGTTTTTTCCATTGGATGGTTTTAGCTCCTTTGTCTAAGATCAAGTGACCATAGGTGTGTGGGTTCATTTCTGGGTCTTCAATTCTATCCCACTGATCTACTTACCTATCTCTGTACTAATACCACACAGTTTTTTTTATCACTATTACTTTGTAACAGAGCTTGAGATCAGAGATGATGATTCCCCCAGAAGTTCTTTTATTGTTGAGAATAGTTTTCAATATCCTGGGTTTTTCCAAAAAAAAAAAAAAAAAAAAAAAAAAAAAAAAAAAAAAAAAAAAAAAAATTGAGAATTGCTCTTTCTATCTCTGTGAAGAATTGAGTTGGAATTTTGGTGGAAATTGCACTGAATCTGTACATTGCTTTTGGTAAGATGTTCATTTTTACTATGTTAATCTCACCAATCCATAATGGACATGGGAGATCTTCTGAAATCTTGTTAAATTTCTTTCTTCAGAGACTTGAAGTTCTTGTCATAAAGATCTGGGTTGCTAAGAGCTTAGTAGAAAGAAATAAACTCTTTCCCCCCCTCATCTCCTTTTTCATTTCAACCTTGGGATTAAGTAAATAAATAATACATTTTTCTCAGCAAAGCCCAAAGATATAATGACTTCCGGGCCACCAAACAATTGGAAACTCTGCCACGACTATCCAAGACTTTCCAAACACTTCCAAGAACAACTTTATTGAACTGTCTGTTGCTTAAAATTATTCTTATTGCAAGTTGGGATAGATAGCAAGGTTTCAGAGAACTGAGAAATGTCACTAGAATAAAACTTCTTCCTTCTCTATTTTCTCTTCTGTTTTGCTGCACATTTTTATCATTTATGAATAGAGGTGATGTGATTCTCTCTCTAGCCGTCCCGAGACATCCGCAGCTTCACTGAACTACAATCTAGTTGAATGAATAAAATAAATACTCCTAAACATGAAATAAAAATGCATTTCAATAGAAGTTCCTGTTTTAAGCTATTTATTTACCCAAATGTATATATGCATATTATTTTGACCAGGTGCATGCTATAAATAGTCATGAAAGTGACTCAATAATATTTTAATATTTATAGCTTGAAGTTAGATGCAATTTGAATTAAAATGTCAACATATGCATACTTTAGAAGAAAATTATGATATGATAATATACAAAACTTTAAGCTTTAAGTGTATTACATAAAGATAAAATTCTTTGGGAAAAGTGGATTGAAAAAATGACTTCAAAAGAAAAACAAATGAATGTCATAAGTGTCCCTTTTGTTAAAAGAGAGTTTGTTTGTGGACTTTTCAATAGGTGACAAGTGATATCCAACCAGCATTTGGATTCTACTTGATTCATTTAAGATGATGATATGATAATTTTACATAAAACTCAACATTTACAACCTTTTATTTAAAGGCAAGCTTTCCCTACATAGCAGGTATCCATCTTTTCAATGACTCTATTTCTGTCTAAGATATATAAAACAACACTAACCTTTGTTTAATTCTCTTCTGGTGTATGTGTGAGCAAATTTTAAAGACTACAAGTAACAGGAAGAAGCAACATTCGGATTCCTTACCTAACAAGCACACAGTAGGTGTCAGGAAAAGAGCATTCAAAGAAATTCAACAGCTGATGGGGCTGGTGACTTGCAGTGCCAAACTCTGCCCTCATGATGAGGGACAGCAGGGTTTGGCATAGCCCCTAGCCCTGTGCCTGGTGATTATTTCCACAACAGTCTGGCACATGTTCAAACCCTGCATGATTATAGTCTCCGAGTGTGTGGTCAGTAAATACAGTCCACATTAAAATGCCCTTCAGAGCAAGAGCTCACAGAAGCAAGGCCCACCCACTGGGAGTGCAGATCCCCTCAGAGTAGAATCTGATGCTCCCCAATTGCAAAGGCATTACCCTTAATTTAGCAATGATGCATCCGAGGCTGAACCAGTAGGTAAATTTGCACCTAAAGGAACCTATGTCACAAAATATGTGGGAAATTTGGAATCTTCCCAGGCACGATGGGTTATAAATTAAGTACACAGGCAACACAGAAAAACACACACACACATCTAACAAACCGGCACAGAGATGATTGACATCTACTGTTAAGTGGAGAAGAAAGTCACAGTACTTACAATATTGATGGTGTGCAAACCTCTGTGCAAACAAAGCCACTGGGAATGGTTCAGTTATGACCGTTTCTGGTCCAGCAGAGGTACCTACTCCTAGTAGCTTAGAAAGTGACTGGAAGAATAAACCCACAATATGAAAAATCAGGGTAGACAGAGAAGAGAGGAGATTGAGTCTTCTCAGTAGGTGTACTAGCTGGTTTTGTGTCAACCTGACACAAGCTGGAGTTATCACAGACAAAGGAGCCTCAGTTGAGGAAAAGCCTCCATGAGATCCAGCTGTATGGCATGTTTTCAACTAGTGATCAAGGGGGGAGGGCCCAGCCCATTGTGAGTGGGGCCATCCCTGGGCTGGTAGACCTGGGTTCTATAAGAAAGCAAGCTGAGCAAACCAAGAGAAGCAAGTCAGTAAATGACATCCCTCCATGACCTCTGCATTAGCTCCTGCTTCCTGACCTGCTTGGGTTCCAGTCCTGACTTCCTCTGGTGATGAACAGCAATGTGGAAGTGTAAGCTGAATAAACCCTTTCCTCCCCAACTTGCTTCTTGGTCATGATGTTTGTGCAGAAATAGAAACCCTGACTAAGACAGTACCTTTTATAACATTTTGCTTTTGAAACATTTATCATAGCCAATTACAAACCTGAACATACAAACAAAAAAGAAAAAAATCACCAACCATAGTCCAGTGTTGGGCCCAGCACATGTTAATTAGCTAGTTCTATCTGAAGACTTAAAGTCCCTGGACCTATTTTCTCTGTATGATCTTAGATGCATATTTTATTGATTTTGCTACAGAAATAGTAATTGCTAAATTGGAGCTCCGTGAAATGCATCCCCCACAGCAGCTTAATTTATTTAATGGTTTTGAGCAATTTACCAAAGGTGACTAAAGGATTTTTTTTTTTTTTTTTTTTTTTTTTTGGCTTACTCCCTTTTTCTTTTCTTTTTCATTCCAGTATCCAATTGAGTTGCCTGTGTTTTGTTGAGCACACTTGAGTGTAGAGCAGAAGTATTTTAATGGCACATTTAGTGCCATTTATAATAATGTTTTTAGTCATTAAAATGTACCCAAGGGAGGGCCAGACAGCAACCTAACTAATTACAACCTTGCAGAAGTTGGCGTGAAAATAAGGAGGCCCAGCTTTCACACCCAAGTCCAATTTTTCACCGGCTCCAGACCTCAGTGAGATTTCACCCCTGTTGATCTCGCCGTTCCGATGGCCCATCAGACCCCTCTGGCTTCATTTCCTTCCTTACTGAGCTAGGACCCCATGGCCATCATTTCAACCTGCCTCTTGTCAGGACTTCAATTTCCTCAGACCCTTTGCCTTCTGTCATGTGCCCCCCCACCACCACCAACCTCCAACACTGGATTCCCCCCAGCAATCCATCTTCTCCTGGCCTTGCATCACTGAAACCAAGCCCAGCTAGAGAGAGTCACACCACCCCACAGATGGTTGTAATGAAGGATTGAGATTTCCTGACCACTGTACTGTTTCCGGCCCCTCCTTCCGTGGACCTCTTCTAACTAAGTCACCCTCATGTGCCCCAAGAACCCCCTCTACCAGAACAGTTCTGAACATTTTTCTGATTTTCTCCCCCACTCATCTCTAGAGATGGCGTTCCACAGCATCTTGTATGGCTCTCCCTTCGCTAATCTGTTGGTGTGTAGTAGGCAGGACTCAGTGGTGACAGGTGTGTCTATGTGTCCCTGTGTCCTCTGTTGGAGTGTAGTAGGCAGGACTCAGTGGTGACAGGTGTGTCTGTGTGTCTGTGTGTCCGTGTGTCCGTGTGTCCTCTGTTGGAGTGTAGTAGGCAGGACTCAGTGGTGACAGGTGTGTCTGTGTGTCTGTGTGTCCGTGTGTCCTCTGTTGGAGTGTAGTAGGCAGGACTCAGTGGTGACAGGTGTGTCTGTGTGTCTGTGTGTCCGTGTGTCCTCTGTTGGAGTGTAGTAGGCAGGACTCAGTGGTGACAGGTGTGTCCATGGTTCTGACCCTGAGAAAAAGGCAAGATGTTTTCAAATCCTATTATAAATGCCTTAGATCTCCCAAAATGTCATTTTCCCGTTACTCCAAGTCTGTACTAGTCACCAAACAGATGACTAGTTTTTGTCACAGTGTCTTAGGAAAGTCCCACACAGATCTCTACATCACTAACTTGGTTTTTGAATGTTTGACTATCCATGACGCAATATAAATGGATTGTGACTTTGAGGTACATTGTCTGTCCCTGGTCTAACATGCACGTCTCAGAGTCTTAAAAGGTGGCCAAAACCAAAAGCTGAGTGCTTTACAGCCTTACATTCTCTTCCCCCAGAAGCAGAGATGCATGCTCCTGTCCCTCCATCTGCACTTGCATTTTTCCCTCTTCCCTCATTGCTTCTAGAGGATTAGGGTCCTTCATCCAGCAAACTCTCAGCTGGGCCTCTGTGATCCTGGCTACGCTGAGTATCCAGAATGGTTCTCTAACCACTACCCCTGTAACCTCCCTTTAACACTGACCCCTTCCCTGCCTTATAACAGCTACCCCGTCCCTAGAACATCACCTCCAACACCCCCTCAACCCCAGGACCGCCCTTACCCCCAGATCCCCACCCCATTTCCCCCCAGGACCCTCCTGGCCCCAGGATCTGTACCCCACAGGATTCTTTTCCCACCACAGAATGCAGCCCTTCTTCCCATATTTACTTATGCGAGGTTCCATGTTCTCCACGCTGCTCTGTGGGTGGGATAGCAAGCTGCAGTCAGGAGCTCTCCTGAGCACCAAAGGTTGTCGCTGAGTCCCATATCCCAGATTCTAGTAGTGTCATGGAAAACAAGAAATGTCTTTAGACATCCTGGATGCTCCCTGGAGACCGAATTGCGCCTGCTTACAATCCGCTGCTTGAAATGCTAGCCTCCCTTTACTCTGCCCTCTTCTTGCCTCCCATCACTTCCTGGTCCACCACGAAGCAACTTCCACCTCCACCTTTCACTGAAACTGTAGTTCCCCGGTTCTCCGAAGACATCACAATCCTAATCAAGTCAACAGCCTCAGCTCGGTGGTGTTTACAGTTTTGCCTTCCTGTTCCAGCCCCCATTTTTCTAAGGGACTTATATTTAATTGCAACATCGCACACACAGCAGTGAGGAGAGTTTTGCTCATGGGTTTTGTTCACTTCGCCGTGCTGAGGAACTCCCGGAAGGAGGAGGATGCAAATGAGAAAGTTCAAAACTGTTTATGACGTGGAAATCTGCGGTGCTGTTTGCAAGCAAGGCCCTGTAAAACGAACAGTTTCTAGTTTGACTGACAAGGAACACGGTAGCCACTTTAAAAAGAATCATTAATTGTTCACAACTTTGTTGCACAGTCCTAAGCATCCAGATGGATTCTGTGCAGGTTTGGGGCTGACACATCAAGTGTGTTTTAGCATCTTCCCTAACCTCCAAGCTCGATTTTGAAAATGGGTATTAGCAGCTTTCAAACTGCTCAACATCCACCATTTCTAACCAAGTACTTGATTCAGTTCTATAACCAAACCCTAAAAACTCAGGGAGCATTTTATTATGCTTTTTTAAAAATATATACTGAGTATTCTAAAACAATTTTTCAAATGCTTTGAGCACTTTAGTTACTACAAGGTAGAAATTAAAAATGTGAACTCCAAGGCTGTATCCTATGGCATATGCTTTTAATCCCAGCACTAGAGAAGTAGAGATGAATGAATCTCTGGGATTTCAAGGCCAGCCTGGTCTACATAGTGCATTCCAGAAAACCTGGGGCTACCCAGTGAGAATCTGTCTCAGAAAAAAAAAAAAAAAGTAAACTCCAGAGTCAGTATATTGGGGTTTAAGTTTGGTCTCTGCTGCTCTCCCAGGTAACCTTGATCTAATTACTTCACCCCTGATGACTTCATTCCTCCTGTGAAATAAAATTCATGGTAAAAAGTTCAGTGTGTTTTAAGTGTTATTATTTATAAAGTTTCTGGCACATATTACAATGTCCTCTGTACGTTTTGATGTTTATCGTGTGTTAATTTCTTATCTAAACTATTCATTTGAACTAATATATGAATTCCTCA
This sequence comes from Micromys minutus, assembly GCF_963924665.1. Lineage (NCBI taxonomy): Eukaryota > Metazoa > Chordata > Mammalia > Rodentia > Muridae > Micromys > Micromys minutus. The sequence continues at coordinate 29,399,512 of NC_137980.1, forward strand.
CAGCTAGTTATGAGGTAGGTGTTATTGCACTTACGTTGGAAGCAATAAAATGGCTGGGGGATGAAGGCATCTACTGTGTAGCTGATTCACAAAAGACGTGAACCCAGGGATGGGAGGCAGAAACTATTGGTCTCTCCAATATCCTACGCACGGGCCCAGACACCAGGATCGTTATAGAACAGAGTTTCTGTCCCCAAGAATTAAAGGAAGAGCCATAGAAGAGAAGGTGGCTAATGTGCCAGAATGCACAATATCTGACTTAAAAAGAACAAAGCTCTCAAAGTGATCACCTCAGCAGAGAGACTAAAACCCAGGAGAAATGTAGACAGTGGGTCAGATCAGTTGTAAGAGTAAAACAAGCACAAAATAAATGAGTAACTTGTTACTGCATGTTCCAAAGGGGTACACCAACAAATCATTCAAAATGGTGCTAAGAATATTTCATGATCCAATAACACAGGGCATTATAAAGTCAAGTGGAACAAGAATTCAAGTCTACACAGTATTTCCTTTCTGTTGCTACATATGTATGTATTTTAAATGCATCTGCAGACAGTGAAAAGAGACAGGGGACAGATATGAAAAGATTCATATCAACTAATGACCAAGAAGAAACATTGAAGTCTGTGTCCACTTTCTTCCTCAGCACAGTTTCTTTATCTTCTGAATCTCCTGGAGCCAGATTTAAAGAGCAATTTAATCGTTAAGCACAACCAACCAAAAAATCTGTAATAATTTAGTGACTAATGAAGTTGGGCAGTGTTGGGATTATGTAAACCCCACCCCTCAATTACCTAGCAGTAGCCAGGTATGCTCCACCCCAGTGACCTGACACTATAAAAGGGGCTGTTTGCCCCCTTCTCTCTCTCTTGGCCTCTCTTGCCTCCTGGCTCTCTTGCTCTCCCACCCCTATCTTTCCTCTTCCCCTTCCCTCCCCCCCCCCATGTGCTCATGGCCAGCCTCTACTCCTCTATTCCTCTCTCTCTCTCTCTCTCTGCCTCTACCACCCTCTTAACTCTCCCATGACCTGAATAAACTCTATTCTGTACTATACCATTGTATGGCTGGTCCCTCAGGGGGAAGGGATTCCCAACATGGACCCCCCACAGGCATCTCCCTTGCCTCCAGACCTTGCCGCACCTCCATGGGCCATATGCCCCCACTCTCTTCATCCTTCCCCTAACAGGCAGTTTTTTATAGTAAAAGGAAGGGATAACCAAAAACTCAATAAATGGATAATTTATTTGCTTACAGACTATTAATATACAACCTATATGCTAAGGAATGCCATATATTATCTTTCTAATTCAAAAAATTTACAACTTGCTATCAGAAGTCTCATATCTAGCCATGTTTCCAGATTATGTTTGAAAGTACATCATATTAGACCAAGATTTATGAAATCAGATAACTTATTGAAGTTATTTTTATTGCTCTTAAAGACTATATTCCTATTTAAAATCAAATTCGTAGAACAACTATCTGCTTGTGAGAGCCAGTCAGGTAATAGTGAAATAGAAAGCAGAGGTAGGAGGGAGGTAAGAATTTGAGGCCAACCTGAGCTACAGAATAAGTTAAAAGCCAGCTTGAGTTACCATGAGATCCTGTAACTCTGACAAAAACAAAAAAAAAAAAAATCTATGAAGTACTACATAGCTATCAGAAATAATGACTTTATGAAATTCCTAAGAAAATGGATGCATGCAGAGAAAATCATCCTGAGTGAGGTAACAAAAGAACAGACATAAGATGTAGTCACTGATAATTGGATACTAACCCCCAGAAAGCTCTGAACACCCCAGAAACAACTCACAGACTATATATGAAGCTCAAAAAAAAAAAAAAAAAAACAAAGGCCAAAACAAAAAAGAAGAAAGAAAGAAAGAAAGAAAGAAAGAAAGAAAGGAAGAAAGAAAGAAAGAAAGAAAGAAAGGAAGGAAGGAAGGAAGGAAGAAAGAAAGAAAGAAAGAAAGAAAGAAAAAGAAAGAAAGAAAGAAAGAAAAGAAAAGAAAAGAAAGCCTCAATCCTTCTTAGGGGAAAAAATGTATAACACCGTCTCAGAGTGTGGTACACCTGGACCTCAAATCATTAATAATTTAAGAGCTAAGATAATAGCCTTGTGGCAATTTTTGGTATTCACAGATCATCGTGCTTAATCTATACCCAACAAGAAATCTGTTTCCATGTTACATTCTGTCCTACATGTACTTTATGCTAATGGTAACTAGTGGGGTTTCAATGCACGCTATCAAACCTCTCAAAGAATTAAGTACTCACAAAAATATTCATGTAATGTTATGCCAAAATGCCTTTAAAAATCTGTAAATGTTTCCCTCTTTTTTTTTTTTAAATAAAGTGGTAAGGAAAAAAATCTAAAAAAAAAAGGGTGGGCAGTATTTTATAGTAAAAGGAAGAGATACCCAAAAAATCCAATAAATGGGTAATTTATTATGCTACATAATATTAATGTACTACCAATATGCTAATATATTAAATAACCATGGGATACTATTTGATAAAATTATGTAATAATGAAGTAATGTGCTTATAGAATAGTGAAAATTATGTAATAATAAAGGAATGTAAAAGAAATTTGAAGCAACAAGAAGTACACAACTAGTTTAACACACACACACAGATAGATAGTTATATATATATATATATATATATATATATATATATATATAGAGAGAGAGAGAGAGAGAGAGAGAGAGAGAGAGAGAAAGATCTTGCACTTGAGGGTGGGAGAAGGAGACACGTTCAGACACCAGCAAAGATATTGCATCTGAACTGCATAGTATTCCGAAAGGTAGACACGGGATCAGAACCAGAGGCTACAGGGGGACACGGATTTAACTTCTAAACATCACACAGAAGGATGACCTTGGATGCCCTTGGAATAGGAACACCCCTCAGAACTTGGACCTCTGAGGCTGGAAGAAAAATGGGCTGAACCACCTCCATCCACATCCAAGCTCTGAAGACAGAACCAGCATTGGTAGTGATCCAGCCTCCAAATGAAATGCCTAGAGGTGTGGCTGGCCACTGGCAGCCAGAGCATTGAAATCAGAACTACAAAGGAAACGAGAAATGACACTCAAGAGTCTCCAACCCTACACCGCATTCTCTTCTTCACATTTACCCTTCCTTTCTTTAATAACTAACACCACGTAGCAAGCCAGCTCTGTCCTGTTCTGTTCTTGCTCCGTTTTTCTCCCTATTCATCTCCCCTTATACTCTTTTTTATTTTGTTTTCTTTTGTTTTCTCTATTTTTTGTTTGTTTTTTATTCAGTGGGTATTTAGGAGGTGCATAGGTTGAGTTGGGTTTTGGATCTCCATGCTGCTGAGGACTGGAATGATTTTAGAATACCCGGTCACATTCCTTAAGCTCACTTACCCCTCAGTCTACTCTATTTAAGCCAGATAAGCCTCCTCTCTGCCCTCTTCTGCCAGCTCCTACATCTGTCTACCTTTCCTTCCTCTGCTTTTACTCACCTGCCCCAATATTATCAAAGAGCTGTATCCTTTTGTTCTCTTCTATCCTTCTCGAGTGACTAGAGTTGGCAAAGTGATAGTCTTTAATTAGGTAGTTACTGTTCTAAGAGTAGAGTACCATGGGAAAGACACTGTTTTTGCAGATGGTATTGAACTTTCAGAGTAGTATTGGGAGCCCTTTTCCCCAACACCTGGCCTGACAGTGTAACTAGTAAGCCAGGTCCTGAATCTGGTAGGGAAAAACAACGTTCAACACTTCTACAACTCCTCTCTCCTGGACACTGAAAACATTACTTTTGTATAAATAAGCATGATTAAAAAAAAAATACAACCAGTGACTTTACCCTAGATGCAAGTTCCAGTAATGGTCTCCAGTGAAAATGAATTCAATTAACTCCCAAAGAATTCAAAGCAATACTTACAAGCATGTGCAAACCAACCAATGGGGACACAAATAAACTCTTATGAATTCCAAGACAGCACAAACAAGCAGCTGAATAAAATAAGAAAGTGAATACACATGATGTAAAGTGTAATTTAATAAAGACAAATACTGAAAAAAAATCAAGCTGAAATATTGGAGATAAAAAGTTCAATAAATTGCACGCAAAGCTCATAGAAAACAATACCAATCAAAGACAGGACAATTTCAGGACTTGAAGAAAGGCAGATGAATTAAACATTCAGACAATAACAGGGAAGAAAATCAATGAGAAGGCACAAATGGAACATAATGAAAAGAAGAAATCCACACAACAGAGACGGAAGAATTCCATGGCAAATTCATACAAAACCTGTTCAACCAAATCATAGCAGAAACAGCCCGGATCTAAGGAAACAAATGCCCTTTCCGTATGGGAATTGCTCAGAACCTAAAATAGACAAGACCAGAAAAGAAGCTGCTAACAGCATGTGTTAGTTAAAACTCTACACAGAACAAAAGAAGTACGTTGAATGCTGCAAGAGATGAAGACCAAGTGAACTTGCAGGCTGATTACAATGACAATAGGTTTGTCAACAGAAACTTTATGAAGCAGGACAGTTTGGAATGATGTATGTTAAACTCCAAAAGACAATAGCCAATAGCCGGCTCAGACTGCTTACATCCAGCACACCTGAAAAGGGAAAACCTCACAACAAAAACAAGCTGAAACAATTCCTGATAAATAAACCAGCTCTCTTCTTAGAGAATCTTACTAAGGTTGTTATGGCTGTGATGAAAGACCATGACCATAAGCAACTTGGGGATAAAAGGGCTTGAAATAAGCTTACACTTCCACATCATGGTTCATCCCTGAAGGAGTCAGTGTGGGAACTCAAGCAGGGCAGGAATGAAGGAACAGAAACAGCGGCCATGATGGGTACTGCTTACCGGCTTGTTCCCTGCTGCCCATTCACCCTGCTTCATCCTGCTTTCTTATGTCATCCAGGGCCAACTGCCCAGTGGTAGCACTACCCACAATGAGCTAGGCCCTCCTACAAAGATCATAAAACAAGAAAACACCCCAAAGGCTTTCCTACAGGCCAGCTGTGAAGAGGCACTTTCTCAGCTGAGTCTCCCTCTTCTCAAATGACTCTAACTTATGTCAAGTTGGTATAAAACTCAACAGCACAGAATCTTGCAAGGAAAAAAAATGCACATCCATGAAGCTACACAAAAGAATAAACCATATTAGGACAGTTATGTTGTTATGAAAATTAGAAATAAGGAAACAGCAGACACTACAAAACACATGCTGCAAAATCAATAAAATGACAAAAATTGATACAAATTTTTTATAATAACTCTAAATAGTACTGATCTCAATTTCCCAATCAGAATACAACACAATGGATTAGAATACAGGCTATATGTATTTATCACTTCCAAGATACATATCTTACCATCAAAGATGGACACATCCTCTGGTGGCCACCATAGGCTCATATGTTTGGAAACCTGGTCTCCAGTTGATGGAACTGTTTGGAAGGAATTAAAATGTATGGCTTTGTTGGAGGAGGCGTGTTCAAGTGTTCTCTTTCTACTTTCTGTTTTTAGATATAAATGGGAGCTCCCAGCTGCTGCTTTTGCATACATGCATATATACCTGCTGCTATTGAGCTATTGAATATATATATATATACTGTACTGGCTGGTTTTGTGTCAACTTGACACAAGCTGGAGTCATCACACACACACACACACACAAACCCTCAGTTTAGAAAATGCCTCCATGAGATCCAGCTGTAAGGCATTTTTTCAGGGGGGGGGGCCCAGCTCACTGTGGGTGGTGCCATCCCTGGGCTGGTAGGCCTGGGTTCTCCAAGAAAGCAAGCTGAGCAATCCAGGGGAAGCAAGCCAGCAAGTAACATCTCTCCATGGCCTCTGCTCCTGCTTCCTGACCTGCTTGAGTTCCAGTCCTGACTTCCTCTGGTGATGAACAGAGATGGAAATGTAAGTTGAATAAACTCTCTGCTCCCTGACTTGCTTCTTGGTCCTGATTTTTGTGCAGGAATAGAAACCCTGACTAAGACATAGATAGATAGATAGATAGATAGATAGATAGATAGATAGATAGATAGATAGATAAATAGATAGATATAGATAGATTAGATATAGATAGAGATAGAGATAGAGATGGATATAGATATATAAATAGATAGATATCGATACAGAGAGAGAAAGAGAGAGAGAGAGAGAGAGAGAGAGAGAGAGAGAGAGAGAGAGAGAGAAGGAAGAGAGAGACTCTTATCCCTCTGGACCCGAAAGTTCCAAGCAAAGTTTCCAAAGCTTTGCTTTGTTCATGGTGTTTTATCACAGCAGTGGAAAACATAGCTAAGACAAAACCCTGAAGCAGGAAGAGATAGCAAGGGATAGCTCAACAAAATGGAACTAAGAATCAAGCAGATGTTCCTGCTGTTTCAATATCTGACAAAAGAAATGTCAAAGAAGAGATAAAGAAGGGCACTTCTCACTGATCAAGAGTATTTTACAATTTTAAGTATAAGTGCACTAAACACCAGCACACCAAATTTCATAAAACAAATACTAATTTGTTGTAAAGACATGGATCAACCCCCAACCCAACAACAGTGGGTGGCTTCCATAACCCAATCTTATCAATACACAGGTCATTCTAATGAAAATAGAGAAACACCTGAATTAGATGGTGTCCCAGGTCAAATTAACATAATGGATACCTAAAGAATTGTTCACCAGCATCTGAAACAACACCTTAGGCTGCCCTGGTCCCTCCCAGTGGAAGCAACCATGGAGGTGATGGAGATAGGGAAGAGGAAGAGAATGGCAGAACTGGAGATGCAAAGATAGCTGCTGTTCTTGCTCCTTGAGAAATGGTAAATTGCACTGTCCATCAGTAGTGTTGACAACATACTCAAGTGGCAGTGGTGTCCTCTGAGAAAATTGACCACTGTGTGAGCCACTGTGACTCCCAGAGCTGTACCCTAGCCTAGTGTTATGGTTGGCATGTGCTTAGCCCAGGGAGTTGCACTAGTAGAAGGTGTGACCTTGTTGGAGAAAGTGTGTCACTCTGGGGGTGGGCTTGGAGACACTCCTCCTAGCTGCCTGAGGATGCTTAGTCTGTTCCTGATTTCCTTCTGATGAAAATGTAGAACTCTCAGCTCCTCCTGTACCATGCCTGCCTGGATGCTGCCATTGTCTTGTCTTGATAATAATGGATGGCACCTCTGAACCTGTAAGCCAGCCTCAATTAAATGTTGTTATATATAAGAATTGCCTTGGTCATGGTGTCTGTTCACAGCAATAAAACCCTAAGACACCTAGGAAGAAGAACAGGACCTGCAAAGTGACTGACTGACACTTCCTGCTGTCTTTGCTTTCCATCACTGGCCTAACTGCTCATCTTTATAGTTGGTTATGGTTCAGTCATGAAGTTGGACAACTCGATGTTGAATTACAGTTTTTCTGTGCTGAGTTTAACTTTGGCCAGGGAATTATTTGCTTTGGAACCTTTGGGGTTGGACAAACATTTAACCATCCACCTTTCAAAGGAAGATGTCATTGCTGACACAGCACATGGAGGCACCATTGTGATGAGCAAGTTTGAGATGGAGAGATGGAAGAGAACGAGGAGAAGGGCAGAACTGGAGATGCAAGGGTGGCAAGGAACAGCCTGATGTGAGTATTCCATACTTCTACATCTGAGGCCACGGAGAAGTCCTGGCCTGTGCTGCTGCCAAGGGCCATGTCTGGGTCCTGTCGCTGCAGTGGTCTATGAACCAATGTCCATGTTATCTCCAAAGGTCATGCAGATAGATAGCCCTAGTCTAGGCTGCTGCCTGGGGTCCTGTAGATGTTTGAGGGCTGTGCAGAGTCAGCCCCACTTCTCCCCTGGGCAGCATGGGAAAGCTGTCCCTGCTCCTCTGGCTACAGCACTTTGGGAGAGCAGACTGCAAACCACATCTGGGCATAGAGCTGTCCCTGATGGAGTGGCACAAGAGAACTGTCCCTGCACCTTGCTTGTCATGCAGTGGGCATGAGTATAGGAGAGATGGCTCTCCCTCTCAATGCCTGTGTCAGTGGAGAAGCTGACCCCATTCCTTTCCCGGGCACAGTCGGAGAGCAGGCCTTGGTGGCATGGTGCAGGAGGAATGGTGGGCAGAGACTATCTCAGATGTCACACAGGCCCAGATTCAGGGCTTTGAGTTGACCCCCCACAGCATCCTCTCCCCAACCATAAACTGCAGAGTCCATGAAAGGGCTGCTTCTACAGATCCAAAACTCCAGGATCTCCATGACATGGGGCAAAAACCAGAATGTCCTAGAGAAGTCCCGGTGAGGATCCAGTATTGATAGCATAGAAACTGGAAGCCTGGAAAAAAAGTTCAATGACTCCTGGCAGTAAACGTTTTCAAGGGAAGCTGTTTGGACAAAACCGTATACTCTGTGACACACCACAGCTTCTACAGTGAGATTTTGTTTTGTTTTGTTTAGGGGGAAGTTTGCAAGGGAAGAGTGCAAATATGGAGAGACAGGGAGATGAATGGGATTGGGGTGAAGGATATGAAATTCACAAAGAATTTATCCAAATTTTTAATAAAGAAACAGAAACAACAACAAAATAGAGTAGTCTACCCAAATACTGCAGAACACACAACCATTCTCTGAGTCTGTGGGGCGTTCTCCAAAACAGATATTATCATAATAGGACACAAAGTAAATCTTAACAAATAGAATACCGAAACGATTTCTTGTATTCTGTCAAACACCAGGGAGGTAAAACTGAAGATGAAGAGCAAGAGAAGCTGCAGCATTTACATACTCTCATGGGAAGGAAAACAACATTCTTTTATATGATGATTTAATAATTATTTTATACTAGGATATCTTTGAAAACTAAACCCTCCATTTTCAAATATCTGAGGCAGAGTTTCTCAACAGCACCTTTTATGTTTTCTGCTGAATAATTCTTAGCGATGGGGCTTCCCAGCATTCCAGGTCTCTACTTAATCAGACAGTATCCTTGCTGTTCACCTCCTTCAAGACATGATTAGAAAAATGTTAGCAAGGCTCAATGCTCCAGTGTAGGGGAATGTCAGGACAGGAAGGGGACAAGGGGAATAGGTGGGTGAACACCCTCATAGAAGCAGAAGGAGGGTGATTGGAATAGGAGGTATGACGGGAAAGCCTGGAAAGGGATAACATTTGAAATTTATGTAAGTTAAAGATAACCAAAATTTTTTTTTAATTAAAATTAAAAAAAAATAAAATTACAAAAATTTACTTTTAAGCACTGGGGGAAAAAAAAGAAAAAAAAAATGTTGACAAATGTTGTCAGGTTCCTTGGGTGGCAAAATTATTTCAAGACCTTTAAGATATAAACATTATTAAAGTTTAAACTAAATACACACAAAAAATACAATTTATAAGAAAATCATAAGCAAAACATCTCATAATTAATTGGAGGAAAAATTCTCCAAAAGCATTGTGCTAAATGTTAACCAGAACTACATTCAGATCTATTTAGTGGGGTTGCCAGATACAGACTATCTTTCTTATATTTTAATTTTAAATAAAAGCGATCATTTTTTCAGTCTCTTTCCCCATGAATGTTTGTGACATGTTTTAAAATGCTATATGCCATCTACATAAAATTCTAATTTAACTGGGGGTCATATTCAGCCCTCCATTTCTTCCCTCTAAGTCCTACTTCTTCGCAACACAAATTTATGTCTTCTTGTTTTAGATCCAACTAATGCTGCCCTGTGTACATGAGTGTGGGGTCATCCACTGTAGTCACGATAACAAAAATAAATGACCATCTGTCCCCCAGATGCCATTAATCTCCAGAAATTTCTCATCTAGGGATGGACCAACACAGACACCTCTCTAATCCATGTTAGGATTTTTCTAAGTTGGTCTTGAACAGGCTTTGTGTAGGTAGCCACAAATGTTGGCGTTCATAAGTACATGGATCACATCATGTCTGGAAGGCGGTATTCATAGGCTCCCTCCCATCATCCAGTGCTCCTCCCATCATCCAACACTCCTCTCATCATCCAGCACTCCCTTCCATCATCAAGCACTCCTCCCATCATCCAGCTCTTCCTCCCATCATCCAGCACTCCTCCCATCATCCAGCACTCCTCCCATCATCCAGTGCTCCTCTCATTATTCAGTGCTCCTCCCATCACCTAGCACTCCTCCCATCATCCAGTGCTCCTCCCATCATCCAGTGCTCCTCTCATCATCCAGCACTCCCTCCCATCATCCAGTGCTCCTCCCATCATTCAGCACTCCCTCCCATCATCCAGTGCTCCTCCCATCATTCAGCACTCCCTCCCATCATCCAGTGCTCCTCCCATCACCTAGCACTCCTCCCATCATCCAGTGCTCCTCCCATTATTCAGTGCTCCTCCCATCACCTAGCACTCCTCCCATCATCCAGTGCTCCTCCCATCATCCAGTGCTCCTCTCATCATCCAGCACTCCCTCCCATCATCCAGTGCTCCTCCCATCATTCAGCACTCCCTCCCATCATCCAGTGCTCCTCCCATCATTCAGCACTCCCTCCAATTATCCAGCTCTTAGCTTCTTTGCACACCTTCTTCTGAAATGCTCTCAGCCATTAGGGAAGGATTATTACAGATGTCCCTTTTAGGACTGAGAATTTAGACTACTTGTGAATTTCCCCATTAATTATCGTCCTCTGTAAAAACACACCTTCTTACAAAGGCTGAAAGCAGCAGCCTATTGTAAATAAATTTTATCAACCAATTAACTTTAAATTGGGAAGCAAGGTGTATACAACAAAGGCCAGCATATGTGAGAATTCTCTTGTCTGACGACAACCAATCTTGGGGTACAGAATTTAGCATTTGTATACATAGCACCAGACCAACTCCCACCAGCTTATATTTATGAATATAAAGCATAGATATTTAGAATGTAGTTTAATAACATGACCATTTGCCTACATAAGTACATTAAGTTCCCCTGTAAGGCCTATCACCTCCCTAGCTGTGGACTTTTAACAAAGTTTATAATACTAGGCATGAATTCCCTCCTGTTGTTTACCCTAACAGTCCTGACACCATTGTGCCACCACTGAACATGTCTTGCCTGACAGGTTGGTATTTGTGGTGGTTTGAATATGTTTGACCCAGGAAGTGGCACTATTTGGAAGTGTGGCCTTGTTGGAGTAGGTGTGTCACTATGGGCATGGGCTTTAAGACCCTCCTCCTAGTTGCTCTGAAGTCAATCTTCTCCTGTCTGCCTTTGGATGAAGATGTAGAGCTCTCAGCTCCTCCTGCACCATCCCTGCCGGGATGCTGCCATGCTCTTGTTGTGATGATCATGGACTGAACCTCTGAACCTGTAAGCTAGACTCAATTAAATGTTGTCCTTATAAGAGTTGCCTTGGTCATGGTGTCTGTTCACAGCAGTGAAACCCTAACCAAGACAGTATTGTAGTATAAAGGGTCCAGCCATGCATAAGGCCATTGACGACTTTTCTTTCCAATGACCTGTATTATGCCTTCTACAATTATAAAATCTATCCAGCAAGGATTAAAAAAACAACAAAAGACAAAAACAAAAAACAAAACTGCAGGACAGGTCCAGATTGATTTCTGTCTTACAACTAAAGTGTGTGTTATCTTGGGTGATCAAGTCTTACCACCCAATTAGATAATTAGATGAGCAACTAAGAATAAGGACAACAGCTGTTTTAAAACACGGTTACGTGATGAACGAGTCATCAAAGAAGTAAAGGGGAACCTTCTTCATTTATAGAGCTGACGGGAATGAATACTCAGCACACCAAACCCAGACAATAAAAAAGGCAGTTCTAAAAGGGTTGGCTGTTGTGCCTCAACTTAAATATCAGAGAAATCTCTAATAAAAATTTAGTGCACCTTAGGGTTATGGAAAAACAAGAATAAATCAAACCCTAAATTAACAGCCAAAAGAAATCATTAAGATATATCTCTCTTTCCCTGCACCCAGCTTCTCTCTCTCTCTCTCTCTCTCTCTCTCTCTCTCTCTCTCTCTCTCTCTCTCTGTGTGTGTGTGTGTGTGTGTGTGTGTGTTAACATGTGTGCATATGAATGAGAAGGCCAGAAGAAGTTCTCTAGCATTCTTCCTCTTTCATCACCTTCCACTTTGGTTTTTGTTTGTATGTTTGTTTTTGGAGGCAGGGTCTCTCAAGGACCCGATGTTCACTAATCAGCTAATGTGAGTGTCTAAAGATCCCAGGAATCTGCCTATTCCTGTCTATTTCTTTCCCTCCCAATTCTGGGGTTACAAGCACACTCCCAATTCTGGGGTTATACGTGTTTTTTTTTTCACATAGATCCTGGGGATTTAACATGGGTCCTCATACTTCTTACATAGCTGTCTCCTCAGCCCTGTCAATAATATGCTTATCAAAGACTTGCACAAGACTCATTGATAGAATAATATTCTCTTCCCACCCAAAGTGGGGCTCTCAAACATATTTACCACTAAACAAAATGTTCAAAATGTTCCTATGCCAAGTTTCACAAGTAGCTTAGTTTCTTTTACATTTTAAGTAATATTGATGTCAATACCATTCTAACTAATTCATTTAATATTTAAAGCAACAATCAGTATAAACTGGATACTGTTGTACACTTATGTATCAAGGAGTTGAGTGGACATGGTGGTATAGAGCCGCAATACCTGCACTCCAGAGGCAGAGAGAATTATGAGTCTAAGGACATTCTCAGCTACATGCTAAATTTAAGCCACTCTGAGCTATATGAGACTATTTCTAGAGGCGGGGGGGAGAAAAGCAGAAGAAAGAAAGAGAGGAAGATAAAAAGGAAGAGGAAAATAAAGAAGAGGAGGAAGGGTTGCAACAGAAAGAAATCATATAAATGTCTTAACTAGAGACAAGTGAAGAAAGACATGAATCCAGGTGTTCAGCCAGCTGGTCCAGTTCCACAGCTGGGCCTCCAGATGCTGAGGTCACACACTCTTTTATCAGGACAGCTGTGCATGTTCATCTGTTTTCTCTCATCTCTTCCTGTCAGTCTGAGAGTCCATTTTCCTATTGTCAGTGGGGAAATGCAGAATATAAGAATAACATTTTTCACGTACAAAGACCTCAATTGGAATTTTACTGTTGTTAAAAAAAATTATTTCCTGGCTCAGAAGCAAATGGAAAGATTTACAGTTACTAACAGTGTTATCCTATGACATAATGCAAAATCCCTTAATCAAAGCTGAACCAAAAGAATTTTCAAGATGTTTGTCCATACTTAGTAGCAATTCCAAAAGTAATCTACCAATCTACTCAGAATAAACTACAAGAACTACATTGCTAATGTATGTTTACACTACTTCGGTTGCTTTCTCCGTCCTCCACCCTCCTTCCCTCCCTTCCCCTCCCTCTTTCCCTCTTCCTCCCTAATTTACCTTCCCCTCCCTAACCCCCATCCCTTACCTCCCCCTTTCTCCCTTCCCCTCCCTCCCTGCCTCCCCCTTCCCTCTGTCCCCCCCTCTCCCCCTTCCCTTCCTCCCATCTCTCAATCCCTTTCACAAAATGTGGCCTTTATGCAAATAAAGTCATTGCAATGTGAGTAAAGTAAGATGGGGTTATTCTGGAACAGCATGGCCTCTGATAACATGTGAGTGGCATCCTTACAGGAAGGCACAGACATTCAGAAGAAGGAATGGACAAACAGACTGTAAGAGCTGGAGGATGGGGGGAGTCCTGCTATGAAATGCACTCTTCTGGACAGGACACGGACATTGTACTGAGGAACTCACAGCAGCTTAGTTACCTGCACACCACGATAATGAGGTAAGCCAGCACTCCAACAGGAAAGCACTAACCGGACTCAGTAGGTTACAACAAGGGGAGAGAGAAATGAAGGAAAAGGAGAAGAAGAGGGGGGCAAAGGAGGAAAAGGAAGAGGGGAAGGAGAAGGGGAGGAGGAGAAAAAGGAGGAGGAGGATGAGAAGGGGGGAGAAGGAAGATAACATAAAATTGGGTGGAAGGGGGATGTGTTAAGGTGCCTGGGGGGTGTGTTAGCAAGGAGTTGGGGTGGACGTAATCAAGACACAATGTTTATATGGATGAAGTTCTTGAATAATAAATAAAAGATAGTCTTCATGTCAAAAGACAGAGAGACACAGTCACAGGGGCACTGGGTAGCAACAGAACCAGGGATGAAGCATCTGCAAGCCGAAGCACTAAGGCCGCCAATGCTAAAACAAAGGTGCATGAAACAAATTCTCCCCGAGAGCTCACAGAGAGCATGCTCTCACCAAGCTGATGCCTACTCGCGGCCTCCAGAATCATGACGGGTGTGCTCTATTGTTTGAAGGCACTTAGTTCAAGGCATCTCATTAGAGTAGTCACAGGGCAATTAATACAGTAATGCAGTAACCTGGGGCACAATTAACAAAATCTGACTCACAGGTTAGGAAGGAGATGAAATAAGATAAAACTATAAGAAGCTTAACAGTGCTGGTACAAACTAACTAAACAGTTGGGAAATGATAATACTCAGTCTCCATGATGTCCTCAATAACGATAAACTATATACTTTACTATAAGAACAGCAAGTACGCTTCCCCAGCAACAAGAGTCATATCTCCTACTCCTCCCTGCTCAAAGGTTCTTGCCCAACATATGTAACTGATGGACACAGACGTTCTTGCCCATTAGAAACCAGCCTTCGGGGAATGCTGACAGACTCCACTTACATTCCTTTGTGTGAGAACAGAAGGATCCAGTCACAAGACATCCTTCCCAGCGGCCCCCAAAAAGAGCCATCCATCTCCGCCTAGGTGACTGTCACATTGGACGTTTCAGGCAGCTTTTTCAACCTTGGAGGTTTGGGCAACCTGCCCATAATGAAGATGTATTAATGCTTAATGCAGCTTAATGTAATAGGTGTCATGTTCATAATTTACAGAAGCTCTTTCTAAAGCATTAAATTCATTTACACTCCTTAAAAGGTACTCAATCGTGGGGGCTGAGTTAGTTTGGTAGGGTTTCTTTTTTAGGATCAAATGATATATAAATTGTTAACATATCCAAACTCATCCATTAGCGCATGTGAGTGCAATAAATGTGCCAAAGGAGCAATAACATGATAGGAGAAAGTCACCGTGGTCATTAGGGCTGAGAGTGTTTCATTTATGGCCCTGGGATAGAGAATAGAGGTTGTAAAGTAGACCCAGGAGCTCTGGCTGATCAGAAGTCTAAGCTTGGTACACTCAAGTGAGAATAAAACAAACGTGACACTGGGTTGCGTCTTCTTCTTTATAGGGCCTCATCCTCCAGTCTGCAGCCACCATCCAGAGCAAAGGCAATGACAGGGATTGGTGAGGACTTCCAACCCCAACTGTCTGCTTGCAGGATAGCGATCAGCGGCTTGGTAAATAACTCCAAGCAAAACAGCCGCCTCGAGTAACGAGAGCCCTTGCTGGTTGGGCAGATCAGAGCGGTCGGTAATTGATGGACTTATAAATCCTGCCTCGTGCTTCCCAGGTCAGCCAGGAACAGCAGAGAGATGAGAAGAAGCCATAGCTGTGTCCATCAGGGGAAGACAACCATGGGCCATTGCCCCTCTGTCACCTGCCGACATCCACCGTAACTCGTGTGGCTGTGAATCAACCTCGAACAAAATGCTGCAGAGCCCAAGAAGTGTGACAGAAAGAAAGGCGGTGACCAGATTTTAAAATATTCAAGAGGAAAGCTATTTTGCCTGCTTTGTTTTTCCCAGGTCTCTGTACAGTCAGAATCCACTGCCTTGATCTAACCCAGACAATGAAATTTATAGGAATAAAGCTTGGTCAGAAGTTCTTTCGTGTTTTGTTTGTTTGGTTGGTTGGTTGTTTTTTTTTTTTTTGGTTTTGGATTGGTTTGGTTTGGTTTTATTTTGGAGTTTGGGGGTTGGGTGGTGGCAGCTTTGGCTTGCTTTGGATTTCTTTTTTGAGACAAGGTCTCATCACATAACCCTGGCTGACCTACCTCATTACATGGATAAGGCTAATCTCAAACTCACAGAAGTCTGCCTGCCTCTGCTTCTAGAGAGCTGGGGTTAAAGGTGAGCTCCGTCTGTACAGCTGCCATCCGCATTTTTCAAAATGCACCAGGGAATTCCCAAATCTGGACAGGATTCATTTATTCACTTATCCATTTATTCATTAAGTTGTATAACATTTAGAGGAGCTATGAAGGCCCTCACTTAAGAGTGCATAACACTTCAGTCGGCTCCCAGGAAGGGATGAGAAATGGGCCATCAGCACTTGTCTCAAAGACTTGGCAGTCTGTCCAGGCATCCTCTGCAGGAGGCATCTGAGGTCCTCCACATCTGGGCATCTGGAGATGTGAAGAGTCAAAGAGTAGACGTTCTTCCCCTTCAAAGCTCCATTGTTGACTCAGTGGAATCTTGTCTTCCCTGAGTCCACAGAGCCTGCCATGTCCTGCCGTAGCTCCGGCCCTCACTCACCTGGACAAAGAGCTGGAGCTTGAATCCTCAAGATGTTGCTGTGAGCTCCTGTCTGTCCTATAAACTGTCAGACTTTGTCTTCATGGCAGAAGGGCCATGAGTCCGAGTAAGGTTGGTGTGGAGGGTGAACGCTGGGCACAGGAGACAGGCACTCTAACTAAAGCACACACCCACAAGAGGCTCCAGTTACTAGTGTATCTAACAACCTGTAATTAAGTCGTGTCATGTAGGCAGATTTGACTCGGAGAAAGAAATGCCTACAGTAATTACATCTAGTTCATTGTGCAGCACGTTCCCAGTCATAACTGCTAATTCAATTGTGCGTTCAGCCAGCCAGCTCATTGCCATTAAGCACACATTTAATTACTTCAATAAAGGATTAATATGCAGCACACCAGAGGAGGGACTGAGCACGGTGCCAGAGCACACAGCTGCCCCAGCGTTCAGCCCAGAGATAAAACAAGAATAGCACTGGGCAGCATAATCCCGTTCCAAATGCATCATTATTCAATGAACATTCCAGACTTTTATTTTCATGCTTGTATGCACCGATCCACAGGCATAGATATCCATGTCACGAGAAAGAGCTGTAAGAGGTGCCCAATGGCTTCCCATTGTCGTCTCAATGGGGCACCCACAGCCCCACCCCTATCTTTCTCTGTGCTTGTAGGGCTGTTCTTATCTAGTCTCCGGGCGAAGGCTTACAGTCCCTACATTACAACATCCTGAGATAAGAGCCCTCCCTTGACATTGTTCCTGCTCTGGCTGCAAACAAGTAACAAACTTGGCATGTATAAAAGAGAGAGAGAAAATAACAAAGCACCCCCCCTCCTCCCAGCTCCACCTCAAAGGACAGCCCATCAATTCTGCAGGATGTACACAATCATTATTGTAGGGGAAACAAAGGCCAGTGTCAATTGCGCAATGTTATAGAGCAGTCCCTCAAATTAAAACCATGTACCTAACTGCATGTGATGGCAGAAGCTATTTAGCAGTGATATTTTACAGAAAGGCAATGAAAAGCAATAACTGCTTTATTTAATGTATCTGTTCAATCCAGCTGCCCTGGATCGGGCTTAATAGAAGCTGTCGATCAATGTCAGGCCCTTAGAAATAACTGCACCAGACTGCAATAAACACGCAGGGAAGATAACTGGAACTACGGATCTGCCTCTTGTTACGTCTCCTGTGCCCGGAGATTTGTCATTTGTTTATGCTGCTTCTAATGGCTGGCTGCATGGGTATCACTTCACCCACCTGGCGCTGGTGTGGGTGCCTTGGGGTGTAGGAGCAAGAGAGGGGGAGAAGCTTCAGAAAGTGAAGGAAGATGAATAAACAGAAATAGGAAACCTGGGGCAAGGGAGTTGTGATGAGGGGTTTAGAACAAATAAAGCACATGTCCCAGCATCTGTCCTCCACCTTTACCATCTCATGGTAGGTTTCTCCGTAGAATTAATGAAACAGCACTCATGTTTACCCTCAGTGTCTTCTCCTGTGCTGTCAAGAAGATGCCATGGAGTTCCATAAACCAACAGTCCAATGGGAATTCACTGGCCTTCTCTACCCATCCACCCTGAATGTGGGTGCTTCCTTGCTCCAGCCTCAATCTCCCAGGATACATTCCACCCCTAACCTGACTCAGACTCATCTACCCCATGTTTACAGCAGGTATGGTAAACATAACACATGGGCCCATCTGCCAGTCTCCCTGTTTTTATAAATCTACTTTGATTGAAACACAGCTGCCTTAGTGAAGGTTTTAATTCCTGCACAAACATCATGACCAAGAAGCACGTTGGGGAGCAAAGGGTTTAATTCAGCTTACACTTCCACATTGCTGTTCATCACCAAAGGAAGTCAGGACTGGAACCCAAGAAGGTCAGGAAGCAGGAGCTGATGCAGAGGCCATGGAGGGATGTTACTTACTGGCTTGCTCACATAGCTTGCTCAGCCTGCTTTCTTATAGAACCCAGGACCACCAGCCCAGTGATGGGACCACCCACAATGGGCTGGGCCCTGTCCCCTTGATCACTAGTTGAGAAAATATGTTACAGTTGGATCTCATGGAGGCATCTCCTCAACGGAGGCTCCTTGTTCTGTGATAACTCCAGTGTGTGCCAAGTTGACACAGAACCAGCCAGTACAATGGGCATTTTTATTCTTTACATTTTGTCTGTGACTGATGTGGTTTGAAGATGGCAGTGTTAAATAGATACAACAAAGTTTTTTTATGGCATAAAATATTTTCTGACCATTATATCAAGAGTTCTCCATCTGCTTAGAAGTCACCATTTGAAACCACAGATTTTCAGCCCAGAGTCCACATCCATGAGTGACCTCCTGTTTTCATGGACCCCTCCTCCTGGACTCTTACGTACAATAATATCGGACACAATTCATTTGTAGTGACTTTTGTATCTCGAAGACTGGCCTCAGCATATATCTTAAACATCCTGGTGGAAAAGATGAGGGATTCTGACTTTAATCAGTATTTTTCTCATCATCCTCTCCCCTTACTGCTTTCTGATTAGCGCCACCACATACCACTCTGCCACTAAAGTGAGTAAGAAGAGTATCCTGTCCAGGCCATCAGGAGACCCCACCTCTGCACATTCAGTGACCTTAGACAGTCTTCTGATTGTAATCACTGGCCTTTACAACAGTGAGATATTTTAGAGTCATAATTATATTACTTGACATTATTTAAGTACTTCCCAGAAGCATACACCCAGGACTCTATCTATTCCAGCCTCCTTAAACCCTGTGGAATGAGGTTAAAGGTGCAGTGCCAATCTCCAGACTCAACAGAGGCTTCCACAGCTTCCATGACTTGACCATTACAGTCTATAACTGGATACACTGAGATATGAACTCTTTAGAACCCTATTAGTATCCAACATCTAAAACCTTTCCCGTGAATCTAGAATTTCTCCATGTTTTAGGAATCCTTAGTTACCAACTCCTTATTGAATAAAGGCCGAAGCTAACTCTTATGGCCACCAAGCCTTCACACTTCCTTTTCATTGCAGATTGTCACAAACCATGTTTGAAGTGCACCGCTAGCTCATAAACATATGATACAGTTTTGGAGGTAATAGGCAGCATCCCCTACTGCTTCCTGGTCCTCATATCTAGTCTTCCTAGAACAAACAGGTTTCCCCCATTACTCCTGTAGTGCTCCAGTCACACTGAGGGAAAACAATTAACAAACCCTACTATATTTAAGTTACTATATTTACATCATTCTTATATAAATAGATTGCTATATGTATGCTATATTTAAGTGCACACATCTCTGCACCGTTGGAAAGGCTCCAGATGGTTGAAAGGAAAGACAATCTCCTCCGCACACCTCTAGTGTCAGTACCCAGAACTTAGGAAGCAATGAAGCTAGCTGAGGTGTTCTCCCCAGGATCATGCCCTTACAATTCATTTTGCAATGGCTCTGTAGTGATTTTTCTGGATTAGATCAATGATTCCTTTTAGATGAATCCATGGTGCATCTCTGTGTATAGGGCTTAAAGGCTCATACTCCTTTGGGTGGCATTTGAAACCTGCTACAGAGGACCATATCTTAGCTTCATTTTCAAACTGCTTTCTTCCCACTCTCTGGACACATACTTAGCATGACCATATGAACCACAGGGACTTTTGAAAAAGCTTCTTTACCGTCTCAGAATGACTCTTTCCCCCACAGTCCTCCTTGGAAACCTTACCTCCTTCTTGACACCCAGGTCAAGTGTCATCTATTCTAAGAAGACTTCCCTTACAGAGTAAAGTCCCCTTCACACAAGCCTTCACCTGATAATGGTATGGAGACAATGCAGTTAGCTCTTCTGAGTGATTTCTGAGTTCAGAATCTCTTCTCTGTGATTTTGGAAAGTGCAGGTACGTGTAATAGCATGGTGACATGTGTGTTAGAACCCTTCATCATAGACAAATGCCTACTGCCTGGTCCTTCTGTTGAGAATGCGTGCACCAACAGTGGACTTACTAAAGATCTTTTTGCAAGCAGAAGATGAAACTGGAAGCACTTGGCTCAGTTGGAAGTTTTACATAAACGTTGGCTCGGCTTAGAAGGACAACATATTGGAGATTCTCCTACTAGTAGCTGCTCAGTGATCACTAAGGCTCTCTTTCTTGGTCAGAAGAAAGGCAATGTCAGGTGCGGAAGTAGATGTGGAGTATATGCTATATTTTTAAATCTTCCAGTTTTACACTGAATAGGATAAATTGACTATTGAGACCATGCATTCACACTCTTGTCATCCACACAGGATTGGTTCTGAGCAATCCTTACACACACACATATCAAATTTCTTCAATTCTGATATTCTCTCATAGAGAATATTTTTCATTACAACATAAGAAAAAAGTAAATATGTAGATTTTCCATTTTGCAGTGTTATATAAGACACTTGAAGACAGATACAGATATTCACAACCAACCGATAACCCCAATGGAAGAGTTAGGGAAGGGCTAAAGGAGCTGAAGGGGACTGCAGCCTCATAGGAAGAACAACTATATCAACCGACCAGACTTCTCAGAGCTCCCAGAGACTAAACTACCAACCAAAGAGTGCACATAGACCAATCCATGCCTCCCATTCCATATAAAGCAGAGAACTGTCTTATCAGTGGGAGGGAAGTGCTTGGTCCTGTGGCTACTTGATGCCCCAGAGAAGGAGGATGCTAGAAAAGCGAAGTGGGAGTGAGTGGGTGGATTGGGGCACACCTCTTAGAGGCAAGGGGATGATTCATGGAGGGGAGACTGGGAAGGGGATAATATTTGATGTGTAAACAGATGAAGTGATTAATTTAAAAAAAAGATGCTTGAGTTACAGAAGTCTAGTCATCTCTCCCATAGAAGTACTTTTTAAAGTTGTCTTTGTACTGCACATGCGCACACCCCCTTTTCTTGTGGTCATTCGCCAACTAATACAGTACAACACTTACACAGCTACAATCTACATTTTATTAGGTATTATAACAAATTTTAATTTTAAATCACTGTAGATACTACTCTAAGTATATGTCAGGGTTACTATCCCTGGGAGGCCTGCTCTTTTCCGAAGGGAAACAGAGAAGTGGATCTAGGGGGAGAGAGGGTGAGGGAGAGGGAAGAGTGGAGGGAGGGGAACTGTACTTGAGATGTGTTGCATGAAAGGAAGATAAAAATCATCTAGATTTATGATATGGAGTCCAGGGAAGTAGGCATAAAGGAGACTGGGACCTCTAAAATAAATATTAATACCTAGATGTATTAATACATTATAATATACTAATATATTATATAACTTCATATAAAATATTAATATATATAGTATATTATATTAATGTAATATAATAATATATTAATAATATATGTATAAAAGTATGTATGTACATATATATGGGAGGATGTACACAGGCCATATTTAAACATTACACTAAAAAACAATTTATATCACCAGCAAATGTCTAACTGCTAGTTATAAAGAACATATTGTGGGACATCATTTATGAATAAATGTGAGCAATGGTCTACTCACCCCAGATAGTGAGCTCACAACAGGTCAAAGTACAGAGTCCCCTAAAATCCCACTTAGTGAGTCAAAGGGTTTTGTTGGTTACTTACAGGAATATAGGTGAGGGGTTAAAGGAGTTTAAGTGACTCTGAATCAGCAGCATGACTGAAGCCCACCCCAGCATGAGGGACAGCTCATTAAATCAGGAAACCTAGAGCCCGCTGCATAGTTTGCAAAACAAGAAGTATCTTTTCAGGTGGCTCAGTTGGTCTGAGCCCCTTCTAGAAAGCTCCCTGGTCTTTGTTTCTTCCAGACAGCTGAGTTTCTCTGAGAATGACTTGAAGTAGTCTTTACTGGTTATATACTGTTTGAGAAGGAGGGTTCTAGTGAATCTGGTCAGTTTCAGGGACTTCCTGAGGGTATTTTGAGTTGCTTGCTTCCTATTTTAATGAGCTTCCTATCTTAATGAGGATCGAATGTTCCACCCTTGAAAGAAACTGAAAATGTCATTTAAGCAGTATGAAAACTGCATGATAAAATTAACAATAGCCGAGATATTTAGAACCCTACAGAAATCAATGCACTTTACCAGGAACCATGGAGCATTGGGAACTGACAGAAGCTCACACATGCAAGGATGTAACTATAGGCCTTAAGTCACTTTTTGAAAAAAGAATTTAAACTTGGAAAAATGCAAGAAGCAATAAGGACGGAGAGATGGTTCTGTGGTTAGTAAAACATACTACTGTCATGGAGGACCTGAGTTCAGTTCCCAGCACTCAAACCCCAAGGCTCAAAATCACCAATGCTCAGGAATCTTCTGCACTCCTTGGGCAACTGTGCTAACTTATACATTACTCCCCATAGACGTACATGCATGCGTGCACTTAATTTAAAATACAAAAATAAATCTTAAAACAGGGTGAATTTTGTTTAAAAATGTAATGGTAAATTAAATAGAAATGCATTTTTTATTAGATTTATCCCACTGTGTATCCAGCATCTAAATAGGAATTCATATTCTCTCTCTCTCCCTCTCCCTCTCCCCCCCCCCTCTCTCTCTCTCTCTCTCTCTCTCCCTTTCTCCCTCACCCTCTCTCCTCTTCAACCTCCTCTGTCTTTCCTCTTTCTCTCTCCATTTCTTATCTAGGCCAGAGAAAACTGAGGAATAACTAAGTAGAGATTCAGGTGTTGAAAGCCTTAATATTTGTCCCCACAGTAAGCTCCCACTCCACTGCTTGCCATCACCAAACCACATAAGCTTTGACCTAAAAAGGACCATCGCAAAAAGACCATGGGTGTGGCATAACTGTTACAGTCATTAGCTCACTGCAGCTGTGTCACCTGCAAAAAACCTGAGCAAGGCCTGCACAAGATCAGGCCAGTCAGTATTTCATCATGGATAGAGGAAGGGCTCAGGAAGTCACCTCCCTCCCTGGGGGACTAATGGTAGTTAATGGCTACTGGAAGAAGGGAGTCATTTTCTTCGGTGGTGTAGCTGCTGACAAGCTGGGCTTGCTCCGGAAAATAAGCTCCCACCTGTCCTTACGTGGACAACTGTGATTAAACTACTGCATCACATGCAATGCAGATGTAGAAGTAGGAAAGGAGACTTACTGAGAAGAGACGGGGTGTAGGGGAGAGTTATGGAAGCAAAAGTGACTAAAATTTATCATGTACGAAACTATCAAAGACTAAAACTAAATCTTTTTAAAGGCTACTATGAGCAGCAGATTTGAGAACTGAGCAGGAGAGTCTTGCTATCCCAAGACTGGCAGCTCTCAGCTCCTCCACTAAGGTTGTGTTAGCTGGGCAGGTGGCCATTGCCATGGGTTCTGGGTCTCTACTGTGTGTTGCTGAGTCCAACACCTTGGTTCTCCTACTCTCCTATTCCTTTCTTGTTAATCTTAGAACTTAAAGTTTAATTCCTGATTCTTAATAGCCTACATACCTTGGCCTTTTTTCATACTCACAAAACACTATTTATGTCTTAATATAGTTCCAATTTGAGTTCCAACAGTACTGAAAGGACAGATGAAGGATCTCTTGTTGTGAGTGGACTAGAAGAAGGATCAGCCCTGCAGCGGCCATCTCTCTCCCAAGAGCCTTTGCTACCTTCCTGCTGTTGCTCTGCATTCTGGGAGTGAATGGAACCTGAAGAAAATGATATATTTAGTAAGAAAGTAACAGACTACAGCTCCTACAATACCACCAGAGTCAAAACCTTCTGCGGTTCTATTTCTGGAATTTCCACACCAAACTGCACAAGTGCCGGCGACATTGATGTGGAAAATGTAACTCGGATTCTATCTGCTTCTGACTGATGGGTGCATTTGGAATAATGGGTCTTTCCTACATCTGTCTTCCATGCAATGAGAGAATAAATTGCTTCTTTCTGAGGGAGTGTGTAAGGCACTGAGGCTGAGACACTGGACCTGGGAGCTTACTACCCCTGTGTCCCAACCCACACCTACTCCAGCAGTGATTTCCACACTGATATTGCTCCAATGGTAGCAAAAAAGTCCACTCCGGGAACCTGAACATGGTTTACCTATCATGGTGGCGATAGGGTTGTCTTATGCTCCTGGAATAATAGTAAATTCAATCTAGAATGATTTTTTTCACTACCAACTAAGTTAAACCTCTGTTTTCACCTCTGTTTGTGGGGTGTATTGTGTAGATCTGAGAGCAAAGGTTGGTGCAGCCAGCTCAGAAAGGTGAAAGGGTCAGGGAGGCAGAATGGAGTGCACACCATGAACCAGGGAGAATGAACCCCTAGAGGAATCTACTAGTGGTTCTCACCCTTCCTAATGCTGTGGTCCTTCAATACCGTTCCTCATGTCGTGGTGACACCCAAGCATAAAATTATTTTCACCACTGTTTCACAACTGTGACTTTGCTACTGTTGTGAATCATAATGTTAATATCTGTGTTTTCCAATGGCCTTCAGTGGCTTCTGTGAAAGGGTTGTTTGATCCGCAAAAGTGTAGCAATCCACTGTCCTAGATGGAGTCACAGATATTTGACGGGTTGGATGCAGCCTCTAGGGGCCACTCAGAGCTAATCACCAGGCTCATTAAAAGAGAAGGTGGAATTCGGCCAACCTTCAAGACAAATCCACACTAAATTGATAGCATTTAAAGACTCTGCTTGAACACCACTCAGAGCACAATCTCAGCCCAGCATGCGGCCCCATTCGATGTCCCTGTCTCATACTGAGTCCAGGACCCACGCATTTCTGGAAGACACCACCATGCAGGGCTGATAGCTGAGTAAAGTAACTGAAGCCATTACTGAAGAGCCAGGCGATGTCCTCATGTTTGGTCATCCCTATGGTTCGGTCGCCACGAAGGCTCTCTTAATTCACAGGAGTAAAACAACGGAAAGGGATGGCCCATTTATCATAGCAGCAGGCAGGCTTTTCCCCAGCACTCAAGCACTTTGTCCGTGGGAGCCAATTGTCTTCACAGAAGGCAATCACTTAATTACCCACAAAACCCAGGAGCAAAGGGCAGTTTAGTGAGAGTGTACAGAGAAGCAAACCCTGCTGAAGGAGTTAAGGAAGGGACCTTCCTGACTGAACAAGCTGCACACGCACACTCTCCAGGAGCAGCAAGGACAAAGGGGGACCCAACCTGACCAAGCAGAAGGAATCTGGCAGCCTTTCTCCCAGACAGCACCAGCCTTGCCTTGTATCTAAGTCACCACATAAGAGTAAACCACCATCTTTGAACCCAGCCCACTTGGGGCAGAATTGTCACTGCCACCTACCTCCAAGACAACCTTTTGGGTGTCTGTGACAATATCTGAGCCTATTATCTGTAAACACACCTCCAATTTTCCACACACTTGAGTGACCTACTGTAGGACCGCAGCACGCACCTGATAGGGCATGCATTCAAAAACACCATTGCTTGGGTAACCTGTCTGCTTTTAAGTTTCTAGCTTTAATGATACATAATAATTACATGTATTTAAGGGCTGCCGTGTGGCCTTTCTCTGCATGTATCTATATACTGGGGTAATAACCAGATCAAGGGACTTGATATATACCTAATTACAGATACTTGGGATCTTAAGAAAATACCCCTCCAAAAAAAAAAAAAAAAAAAAAAAAACTTACTAGAGAAAAAAGCCACCATTTTCCACAATAGTACTAGTAAAACTGTATCTGTGTGTAGAATCATGAAATGAGACTCATACCTATGACTCTATACAAAATTCAACCTCAAATGGACCAGAACCTCAGTGTGAAACCTGAAACACCAAAACTGCTAGAAGAAAAGATAGGCAGTTCCCTTCATGATATAGGGATGGGAGAGAACTTCCTGGATAAGACTTTATTTACCCAGGAATTAAGGCCAACAAGTAACAATTGGGACCTTATAAAACTGCAAAGCTTCTGTCCTGTTTATCTAAGGAAGTAACCAATCCAACCAAATGAAGAGGAAGCCCACAGAGTGGGAGAGAATGCCCCCATCTACACCCTTGAAAAAGAATTTTACCAGCTAGCTTTATATCAGCTTCATACAAGTTAAAGTCATTTTGGAAGAGAGAACCTTAACTGAGAAAATGCTTCAACCAGATTGGCCTGTGGTACGTTTTCTTGGTTGACAGTTGATATGAAAAGGCTCAGATCACTGAGGACACAGCCACTTTTGGGCAGGTGGTCCTCGGTGCTATCAAAAATAAAAATGAGTGTCTAAACAAATCATGAAGAAGCAAGATGGTAAACAGCACCCCTCCATAGCTTCTTAAGTTACTGTCTCCAGGTGCCTGCCTTTAATCTCTGCCTTTACTGTTCTTAGTAATGGAGTATGACTTAAAATCCAAGCACTGGGGAGGCAGAAGCAGGCAGAGCTCTATGAATTTGAGGCCAGTGTGGTCTACAGAGCAAAGTCCAGGATGGCCAGAGCTACACAGAGAAATTCTGTCTTGAAAAATAAATACAAATGAACAAAAAGAAATAAGACTAAAATAAACTCTTTCCTCCCCAAATTGCTTTTGGTCATGGTATTTTCTCACAGCCATAGAAATCCCAAGTGAGACCAGGATTAATATATGCAGAATATAAGAACTCAAAATCAAAGAGTCACCAAAAAAAAAAAAAAAAAAGACCCAATTTAAAAGTGGGCTAAAGATCTGAATAGAGAGTTCTCAGAAGAAGAAATAAAAATGTCTAAGACTTAGCTCAAATGTTGTGAACATTCTTAGCAAATAAATAAATGCAAATTAAAACTAACTGGAGATTTCCTCTTATTCTAGCCAGAATGCCTGAGATCCAGGAAACAACTGATAACAAACACTGAAGACAATGTGGGGAAGGGACCTTTCACGTGCTGTTGGTGGAACTGCAAACCCATGAACCCCCTCTGGAAATCACTGTAAAGAACTCTCAGAAAGCTAACATAGATCCAACTTGGGAGCCAGCTAAACCACTCACTGGCATATGCCAAGAGGACTCAACAGTCTGCTCCACAGACACAGCTCGCCCATGTTGCTCACTGCTGCTCCATCCACAGCAGTGGAGAAACTGAAACCACCCAAAAACCACTCAGCTGGTGAGTGGGTGATGAAAATGTGGTACATATACACAGTGGAGTTCTACTCAGCTGTAAAGAAAAATAAAAGCATGAATTTTGCAGATAAAAGGATGAAATCAGAAAATATTAATATGAAGTAACTCAGACCCTGACTAACAAGTGTTATACACACACACACACACACACACACACATATGACTATGTTTTTGAGTTCTTTGTATATTCTGAATATTAATCCTGGTCTTACTTAGGGTTTCTATGGCTGAAATGATATACCACGACCAAAAGCAACTTGAAGAGGAAAGATTTTCACTCAGTTGGAGATATATTTTTTTTCAATTAATTTGAGATACATATGTATATCTATATCTATATATGTGTGTATACCTATATGTATATATCTATATGCATATCTATGGCTATATCTGTATCATCTATATCCCTATCTATATTCACTCTATTGGAGATATATATGTATATGATGTATATGTATATGTGTATCTCTGTTTCTACCTCTATATATATATTCACTCAGTTGGATATATATGTGTGTGTGTGTGTCTATATGTGTCTGTATGTATGTACACACACATACACACACACAGAGAAGCAGAATCCCGTTCAGTATATAATTTCGAAGTGCAGTCTAAGGATGTTTCCATAGCTTTCAGACCCCAAGGCAAATGGAGGAAATCTACCACAGAACAGACAACACTACCTCTGTGAAAATTAATTACTACAATTTCTTTGTGTCATTTAATTGTTTAAGAGGTTAACCTTTTCCCTACCCCACCCCCAAAGCCAACCATTAATCTTCAAATGATATAAATGGTTTTTTTTTCCTTACTTCATTTTAAGATTCACTTAAGGAAAGCTTGGCAGAGGCGCAGCCATCCCTGTGTCATGTGCAGGACGCGCCTGGGACAACGGCTGCTGACTTTTAAGATAAGAGCTCTTAAGGATTCTAAGTCATCAGGCAGCAGCCATCAGAACAAATAAATGATGCTTGCCTCTTCTCCGGGCAGGATGTGCTCTGTGACCTATCTTTCCTGTGACCTACAAGGCTTTAGGAGAAGAGACTCTGAGCTTTATTGGCAGTGCCACCGTTAGACAGACTTCCCTCTCTCTTCTAAGCTCTTTGGGGGTCAGCTTGAAAGTGAGCATTAAGTGAATGGCTAATGGAATTAAGGGTATAATAATAGAAGGATATAGTGAGACAATTGTATTAACAAGGAATAAATCATGTTGAATGTAAGGTAAGTGTTTTTTAATTGATTGATGGGAAGGATGCTCCACAGGTTTTGTCGGGGACTAACAGCCATTTACCTCTCATCTATAGTAAAAAGCCAAAATGTAGAAAAAAAGATAAGAAAATTATGCAAGGGGGAAGATAAATTATTCAGAGAAGATGGCCGTTTTGTGCTGACATCACTAATGTGAAAAAGTAGTAAATCTTTGACTGGCCTCATTCCTCCACCACTGTGGGCTGAAATAGCATTTCTTTCCAGAGATAAAAAATGGAGCTGTGTACATATGATGCTTTTCTGCACACCACAGGTGGAAGCCAAGATGCCTGGACACCTAAAACACGGCAGGCATTGTTTCCCACCTGGGGACTGACTCTCTGAAAGCCGCTGGCCCACAGTTCCAGCTACTCTGCATCTACTTGGCAAAGCTTGTGTGTGGACTTCAGGGATGGTGTGGTTAACTAGGAAGCATTTGAAAGTAAAATTGATGCTGAAGCAAACAGGATGTATTATAGGACAGGGCGTTGAGCTGGGGGGATAATGCATTTGTGGTTGGCTGGGCTGTGTAGTGAAGTCTTGTTTGATAAGGAAAGATTGGATGGAAAGGATGGAAGGAAGAACAATGGAAGGGGGAAGGAAAGGAGGGAGGGAGGGAGGGAGGGAGGGAAGTAGGAGGGAAGAAGGAAAGGGAGGGAGGAAGAACAAGAAGGAGGAAAGGAGAAAGAAAGAGAAGAAGGAAAGGAGGGAGAGAGGGGGAAAAGAGGAATGGAGGGACGGAGGGGGAAGAGGGAGGGAGGACGAACAAGAAGAAGGGAAGGAGGGAGAGAGGAAAGGAGAGAGAGAGGAAGGGAGGAAGGGAGGAAAGAAAGTGGAGGGAGGAAGGGAGGGAAGGAAGGAAGAGGGAGAGGGAGTCGGCTTCCTAACATATCCCACACAAGCCTTCTCCCCTGTTTTTCTTAAGGCTTGGTCACTGGTTCATCCCATTCCACACCAGGCACAGCATTCTCACTTAAAATTCAGGTATGAAGGAGAATGATTTGATTCAAATTGTGTATGATAGAAATCATTGCTCTTTTTAAAATTCCACACCAGCACTAGGGTCCCCCAGAATCTGGAAAGCCAGAGGACACAATGGAATCCAGAACCTCAGAAGCCATTCCAGTTCCTAGAACCCATATTCAAACACCCAACATCCCAGAACTCACACAGCAGCTGATTCAGAAAAACACATACACCCACAGCCAAAAAGTGAAGAGAGTTTGGGGACTTTTATAAAAAAAAACAGGAAAATTATGGGCCCCAAAGGGGATAGTAACTCCATAGGAAGACCAACAGAGTCAACTAATTTGGACCCTTGGGGTTCTCAGAGTCTGAACCACCAACCCAAAGAACATACACAGGCTGGACCTAAGACTTCTCATTTATATGTAGCAAATGTATAGCTTGACCTTCATGTGTATCCTGAACAACTGGAATGGGGACTATCCCCAAAGCTGTTGGTTGTATGTGGGACATGTTCTATTAGCTGGACCTCCTCTTATGGAGAAGAAGTGCCTATCATCACAGAGATTTGAAGTGCCAGGGTGTGTGTGATACACAGTGGTCCTCCACCTGTTCAGAGGAGAATGGGAAAGGGGGCCAGGGGAAAAGAGTGTAGATGAGAATGACCAGGAAGGGGACTTTGAGTGGGATATAAAGTCAATAAGCTAAAAAAAATATATAAAAGAACACTCTGAAAAGACCAAGCTTAAGAATAATGATAATAGAAGAAGGTGAAGAGTTCCAGCTCAAAGGCCCAAAAAATAATTTCAACAAAAATATAGAAAAAAAATCCTAACCTAAAGAAGATACCTGTAAAAGTAAAAAAAGCTGACAGAACACCAAGTGAACTGGACCAGAGAATAAAGTACTGCCTCCACATAATAATGAAAATGCTAAATGCACAGAACAAATAAAAGAATATTAAAAGCTGCAAGGAAACAATGCTAAGTAACATGTAAAAGGAAACTTATTAGAATTATACCCAAATTCTCAACAGAGACTCTAAAAGCCAGAAGGGCCTGTACAGATGTCTTGAAAACCCTAAGAGGTCAAAGATGCCAGCTCATACTATTATACCCAGCAAAACTTTCAATCACCATAGATGGAGAAAACAAAATATTCCATGACAAAGTCAAAATTAAATAATATCTATCTATAAACCCAGCCTTACAGAAGGTACTAAAGGGAAAACTCCAACCCAGGGAGGTTAACTATACCCCCCCCCCCAAAAAAAAAAAAACCATAGTAAATACATAATTTCACATTAGTAAAAACCCAAAGAAGAGAAACACAAACAACAGCAATCGGAGCTAACAGTCATTAATCACTAATATCTCTCAATATCAATGGACTCAATTCCCTCAATAAAAATACACAGGCTAACAGAACGAATGTGAAAACAGGATTCATCCTTCTGCTACATACAAGAAACATATCTTCACATCAAAGATAAACATTATCTAAAAGTAAAGGGTTGGAAAAAGATTTTCCAAGCAAATAGGCTCAAGAAGCAATCTGATGTAGCTAACAAAATAGACTTTGAACCAAAATAGGTCAAAAGAGATGGGCAAGGACACTTTATATTCATCAAAGGAAAAATCAACCAGGGCGATGTCTCAATTCTGAACATCTACACCCCAAACATAAGGGCACCTACATTTGGAAAAGAAACATAAGTAAAGCTTAAATCACACATCAAACAATACACATTAATAATGGGAGACTTCAATACCCCACTCTCAACAATGGACAGGTCATTCATACAGAAGCTAAACAATAGTAACGACTGTGTGATATCTAGAGGATATTTCACTCCAACACAAAAGAAGATTCCTTCTTTTCAGCACCTCATGAAACCTCCAAAATTTACCACATACTTTGTCACAGAGCAAATCTCAACAGATATAAGGAGGTTGAAATAATCCTCTGTATCTTATCAGACCAACACGGATTAAAACTTGATTTCAGTAACAACAGCAAACCTACAAACTCATCTAGACTGAACAACCCATTACTAAATAACCATTGACTTAAGGCATAAATGAAGAAAAAAATTAAAGACTTCCTAGAATCCAATGAAAATGAATGCAGAACACACCCAAACTTTCAGGACACAATGAAAGAAGTATTAAAACAAAGGTTCACAGCACTAAGTGCCTCCGTAAAGAAATCTCATACTTGAAACCTAACAGCACATCTGAGGGTTCTGGGACAAAAAGAAGCAAATGTACACAAGAGGGGTAGAGGGCAGGGCTGAAATCAATAAAATAGAAACAAAGAGAACAATACTGATAATTGATAAAAGAAAGACCTAGTTCTTTATAAAATTCGGCGAGATAGACAAACCCTTAAACTAACTAAAAGGCAGAGAGAATATCCAAATTTACAAAATCATAAATGAAAGAGAGGACAAAGAGCTCCTTCCAGCACCCTGTGTGAGGCCATCCATAATCGTGGCAAGTCCAGGACACCCAGTACCAATGCTGTAGCCCTGTTGTTGACAGAACGACTCCAGACATTTGACTTCTCTGTGTGCTGCTGGTCAGACAACAGTGACACGTTTGCTCGCAGGAGCTGGGATGAATTTAAACAGCTCCAGAAGATCCTTAAGAAAGCCTTCCCAGTGGAGGCAGGCCTGCTACGGAGACTTGAATGAGTTCTTCCTAAGCTTCCTGGTGCTCCATTGCTGAAATGTCGGGGGCAGACTATGGCCGAGGACTGGTACGTTTTCGGCTGCTGGACACCTATGTACGAGCATTGCCGGCAACCTCAGAGCACATATTAAGGTGCTCAGCACTCAACGGCTTCTTTGCACCCAAACCTCTGGATTTGGAGCCCATGCTACCTCCTGACAACCTGGTGATCCTGTCCACACCAGAGGAGCCCTTATCCCAACCTACAGGCAGCCTGGCCATTCACATCCTGGAGGCTCAGAGCATGCGCTCTTTACAGCCTTTCCACACTTTCGACACAAGAGACAGACCTTTCCACACTCGGGAAGGGAGGCTGGAGGCTGTGCAGGTACAATGGCCAGACAGGCCTGCTCCCCGCAGTGTTGCTGCAACTCGATGGGCTGGGCTCTCTCCTGGGCAGGCCAGGGCTCTCAGACAGTGATGGAACAGACAAGGTGGCTGAGGGCAGGACTTTTCCCCCTCTGGTACCATCTCACCCCTGTATGAGTGCCATTCAGAGCCAATACTGCTCCATCACCAGGACAGTGGGACAGGAACAAAGGTCCCAGGTTCCCCGTTGAGGATTTATATGGCCCTGCAGAGAGGTTGTACTGTCAAAGCCCCACCGGGAAAGCAGGATGAGGGTGGAGCTCTATGGCTGGCAGGGCCATGGGTCAACCAACTTTCTATTTCCTCTAAATAAAACTGTGCACTGAGAAAAAAAAGGAAAGGAAAGGAAGGAAGAAAGAAAGGAAGGAAGGAAGGAAGGAAGGAAGGAAGGAAGGAAGGAAGGAAGGAAGGAAGAAAGAAAGAAAGAAAGAAAAAAAAGAAAGGGGGACAAAGAAACAAGCACTGAGGAATCCAGGGAATCATTAGGTCATACATCAAAAACCTGTGCTCCACAAAACTGGAAAATATAAATAAAATGAACAAATTTCGTGATAGATAACACTTAAAGTTAAATCAAGATCAGGTAAACAATTTAAATAACCCTTTTATAACCCCTAAAGAAATAGAAGTAGTCAATAAAAGTCTCCCAACCAAGAAAAGCCCAGGGTTAGATGGTTTTAGTGTGGAATTCTCAAAGAAGAGCTAATGCCAATACTCCTCAAATTATCCCACAAAATAGAAACATAAGAAACATTGCCAAATTCATCTTCTGAGGCCACAGACATCCTGATATTCAAACCACACAAAGATTTAACAAAAAAAGAATTATAGACCAATTTCCCTCATTAATATTGATGTGAAAATACTCAACAAAATACTTACAAAACAAACCCAAGAACACATCAAAAAGAACATCTACCATGATCAAGCAAGTTTCATCCCAGGGATGCAGGGATGGTTCAACATATTAAAAATCTGTCAGTGTAATCCACCATATAAGCAAAGCAGGGGTGGGACATGTGATGATCTCACCAGATGCTGAAAATGCCTTTGACATAATCCAATAACCTTTCATAATAAAAGCCTTGGGGGGGTCATGGATACAAGCATATGCCTGAATGTAATAAAGACAATATACACCAAGGCAGTAGCCAACATCAAATTAAATAGAAACTCAAAGCAATTTAACTAAATTCAATAACAAGGCTGTTGACTCACTCCATATTTATTCGATACAGTACTTGAAATTCTAGCTAGAGCAATATGACAACTGAAGGAAATCAAATGGATAAAAATTGGGAATGAAGAAATTTAGGATTCTCTATTTTCAGATGAAATAATAGTATATATAAGCAACCTCCTAAAATTTCTACCAGGGAACTCCTACAGCTGATAAACACCTTCAAGGAAGTGGCTGAACACAAGATTAACTAAAATAAGTCAGTAGCCCTCCTGTATATAAATGATAAACAGGCTGAGAAAGAAATCAGGGAAACAACACCCTTCACAATAGCCACAAATAATACAAAATAACTTTGAGTAACTCTAACCAAACAAGTAGACCTGTATGACCAAAATTTCAAGTCGTTAAAAAAAAAAAACTGAAGAATATATTAGAATTTGGAAATATCTCCCATACTCATGGATCAGTAAGATTAAGATAGTAAAAATGACCATCTTACCAAAAGAAATCTTTATATGCAATACAATTCTCATCAAAATTCCAACACTACACTTTACAAACCTTGAAAAATCAATACTCAACTTCATATGGAAAAAACAAACAAAAACAGGACAGCTAAAATAATCCTGAATAATAAAAGAACTTCTGGAGGTATCACCATAATTGATTTCAAGCTGTACTACAGAACTATAGTCATAAAAAACACATGGTATTGGCATAAAAACAGACAGTTTATATCAATTGAATCAATTCAAATATCCAGAATGAAGTCTATACACCTATGGACACATGATTTTTTGACAAATTGTAGCCATAACTATACTATGGAAGAAAGAAAGCATCTTCA
Organism: Micromys minutus; assembly: GCF_963924665.1. Taxonomy (NCBI): domain Eukaryota; kingdom Metazoa; phylum Chordata; class Mammalia; order Rodentia; family Muridae; genus Micromys; species Micromys minutus. Next base: position 29,434,389 of record NC_137980.1, read on the forward strand.
ATAAATGTCCCTGATCTTACTGGATGTTCACATGCAAATTAATGCAAATAGATCCATATCTGTATCTCTGCACAAGACTCAAGTCTAAGTTGAACAAAGAGCTCAAACTGGATATACTAAATCTGATAGAAGAGAAAGTGGGCCATAGCCTTAAATGAATAGGCACAGGAGATGACTTTCTAAGAACATTGATAGCACAGGCTCTAAGGTCAATCATTAGTAAATGGAACCTCATGAAACCTAGAAGCATCTTTAAAGCAAAGGACACCATCAAAAGGACAAAATGATAGCCTAAGAAATGGAAAAGCTTTCTCAGTCCAATGGGTTGGTTGAGAGCATCCAGCACTATATTTCTCTGGCTCTAATAGAGCCTCTCAGGAGACAGCTATATCAGGTACCTGCCAGCATGCACTTCTTGACATCCACATTATTGTCTGGGTTTGGTGACAGTATATAGGCTGGATCCCCAAAGTCTCTGAATGGCCTTTTCTTCAGTCTCTGTTCCAAATTTTGTCTCTTCATTTCCTCCTGTGGATATTTTGTTCCCCCTTTTAAGAAGAACTGAAGCATCCACTCTTTAGACTTCCAACTTCTTGAGCTTCATGTGGTCAGTGAATTGTATCTTGGGTAATCTGAGCTTTTGGGATAATATCCACTTATCAGTGAGTGCATAACATGTGTGTTCTTCTGTGATTGGGTTACCTCACTTAGGGTGATATTTTGTTTTTAATAATTGAGTAGAATTCCATTGTGTAAATGCACCACATTTTCTATATCCAATCCTCTGCTGAAGAACATCTGGGTTCTTTCCAGCTTCTAGCTATTACAAAAAAAAAAAAAAAAAAAAAAAGGCTGCTATAAACATAGCAGAGCATGTATCTCTGTTATATGTTGAAGCATCTTTTGGGTATATGCCAGGAATGGTATAGCTGAGTCCTCAGGTAGTACTATGTCCAATTTTCTGAGTAAACACCAGACTGATTTCCAGAGTGGTCATACCAGCTGACAATCCCACCACCAATAGAGGAGTGTTCCTCTTTCTCCACATCCTCACCAGCATCTGCTGTCACCTGAGTTTTTGATCTTAGCCATTCTGATTGATGTGAGGTGGAATCTCTGGGTTGTTTTGATTTGCATTTTGCTGATGACTAAGGATATTGAACATTTCTTTAAAGCTTCACCAACTACACATCCAATAGAGAATTAATTTCCAAAATATATTTTTTAAAAACTCAAGAAACTAGACATTAAAAACCAAATAATCCAATTTTTAAAATGGGGTATAGTTCTAAACAGAGATTTCTCAACAGAGGAATCTCAAATGGCCACAAAGCACTTTGAGAAGTATTCAACATCCTTAGCCATCAGAGAAATGCAAATCGAAATGACTCTGAGAGTCCATCTTATATCTGTCAGAATGGCTAAGATTAAACACACAAGTGACAGCTGACAAGGATATGGAGCAAGAAGAATACTTTTCCATTGCTGGTGGGAGTGCAAACTTGTACAACCACTTTGGAAATCAATGTAGCAAATTCTTCAGAAAACTGGGAATTGATCTACCTTAAAAAACAGCTATTCCATTTCTGGGTATATACCCAGAGAACACTCCATCATACCAAAAGGACATTTGCTCAACTATTTTCATAGAAACTTTATATGTAATTGCCAGAAACTGGAGACAACCCAGATGTCCCTCGACTAAAAACTAGACAAAGGAAATATGGTACATTTACACAATGGAGTGTTAGCTGTTAAAAACAATGACAACATGAAATTTCAGGCAAATGGATAAAACTAGAAAAAAATCATCCTGTGAGGTAATCCAGGCCCAGAAAGACAAACATGGTATGTACCCACTTATAAGTGGGTATCAGTTGTACAGTAAAGGATATAACCATGCTACAGTTCACAGACCCAGAGATGCCAAGTAACAAGGAGGCTCAAGGGGGTCACATAAATCTCTTTAGGAAGGGCAAGTAGAATAAGCATTATGAGTAATGGGGAGGTTGGAGAGGCAGGGACAAGAGAGATCAAGTTGGGGGAGGATGAAGGGAGAGAGCACTGTGAGAGACAACTGGAAATGGGAGGCATCTCGGGGACAAGGTAGAAACCTACTACAATGAAAATTTCCAGAAATCTATGAGGATGGCCTTAGCTAAGACTGGTAGTAATGGGGATATCAAGCATGAACTGGCCACTTCTGTAACCAGGCAAGACCTCCAATGGAGGAATTAAGATACCAATGCAAGCACATAACCTTTGACCTACAATTTGTCCTGCCTACAAGATGAGCTGGGGAAAAGGTGGCACAAAAGTTTCGAGAGTGGTCAACCAATAACTGGTCCAGCCTGAGACCCATGCCATGAGAGGGACCCTACCTCCGGCACTGCCTGGAGGGTCATACCCCAGAGGCCAGTGAAATGATTCCTAACAATATTCTGCTACGCTCATAGAATGCTGCCTAGCCCAGTTGTCCCCAGAGAGGCTTCATCTATCAACTGATGGAAACAGATGCAAAAACCAACAGTCAAACAGTAACAGTGGAAATGGGGAAGAAGGGTCATAGGAGGTAGAGGGGTCAAGAACACCATGAAAACACCCATAGAATTAACTAACCTGGACTCATAGGTGCTCACAGAGATGGAACCAACAACCTGGGAGGCTGTATATGACTGACCCAGACCCTCTGTATATGCTTCAGTTAAATAGCTTGGTCATCTTAACAGTGTAAACAGGCTTGTCTGTGGCTCCTGTTTCCAGCTTTGGAACTCTTTCCCTCCTTACTTGGTTGTTTCCTCCATCACCAGAAGTGCCACCTACTTTCTTTGAGACAAAGTTTCTCATTGGCCTGGAACCCACTGATTCAGCTAGACTGGCTGGCCAGCAAGCCCCCAAAAGCCTTTGGTCTCTACCTCCCCCGTGCAGAAATGGCAAGCCCGTGGCACCATTTTCACGTTTCTAGGGATAACTCAGGTTCATGGCAAGGCAGACGCTTTAGCCACTTGGCATCTCTTCAGTCCAAGTCCTTTCTGATGATGCGATTACTATTAGGAGATCACAGCAGGTTCTGAGCACTGCCTTTTATCCTCAAATAAACAACCAAAAAAACAGAATTTTGCACAAAAAAGTCCTGAAAATAAAATGTCATTTGTGGAAACTATTTGGATTTTTATGAATGCCTAGTTGTTTTATTTTAATATCTTTTCACCTGAGTCTGATGGTTGTCTGTCTTACTGAACTGAGTCCTTGGTTTCAAATATACTGGATAGAACATAGTTAGCAGCAGCAAATATTTCTTTATGGATGAATGATGTGATTGCTAAATGTACAATAAAACTATTGACACCACACTAAAGGGAACTATGATGAGCTACTAGACCTGACCCAACAAATTCTGATAACTTTTAAAGTACCAAACTATTTTTCATTTCATGATATATCAGGCATGAACCTATAGGAGAGTATGAACTTTTGAGGATTCACGTTAAATATTATGAACACTGTTTACTTGTTTGATATGGCGTAGAGCTCTTCTTACTCCTCTAGAAAAACAAAGTGTTCTGAGACAATCTAGTTTTACATCTCTGTGCTTGGCTGCTTCTTCATTGTTGGTGGTAGGTTTTACTTTAGCTTCAGACTGTCAACACATTGTGGCCCATCAAAGACAAAGTCCTGGCAAACTCTGACATACATCCCAGCTTTTCCTTCAAATGATAGAGTCGTTACTTTCTGAGATACAAGTTTATATACTAGTTTGTTACCTAAAGGCTTTGATTTTCTGGACTTCTTAAGAGGTCCACGGTTGGTCCCAACCACAAGAGATTTTGCTATTACCAAAAGGAAGATGTGGAACAAAGAATCGAAATGCCGATGGTAACAGTCTAAGCTCAAATGCTATTTTTAACCTAAAAACTGGGAAATCGTACTGGAATGTTTTTATATTTAATCCACAAGATCTGCAATGACTCATGGGTAATTGAAGCACTGAAAAATTAATCCTGGAAAGCTGAATTTTCCAAATGGAAGATGATGTGGAATGGAATGTTCCAGTGATGAATGCGGTGTGTGGGGAGTATACGTAGAGAAGAATTCCCTGCATCGTCAGATGGTTCCAATGGGGTGTCGCGTTGTTTAAAGTCTGCAAAAGTTGGCTTGTTGAACTATGAGTTCATAGAATAACGAAATTGAATTTATGTGGTGATATAGTAAATCTACTACAGAATTCTGTGACAGCTGAAGAATCCATAAATTACATTTTCCATTAATATTATGTTGAGAATGCCACGCAGTGATTAAAATTGTGAACTTTAGAGCAAGCTTTGCCTCAAGTCACATTAACAACGTGAAGCTGGCCAAGTCCTTTAGCTCCGAGGCTGCCCATTCTTCTTTTAATCTATACAAGAAGATGGCAGTGGTGTCAATTTCGTCAGTGATTATGAGAATGATAATCATTCTAAAAACAAAAAGCCCTTAGACAATGACCGTCATAAAAAGTAACAGCTCAAAATTATAAACTTCATTCAAGCTAAATCGTCAGGCTAGTTTTCCTTACAACTCAGAAAAATAAAATTCCGGTTATTATTGGACAGTGTTTCACACATACATCAAACAGGCCAAAAAATAAACAGCAACTTCATAGACAAAGGGGGGAGGGACTTTTTATCTTTGGACTTTTTAACTGTCTCATACAAACCAACTACTTATAGTACACATAGGTACATACACAAAAAAGTTACTGGAATGCTCGGAATAAGATTGGGGGGTTTTGTTGTCGTTGTTGTTGTTTTTTAACAAAGTTTTTTTTTTTCTCCTTTGAGATTATAATAAACATGGTCACACCACAAGTAAAGTCTGAAGTGAGACATAAAGTGCTCCGAAAGCTGGTTCGGTTACTCGTTATCATTAAAAATGACTTACCTCTAACAATATGTACAAAAATATAAAATGTAAATAAAAATACAAACAAACTTTCCTTTTAAAGTATTTTTAAGAAAATAAGCAGGGCCTGTCAAGTTCTGGTCCTTTTTTCCTCCCATGTTGCCAATTCCTGTTTTGATAGGGTGGTGGAGAGCGCATGTTATCTGTGGGTGGCACTGCCCACTGGGAGTGGGCGGGGCCTGCTTCTCTACTCGAAGTTGACCATGTTTAAATTCTGAGATGGGAAGTGGAGGGCGAATAGGTCACGGTGCGTAAGGTTAGCTTTTCCTCTTGCTGTCTAGTCATCCTCATCGGTCTTCTGCTTCTTGGTGTCAACATCATCGTCCTCATCATCCTCAGCTACCCGCTTGCCCGTGGGAGCCTTAGCTTCCTCATCTTCATCTTCATCCTATTCCTCACCATCACCTTCTTCCTTCTCTCCCTCCCCAACTTCTTCCTCTTCTTTATCTACTTCATGGTTAGCCTCCTGGTCTCCATTTTCCTCATTTTGGGCGTTCCAATTGACAGATGCATCTCTTCCATTCTCTGTCTCCTCCACAACTTCCTTCTTCTCCTTCAAGTCCTTGGTGGTGATCTCTGAGCTGGTGTCCACTGCCATGTCTGACTTGGTGGGGCACGCTGGTGGTCCGATGCAGGAGTAAGGGATTAGCCGAGTTCCAGGACTCTGGCAAGAAAGCTGCTGAGCGTTAGAGGAGGCAGGGGGAGGGGGGCGGCGAAGGTGGCTGTGACTCCGGAACAATGCAAACATGGCTTTTCAGAGCAGCCAGTGGGAGCCAGGCTAGTTTTCTTGGGGCCATTTTAGTGTTCAACGCTGCTCTGTAGATCACAGTGGCCGCATACCGCCCACTTCATTGTCAGGTTAAACCATAGCCTTTCCTCTGTCATTGGTTACATGATAGTGGTATTCAAACAGAACTTAATTACTTACCTCCTAAAATTTTGTTTTGCAGGTTATTTCTTAGACAGTGATACCATAGGATGGAAAAAAGCAAATTACCCAATTATCTAAGATATTCAAGGGACATCAATGGTTATTTTGGATATTTTTCTGTTGGGTTTTTAGATATAGATATATGTGTATGTGTGTGTGTGTGTGTGTGTGTGTGTGTGTGTGTGTGTATGTATGTCTGTGTGTACTTATGCTAATATGTACATATTTACTGTCTATATATGCTGATATGTTTGTACATTTCATAAGAAGTCAATATTACATATATAATGTTGGATATACATAATAGCATTACTAATTCCTTATGAAATATATGATTTGAAAATATATTCTTCCATTCCACATACTGTCTTCTAATATCATTGTTGTTCCCTTGCTGTTCAGGAACTTTTTGGTTTTATATAATATGATTCATTTTTATTTTTGCCTTTGCCTCTCATTCTTTTATTATTATTATTATTATTATTATTATTATTATTATTATTATTATATATTCTCTGTATTTACATATCAGATGTTATTCCCCCATTTTAAAGATTTCTTTTTACTTATTACTATTTATTCAAACACACACTAGAAGAATGCATCAGATCTCATTACAGATGGTTGTGAGCTACTCCTATGTGGTTGCTGGGATTTGAACTCAGGACCTCTGGAAGAGCAGTCAGTGCTCTTAACTGCTGAGCCGTCTCTCCAGCCCGCCTCTCATTCTTTTGGATGCATGTCTTGCAATCATTGCCCACATGTACGTCATAGAGTGCCCTCCCCCTCCCCCACCTCGCTCTTTCACTCCCCTCCTCACATTTGCTCTCTATCTCCTTCTATCCCCCTCCCCACCTAGAAGCACTTGCTATGTAGCACACAGTGGCTTCTATCCTCTGCTTCATCCTCCCAAGTGCTGCGCCTCTGGCCTTGGCCTGTGCTGCCATGCTCACACTAATGTTCTCTAAATGAATACGATGAGTCTCGCCCATCTCTGCTTGCTCCCCGTGGTGATAAAAAGCAATGACTCAGTGTCAGTGTGTTCTGCGTCGTTCTGGTTTTCCCAACTCCATCCATGATGCTCACGTGCCCTTTGAGAGACAGTAACAAGTGTACTTGTATATGCTCATTTCCGGACTTCCTGTTTGGTTCTAGGAGTCCACGTGACTACAACTGTTACAGTACCCTATTCATTTAACTATTCATTTAACCATTAGTTTTCATAACCATTCATTATTTGAAGTAAGGCCTTTAGTTTCTTTTTTTTTCTTCCCCCAAAATATTTTGGCTATTTGAAGTCTTTTATGAAACCAAATAATTTTAAGGCTTTTTTTTTCTATTGTTAGGAATATTGCCTTTGGCTCTTTGATATGATTTCACTGGGTCTGTGGACTGAATCTACTGAGAAACTCACTGGTGGCCGCTTGGTGGATACAAACAGCCTGCCTTCTTGTATGATGGGTCTGTCTCTTGATACTTTCAAAATTATATCTTGGTCTCAAGTTTACAACAGTTTGATTTTAATCTTTCTTGGTTAAATGTTTTTTTTCAGTTTTCTGGAGAGTTCTAAATTTTATGTACTAAACTTTCATATTTCATCTCAGATCTGGGGAGGTTTTATGCCATAATTGTTTAAAAGAATAAGAGGAATAGGAGGAGGAGGAGGAGGATCTCTCTGGATCCCTAAATTTTCATGATGCAAATGTTAATTCTCCTCCTGTACCCCCCCATGGGCTTTCTTCACCCATTTTCAGCCTTTTCAAATAAGCTGTGCAAGGGAGTGCATCTGTCTTCTGTTGGGTGAAGCTTACTGTTGACATGTTCCACTGAATTTCCCCTTTCAGTCATTTATTCTTCACTCCCAAAAGCATACGTGGTTCTTCCCCAGGCTTCTATCTTTTTGATGAACACTTTTCCCCCCTGAACTTGTTATTTTATCTGCTTTCTTGAAGTTTAAATAAACTTCCTTTAAAACATTATTATGAATTCTTTATCAGGAAATTCACAGATCTTCATTTTTAGATCAGTTACTAGAGTACTGTTTTGCCTCTTTGATAATGCCAAAATTCCTGTCTCTCTGTCTCTCTGTCTCTCTGTCTCTCTCCCCCCCTTCTTGTGTATGTGTGTGTGTGTGTGTGTGTGCGTGTGTGTGCGTGTGTTCTTTGGTATCTATTGCTGTTGTCTGGTTTAAAGAAATCATTTGAGGCTGGAGAGATAACTCAGCAGTTAAGAGTCTTAGCTGTTCTTCCAAGGTCCCAAGTTCAATCCCCAGTACCACATGGTGGCTAACAACTATCTGTAACTACCACTTCAGGGTATCTGTAACCACCTTCAGGGTATCTGTAACCACCTTCAGGGCATCTGTAACCACCTTCAGGGTATCTGTAACCACCTTCAGGGTATCTGTAACCACCTTCAGGGTATCTGTAACCACCTTCAGGGTATCTGTAACCACCTTCAGGGTATCTGTAACCACCTTCAGGGTATCTGTAACCACCTTCAGGGTATCTGTAACCACCTTCAGGGTATCTGTAACCACCTTCAGGGTATCTGTAACCATCTTCAGGGTATCTGTAACCATATTTGGGGCTCTACAGGTGCTGCATATATATGGTGCACAGACATACAAATAGACAAAACACTTATGAAGTCAATCCTCTTTTCCTATCTTTATTGGATGACCTGGAGAAAATCTGCAGACAGCCCACATAAGGACTCTGAGCCCTTTGCATCTGTGAATATATCTGCTCCACACTTTTGTCTTCTCTCTTGAAGGTTTTTGAAGGCTGTTTAAGAGACTTCTATGTTTGCTTAAGGCAGTACCTCGCAAAGTTCCAATCTCTGTGCCTTTGTCTATTTAATTCTCCAGAGCATCAAGATAATTGTTTGCATGTGGTGCTTGCCCTGGGTCTCTGCAGGTTGGACTCATGTGTTTACATTGAAAGTGAGGTGTGAGGTTTGTAGAGCATTTAGGTTATTCATGACCCAGGTAAGGCATTTCTGGGCTCACATATTTCCAAGTCACTTGTGGGGAGGTTTCCTGTGCTACAGAACAGCCAGTAGGGTCTGTGGCTAACCTCCTTCATGGCTTCTTCTGACTTTTTACCCATGCCAGACACCTCATCACACTAGGCATAGAAAACAAGAAGATCTACTCTCCTTGGCTTTATATTTTACTCAGTTTCTATTAAAAGCCATGGTTTTCTACTCAGCCACAGGCAAGCTGCTTTGGGCAACATGTATCAATGCAAACCAACAAAAACTAAGACGCACAGAGATACTTCAGGTAATGTTCAGAGAAAGACAGGTGTGCTTTCCCAGTGGAGAAGATAGATGTAAAGGATATGTCAGGACTAACAATAAATGTCACAGTGGGTATCTAAAGCCCACACTGGATGACTAATGTACAGCCACACCGACATTACCAACACAGGACTGGTTTTCAAATTGGCTAATCAGAAAAGAAAACCTTTTATACACAATCATCAGAAGAGTATTGGCAAACAGCTCCATAGGCAGAAATATGGCTAAATGATCAAGGTACTATGGTATTCAGTTCAGATTGGAAAAATAAATATGTTTGGGTGGAGAAAAACAAGGCTCTATATCTCACATTTCTGGAGAGAATGAGGCCAAGACCAAAGTAGAGTTGGGGTGGATTAGGTGAGGGTGTACTCAGAGTCTCCTTACATGGCCTCCACATGGCATTTACAAATGGAGACAAAAAGGGAGGCAATAGCTCTGATGTCTCTTCATGTGTCCCATACACCCCTTCATGGTGGTCTTTACGATTTCATCTAAACCCAACGATGTCCCCTCTCCAAATACGACCACCTCAGAGTTAAAGCATCAACACAGGAAGTCTGGAGGAAGAGGTACACAGTCAGACCACACCAGACACTAAATTGCCGAATGACACCATGGCTGCTGGGCCTGTTTTTGTCAGTCTCACTGCACTGTTCACTCCATTTCACCAAATCCCGTTCATCATAACCCTCAAGAGACAGCTTCACACTGCACTGGTGTGGGTACAAAAGAAATGCCAGGGTGGTGTTCTTAAATAGCAAAGACCGTGACATGGTTAACGTGAGAAAGACCCTCTGAAAGCTCCTTCCAGTTCATAGTCCCACACAGGGCCTCTTATTTTGCCTTCCTTAAAAAACAGAAGTGTGGAGGGAAATGGTGTTTGGTGTTGTCCGCCCCCACACGCCTTAGAGTTACAGCAATTGTGTTCACAGTAGGAGGCTATGAAAGCCTTTTCAGAAAAGAAAAAAAAAAAAGAGCCCTACCCAGTGACTCTTCCAGGAGTGGATCAGTGCATCTTCCTGTTGAGCATGCACCCTCTGGGGAACTGGCTGCAGGCTTTTATGCATGATTTAGGACTTTGATGCTGACCTGAATTCATAGAAGAAGAAAAAAAATATGTCTCTGCCAGTCGGGGTTGCTGCTGACAAGAAGGATATTGATTAGGGCTGATGACAGAATGTTCCTGCTCAACTCCTACTGGAAGGCTTGTCCCGGTCTTTCTAAATTTCAATCAACTTCTGTGCTGCTGAAGATTCTGCCTCAACTAGCTAAGGGAAAAAAAAAAAGGCAGGCTTCTTGCTGTGTCTGTCACTTAGCCTCACCTGGAACTTGCAATTTTCCTTCTTCTGCTTTGAGGGCTAGGATCACACCACAGTGCCTCTGAGAGCTAGGATCACACCACTGTGCCTCTGAGAGCTAGGATCACACCACAGTGCCTCTGAGGGTTAGGATCACACCACAGTGCCTCTGAGAGCTAGGATCACACCACAGTGCCTTTGAGGGTTAGGATCACACCACAGTGCCTCTGAGAGCTAGGATCACACCACTGTGCCTCTGAGGGTTAGGATCACACCACTGTGCCTCTGAGAGCTAGGATTACACCACAGTACCTCTGAGGGTTAGGATCACACCACTGTGCCTCTGAGAGCTAGGATCACACCACAGTGCCTCTGAGGGTTAGGATCACACCACTGTGCCTCTGAGGGTTAGGATCACACCACTGTGCCTCTGAGAGCTAGGATCACACCACTGTGCCTCTGAGAGCTAGGATCACACCACTGTGCCTCTGAGAGCTAGGATCACACCACAGTGCCTCTGAGGGTTAGTATCACACCACAGTGCCTCTGAGAGCTAGGATCACACCACAGTACCTCTGAGGGTTAGGATCACACCACAGTGCCTCTGAGGGTTAGGATCACACCACTGTGCCTCTGAGAGCTAGGATTACACCACAGTACCTCTGAGGGTTAGGATCACACCACTGTGCCTCTGAGAGCTAGGATCACACCACAGTGCCTCTTGAATGATTGGATCACAACTCTTGATAAAAGTGTTCAGTGTGCACAGTTAAGTTTACACTTAATTATCCAAAAAGCAATTATTACTGCTTTGGTATGCATAACTTATTTAAGTACTACATGTGTATTTATGTGTCTACTTATAAAATTACAATAGAATGGCCAAGTTGATGGCCCAGGCTTGTGATCCCAACTACTCTGATGGCTGAGGCAGGAGAGTCACAAGCCCAAAGCCTGCCTAAGCAACTTAACATGACTCTGTCTCACAATAAATACACCAAGAGGGACGGGGAGAGTGTCTCAGTCTCCGACCATCCATAAATCTCTAGGTTTAACCCACAGTAGCCCCACCAAGCTTAATGATATAAATCCACCTCTTACTACCTCGGCAACACTAATTACACTCAAGTTTGCTGTCAAGTCTTTCAGAACTTTCCATATTTGTGCTGATATTGCACATGCACACATAGAGAGAGCTAACGGTAACACTATCATAAATCCAAGATGGGGCAGAATACCATACATGTGCTCTTTTTCCATGAGCAATTTGTAGTAGATATCATTTTATCAAGACATATATCCAGCTCACTTTTCAGTTCTGCCTTGGCCCTTAGTGTGTGCCAGAACCCTTCTGTGTCAAAAAGCACACACTTCCATTTTCTCTTTGGCATGCTCACTTAATATCCCCGTGAACGTCCACCGTGACGTTGTGTTAGCACTCTCCTAAACCAACCTTCCTTTGACTGAAAGCAGTGTTGCCACTTGGACCCCTATGCTTGTATTGTTTCTACAGATCTTTCTAGATTAGAGGCCACAGGCATTTTTGGTATTTTTATTACATATTCACTTTGAATTTTAGCCCATAGAGCATGTCGCTTGCCACGTCCTCTCTAAAGAGTCCCTTTCATCTCTGCACCAGCCGTCCCTTGTGCTATCTCCACCCAAGGCATAGAGCTCTGGCCAAAGCAAACCAGGTCATTTCTCTTGGTGATAAGCCAGTGTGATAAAGCACATCAATGGCTCCAAGGGAAGGGACGGTGGAAACAGTGGCTTGGGGATGTGAACAAATGGTTATTGATGAGCTAGCTGCAGGCAGAGGAGCAATTTGGTCCTGCTGCTCACCTTGTTGTGAGAGACAGCCTCGTTGTGAGGTTAAATTGAAGTTAGTAAATACACAATTATTCAGCTTGTGTCTTGGTAATAAATGGGCCTCCAGGCAGTGAACCTGCCAGTCCTCAGAGTACCACTTTGCTGATTAAGGAGATAAAAAGTGGATATTGTAGACAGGGTCATTTCAAGAGTAATGAATCCTTACTCTGTCACTGTCCCCTGCCGACAGGGAGAAGAAGTTGAGCGGAATGAGGCATTCTGGAACATCCAGGTGTGATAGGAGGAAAGTCGAGTCAGAGATGACTTCTGCCAGGTTATGGAAAACCAGCTCCACAGTGGCTGAGAAATGACAAGATGGGTAACTAAATACGTCTCAGGGTGAAGCCTTATTGAATTAGCTTAATACCTTATTGCATGATCAATAGCAATGTATTTATTCTGTACTATAGCCTTGAGTGGCTTTTCATTAGAAATTTAAATGGCCTTAGAAAACTCCTATCTATTTAGAATACATCCAGGAGATACCAGTCTGGCATGAGAACAAAAGATGAGGGGAAACAGGTTCATTGTTTAAGTCAGAAAAAAGACTGTCAAAAACAATTCCCCTAGGCAGTGAGGAGGGTAGTTCATGTTGTGTGCCCAAGTGACTGGGGTGTAGGTCTGTGATATAGTACTTGCCTAGCATTTGCAAAGGAGGCTATGGTCCATCACACACACACACACACACACACACACACACACACACACACACACACACACACACAAATTATGAATCCATCCAATGATACTGTTCTTTTCTATAAGAATGAAATAGACCAATAAAGCACACACAGTTTCTATAGCCAACAATCCAGACAACTGCTGAGATCCTGGAGATTGTAAGATTGAAAAAAAATGCATATTATTTTAAACAAAATGTGATGAGTGGCCAGGACTCTGTCATTTTCTGTCAGTGCCCACCCATCCTGTCTTGTATTCCTCTATCAATTTAATGCTCAAAAACCCATGTCCAGGCAGTCAGATGAAACCTCCAAGATAGCTTTAGGGATCTTAAATGTACACCCTGACAGCAGCCCTGACCGGACAGTTGATTTGTACACAAGGAGCTCTCATACTGGGAATGAAAGGGGAAGCTGACATGCGTTACAGGAATCGTGTGATGTTTGACTCTTTACCTCCATAGTGGGTGCCCATTTTCCCAATATGACAGTTTTCACACACTGTCAAATGTCCCCCAGAAGGCAATTCATCCGGGTTAGGAACCACAGGTGTAAAAGCTTACACATGGCAGCTTCATGGCTTCTAATTGGATGGCTCTGTGTGGCTTTGGAGATCCCTTAGGGCTGGTCCTCTGATGAACCTTTGCTCGCCGCCGTTCTCTCCTTCAACCTCCTTCCCCTCCCACCCCTAACTCCCAGTTCTCAGGTCCTTTCCCTAAGGAATGATTCCTGATGGTTACAAGCCCTCATCTCGGCCGAACCAAGGCAGCCTCGGTGGTTAGAGGCAGGCGTCGCTATCTCAAGTGCCTTTGCTGGCCATGCCACCATGCCGCATGTCATGCAGATGGCGCAGTCCCAATTTGCTTTCTTTAGAACAAAGAAAAACAAGGGAAAGAGGCACGGGGACAGTCAGTTCTGAATATTGACATCCTGACTCATTTTCTCTCTCCCTTTTTTTCTGGCGCACCCTCCATCTTTGTTCCACAATGAGGCTTTCCTGGACCAAAGGACTCCGCCTTTTTCTTTTCGTGATTTATTATGTTAGAGCGGTGAGCTTTCTCTGCCTCTTCGTTCTTGAACCTTCTTTGCTTTCCAGTGTTTCCTCCCCCCATCTTCACCTTTACTCCCCGGGATGCCGGATGCTCTCCGCTCCCCCCTCCCTCATACTCCTCTTAGCTTACCTTCTATTCTAACCTGCTTGCACAGCTAGGCAGAGTTGTCACACTCTCCACATCATGTCCTAAGACCCTCTCTGCTGATGACAGAGCACCGGCTCTTTCCAGCGACTGTTCTACAGGTAAGAGAAAGCTAATAGACAATGTTTCAGCAATGTGGGATAATCCAAATTGTCTGAGATACCCAATCTAGTCACCTATTCCCAGGGAAAGAATGCATCAGAAAATGTAATAATAATATTTAAAGACATGTGCCTATCATTTTATAGAGTTATCAGAGATGTATCAAAGCAGAACCAAACACACTTTAGTGGTGACACTGGAAATAAGCAGCCGGTTTTTAAAACTTCTATTCTTCTGTGACGGCTTGGAGGAAAAAAAAAATTAAAACGCCATGAGAACACGTCTTTGCCTGACTACAGATTTTCTCTAAATCCCTGTTCACTACTCAAGACTTTAGAATGGGATCGCGAATACCACTATCCTGGTGCCTTTTATTTTCCAAGTGGCCTTGAGACACATCTCAAAATGAAGATAAAAATGATCCCTTTCTGATGAGCCTGCTAAGCCAACGGAATAAAATCAATAAAAGTGCAATTAATTTGGATTCATTTGGCCTGAAGAATCATGAGGCAAAATAAGGAACAGGGTATGTGATGTAGCTTTTGGCAGGAAATCCTGCTTCTGAAAGTATCCACCTCAGATCCAGCAGCCATAATAAACTCCCTGTGTCCTATACACTCATAAATCCTTGTACGAACCAAGACTGCAACAGCCTCCTCTCTCCAACCTGCACATAACCGCAAGTATGGAATATTAATTATGCATCAGAGAAATGCATTAATACTTAGAAGACATTGTTCCATAACCTTTTAACTATTTTTTTTAATTTATTGTCTATGGAGATGGGACTCTCTAAGCACATTGAACCCAGTGCTCAGAGATATGGATGAGAAGGTAACTAGGAACAGAGGGAGATGTCAGAGTGTAATCATCTGAATATGTCTCCCAACACTGCAAACCATGTCTCCAGAGCAGAAGTGCTAGAGGGGAGGGACCTAATAGGAAGTAAAAGGCCATGAGGGCTCTGGTGTCTGTGGATTGATGCCATGACAACAGGACGACTTGCTTAACTCCAGGATGCAGTGTTATAAAAAGGAATCTGTTCTTTACACCACAGAGTGACACGGTGCCGAGGCACTCCCCAAAGGAAGCCTGATGCTGGATTCGCTCTCACACATGACAAGATGGAGTGAAACAGTGGTTAGGGACAGAAATCTGTGCAGTTCAAGTGGTGAGGCCTTACTCAGTGGTGCCGTGGTGTGAAGGCTCAGAGTATTTGCTTGACAGCTAGGATTAGATGGTGTCATTAAAGCAAAGTCTTCAGCAGTGATCTTGGTGTCCATATAACAGAGACAGCTGCCTCCTTTCCCCAGCCTGTGAGGGTGTGGCCAAAAGACAATCAGCTATGAACCTGGGAGCCACAGTCAGCCATGGACAAGGAAGCCATGCTGACCACAGAGTGACCCTCCTAGTGCCTTGACCTTGGGTTTTGCATTGTCCAGAACCATGAGGGCCCAACGCTTATTGTCAGACTCAATGGTGGCATTTGGTTGTATCCCAGAATAATAAAACTTATTGATTAAAAATGCAACTTGAATTTTATTCAAGTTTTACTGCACAAGGTAGAAGTTACAAGGGACCCTACATGTGAGACACCAGAAGGACCTTCACAAGAACACTGCGATGTTCCCTTTCTGCACTGGCTTCATTGTGTGTGTCTGTCCTTTGGTTGGATGCTGGGGCTCCAGAGCTTGGTGGAATAGACCAGAACTAGAGAGCCAGAGTTCATCTTACCTGAAGCTGTAGGCAGGGGCAGTGAGGGTTCCTATATAAACCCTCGGTGAAGGAGATGAGTTGATGTTTGTTACTAGAATGTAAGGTGAATTTGGCTTTAAAAAATAAGTCTCAGCCAGGAATGATATAGCACACATGTGTAATTCCAGGGCTCGGGAGGCTGAAGTAGGAGCATCATGAATCACTGTGAGTTTAAGACCACCCAAGACTGCATGGAGAAACCCTGTCTCAAGCATAATGACAGAAAATAAGAAACAGCTCAAAAATACTCTTCAGATTTGTAGTAACCTCGGTGGATGCTGGAACCACCCTCCATGGCTCTCGTCCTGCATTTGCACCTTTAGGAAAGCACTGTGCAGTTGTAGTCAAGCTCTATCCAAATATAGCTTCTTTCTGCAATGGATAAAGCCACAATTCCCTTATGAAAGGTAACTACGCACATTAGTTCATGAATAAAGCAGAAGGAAGGGCACATAAACTAAACAAAAAAAATTCAAAGAGCTGCAGTGAGCAGATTTCAGAGTTTAATGCGTGGAATAGTTCTGAGTCTGAATAATCTTGTGAGGAAGGAGATTAATCATTTCGCTCCCTGATGAATCATCGTCCTTTTTTTACAGTGTTGTTATCATCCCCAAAAGTGACTATTAAAAGCACACTGTGTAGATCCATATTTATTCCTCCTCATTTACTTCCACTCCTCATTCCTCCAGTTTACAAACAGCAAAATTGTTTTCTGAAAGTCATCACATTGCCTGACCAAGCTGGGACACACACACACACACACACACACACACACACACACACACGGTAGGGGGATCAATATATTTCCTTCTTGTACTATCAGCAGCTGGAAAGCTAAGACCATCCATCTGCATTTTTTGTTGAGGATGCTTAGATAGCTCTTTTATCCACAGATTTCCTGGCTCTAACTAGCTGATACCCAAAGCTGCTTTTTATCAGAAGGATCAAGATGGAAGAGAAGGGCTACCCTTTCTGTCTTTCATCCATTCAACACGTCTATGACTGAGAACAGTGTTAAGCACTGTGCTGAGTGCTTTGGAACACAAGAAAGGGTGGCATAGCCCAGTGTTCTTCTGAGAGAAAAAGGCAGGAAGCAGATTGTTAAGGGTGCTATCAGTACTCGGGGGGGAAAGGCATCCAGCCGTGACATCAGCAGAGTCTCCACAGAACGATGATATCCAAGTTGATGCTTGAATGGTAAGACAGAATTATTCAAGCCCTAGGAAAGATATGTAAGGAGCATGGCTGGATAGCAATGATGCAGGAAATGAAGAGAAGGAAGGAGGAAGAGTCCTGACCGAGGAGGTTCCTGTCAACCCTGTTGACGATGTCTGACTTTACGTGAAGTTTGATAGCTGTAAACCGTATAAACATTTTACTGTATGCTTGTGTGCTTACAGATAAAAGTCATTCCAAAACAATTTTTCCCAAGCTGTGGGCATGGCTGCTGCATTCTCATTCAGGAATGCCCCTCTCTCCTATCCTTTTCTTCTCAGAGTTGAACATAGACAAGCAGGCTCTCAACGACTTTCTCACAGTATTATACCTGCCAAAAAAGCACAAGAGAGAGAGGCAGAGATAGAGAGACAGAGACAGAGAGATGGGATTCTTTGGATCGATGCGTAGTGTTGACACAAGAAGAAGAGAGAGCAGAGATGCTCGGTTTTATTTTCTTTTGTCTTTTAGGTGGAAGAGACGTGTTAGTGGGAAAAGGTAGAGCAAACACAGGATTAGAAAGCTGGAGACCCAAACAAATATGGGGAACTGAGATGTGTGTCCGAAGCGTGTGTACTCTGCTGCAGGCATCTCTGAGGAACGGTGAGAAATGGGACTCTGGTTGTGTGCTGAGAAAGGTGTGGCTGCTGAGTTCTCACCGGGAAAGGGGCAGCAGGAAATGTGTTCATTGTGTCTGGGTATCATTTCTAGCTCCTAGATGTTTACCAGAGTTCAAATCCTGGTCTTACATAAAAACTACCTAGAAAGTTCCTACCTGTAATTTGTCCTTTAAAGTTATTGGTAAGAGCCAGATTCTTTAGAGAAAAATTTATTTGTTTTTATTTTATATGTGTGGCCATTTAGCCTTCATATATGTCTGTATGCCACGTGCATTCCTGGTGCCCATGGCAGCCAGAAGAAGGCCTTGGACTCCTTAAAACTAAAGTTACAGAGATTGTGAGAGACTATATGAGTGCTGGGAATTGAACCCAGATCCTCTATAAGGGCAGCTAGTGTTCTTAACCACTGAGCCATTTCTCCAGCCCTCCTCAGAGAATTTAATATGGTTCTCCCTTGCATTATTTTTGGTTAGATGAGCTGCTACAAAGATTGTTCTTGTGAAGCAACTACATTGGACAGAGCATTTCATGCTGTCTACCCCAGGACTGTGGAGGTTATTTCTACTGGAGCTATAGTATACTAAAAGTATTGATGAATTTAGTTTGATCTTCTAGAGGAAAATCTCCGCTATTCATTGGTTTAAGCATTCCTTCACTAATAGGAATCTTTCTAGTTGATACAAAGTTAAAATTATAATCTTTACAGTGCTATAGAATTTAGTTGATACAGATGTAAGGTGTATGCACTATTTTTTGTTGATTAAACAATACTAGTTAAAGGCTGGATAACAAACTCATGGTTCTGAGTCAGTAAAAGGGTTTTATAGGTACTTCAATTAAAAATGGCCAAGAGTATTCAAAGCTTAAAATACAAAGTTCAGAAATGTGTTTTGTAGTTAGATGTTTTTCAAAAACACAGAAATTATGACATTTAATGTTATTTATCTTTTGTTGAGACATATCTCCTCTTTAGAGTTCCCCTTTGGTAGGATTAACGAAGAAATTGAGCATCTCTACCCCGAGGTGAGGTATTCTTTGTTGCCAGGCAGCCACTGAACAGAAACTGCCAATTTCATCTACAGACTAATACTGTCCAGAAAGGGACACTTTGTGCAGAATAGTCTATGGATAATTTTTGCTGAGCCAAAATTATCAACCCTTCAAGATTTCTGCATTTCTAGGTCTGTCAGTGATCCTGGGCCAGAAGGCTGAAGACTTGCTCTCACATGTTACTAACAGGACTGCTAGTGGAGATTTGTCTCTACAACCTCTCTCAGCTCTGGAAACCGTGTTAGGCTTCCTATGTTTTTAGATATTTGGCCATTCTCAGATTTCTGACTCAGTTGAATATATAACTATATATAATTATATATAACTATAATTATATATAATTATATATAAACTATAATTTAGTTTTATAGCCTATTCAAGATAATTAACTTTGAGAAAACATAGTCACTTAGAGTATTTTTAAGTGGTAATAGTTACACACAGCTTACATTTAAAGGTGAAGGTTATTTGTTCTGTTTTTGTTTTTTAAGTAGACAAAAAGGGTGATATGTAGAATTATGTCAAGTCAATACATGATTGGACAATGGAGAGTTAGGTGGAGCAAAGGTAGGAAAACAGAAGAGGAACAGAGATTGACAAAGAGAAATCAAGATGAGCCAGAGAAAATGGACCTGAATCCTGGTGACCATGATTGGCAATAGGTAGATATCACAGTAAATATTAAAAAATACTGAATGGTTTATCTCTTTACTGGCCCTGAGGTCTCACTCCTCAGGCCCAACCCTGATACGGAACCCCATGCACCTCTGGAGCCCAGTCTGAGCCGCCAACACGGCCCAACTTGTCCACGTAACTCCCTTCCCTTGGCGGTTTACTATCGCCTGTTCTCCACCTCTGTCCCGGGGTATCTCTGTACCCCAAAATCCCACACAAACACAACTCTACAGCTTTTCATACAAGTTTATATATTCAACTCTCAATCCACAAATCCTCTACACAACAAGATTGCATCAAATAGACAAAGATACAAACTGCCCTTGTATATGAAATATTAGACCTGTAAAATCTTTAATGTTCATAGCTTTTTAACACCAATCAATCCCAGCTGAGTCCAGCTGGTCCTTGGGAAGCTCCATGTTGCCACGATCTCTAACCCCATCTTCTGACATCCTCAGCCCTCTGAGCCCTCTCCACCTACCTCACCCCGCGCAATCACTGGCTTTTCTTTATTTTAATAATTAAAATGGAAAGGTTCAGTTAGAGTCACATGACTAGCCAGCCCTTCTTAGGGAACTGGAATTAACATTAAAATACAAACAGCTTCATGACAATCTACAGGTAGATAGATAGGAATATTTTATGGGATTCTAAAGGTCTTTTATCTCATATAGAAGGGCAGTTTGTATCTTTGTCCATTTGGTGCAATCTTATGGTATAGAGCGTTTGTGAACTGAGAATGTAATTATAAACCTGTATGAAAAGTTATCAGGCCTTAGAGTCATGTTTGTGCTGGGCGGTGGGGTAAAGAAACACTCCGGGGCAGAAGCACCAGTGCAGGTGGAGTGAACCGCCTAGGAAGGGAATCTTGAGGAGAGTGTAGCTCATAGACCAAGTGACAGAGTCTGTGCGCTCGGCTCCACACTAAAGCGGCGGCCACAGAGTGAGACCGAGATGGCCAATAAAGAGATACGACAATCTATTTAATATTTACTGCAACATATTCCTTAAAGACAACCTATTCACCAGACATCATCACAGTTAATATTTTCACCAGTAATTTGTAGCTACAGGACTGGTTGTGTTATGCATATCGGGTTTTCAAAGGGTTTGAGGGGATATGTAGGCTTCTGGATAATGGAGGTAAGATTTAAAATCATTGCATTTGTAAATAACAATAATAATAATTAGGTTAAACCCAATACTTAAAAACAAGCATTCAACCAACACATGAGAAATAGTCAAAAACACTAACTATAAGCTCAATGTGCATTAGCAAATAGGTTTACAAAGCATTAGAAGGTGTTAAATAAAATAATGTGTCCATAAAATGATGTTTAGTTCTTCTGATTACTTTCTACCTAAAAGCCAGACCTGAAGTAATATGTTTGGCATCACCATCTGTAGATGAAGACATCATCAACCCAATCTAAAGAAGAACTATCACAATGACTGAATCTCAAAAGCAGGAAGCAGGAAGACTGAAATACATCTATAGCAATTGGCAGTTAGTAAGGGCTCCACAGGTAGGTGTTAGGGAAATGGTCCCGATCTTCACTACCTACTGCAAGGTTAGCCGCACTGCCTCAGCAACCTTGGGAGACTGGGACAGCTGCCCTGGTGGTCCATGAGAGCTGGCAAGCTGGCCAATACAGCTTCCACTGGGGCCCAGAGGTACAGTTCTGAGTCAGCCCACCCCAATATCTACCCCATCTATGAGTTGCTAGAACATGTGAAGGAGCCCGTTCCTCAGAACCAAGACTGCAGGATTTTCATGACACAGGGTAACAATAAGCTATCTGAGAGACGTCCTTGTGAGTGGAGCAGAATCCAGAGGCCTAGAATCAGACCTAAGATGTTGTGGATAGCCCTGATACTCTTTGTATTTTGATGCTAATTCCACTTTCCCAAGAGGGGCTGCCTGGAGTAAGGAGTGAATCAAGTACTCAGGTGACTTCCTATGAACCTTCCCCTAATGAATGAATGTAGGGTGACACAGGGGAACTGGAAGACAGAATGTAGGTAGGGAACCACCACCACCACCCCAGCCCCCCCCCACCACCCTAGCTCAGGTGGCAGAGCCATTGGGATCCACTACCAGAGTAGCTATCTTAGAATGACTTACAAACTAGGATGCTAGTTGCTGGGCCCAACAATCGTGTTACCTGTTGATTCTAAACTACGATTGAGTGGTGTTTTCCTTCACATGGTGAATCAGCTGGGTTCCAGAGAGAAAGATACGTAGCAAATCATGGGTTTGCAAGAAGTGAAAGCCAGCTGGATGCATGGGGCTGGAATGGCACTGGTCCACCATGGATGCTTGGAGGACCACCAGGGCCAGAGAGTAGCCGGCTGTAGTGTGGTGGATATTTTTATTACTTCACTCGACATTATGTCCATTGCAATGAACATGTGTAAGTGAAGCTGTGTGCAGAAGGTTATGCTGTGTGACACACCACAGCCGCCACGGAGAGATAGGTTTTGTTGATGGTTTATTTTTTTGTTTTTAAGGGCAAATATGGAGGGATGGGGCCTTAAGTGGGTTTGGGATATATGATAGAAGATTCACAAAGAATCAACTAAAACACAGGGAAAAAAACTATAACAATGTCCAAACTTTAACTGGCCTAAAAATGTAACAATCTGCTCTTTTGAGGGTCTTCAGTAATCAACTCTTAGTATTGCTGAAAAGTGTTATGGTTCATGTTGTTCATTTATAATAGGAAGAGTGTGAACTAGAAAACCATTCCTAAGAGTCTGCTTGTAGCAGTGAGGTTTTGTTCTTATCAACCTTCTAAAGCTGAAGGCTTCAACCTGTTTGCAACCATTTGGGGGTTGCATAGAGATATTCTGCCTATCAGATGTTTACATTATGACTCATAACTAGCAAAATTACAGCTAGGAAGTAGCAACAAGATAACTCTATGGTTGGGGGTCACCACGGCAAGAGGAGCTGTATTAAAGGGCCACAGCATGAGGAAAGCTGAGAGCCACTGCTTTGGAGGAATACCTTTGTCTGTTACCTGACCTCTGCCCTCTCCTAGCTCAATCATCAGTTCATTAAATGCTTACTGTGTGCTGGGATCCACAGTCAGTGATGGGTGTTATGAAGAATAACATGTTCTCAATTTTCTATTTTGGAATAAGATCTAAAAGAGGAATTAGGAATAGGAGAGGGGAGATTTTAAACCTCACAGTATGTAGAGCAGTGGATCAACATAAAATGGCCAGAACATTCTAGAAGGTATTTTCAGCAAACTGGTGGTATACAACATCTAAACCTTGAGATAAGTCTGTTTCCTCCACCCTCCATCCTCCAAGCATCTTGCTACTTGAGTTTTTATTTGTTCTTCCTCTAACATCTTTCATCTCTTGCCCCTAAACTCCTTTCTCCTGCCGCTATCAAGTATCCCTTGACTCTGTCCCTTGCTGTGACAAGCTTCCTTGGATCTTATGCCCAGATTCTGGAAGCAGCCATGGCATTGACTTTCTTCGTGCCCAGAAATGTCCATCCCAGTCAGCACAACCTCCATTCCCAACCCAAAGTTGACATCATGAACATCATGCTGGGCTCATCCTCTGCAACTGTGTCTACCTCCTAACAAGATACCTGGATGACTATCCCATCAGAGAATGTAAGCTTCCCTTGTGGGCTACAGGGTTGCTTCTGGGGTTGCTTCTGGCCTGGTTGTTCTTTGACCTCAGTCTTCCCAGCACAACCTGCAAGTCTGCTCCTCACGTCCCTTTCATGAGTAGTGTCCCTTTCCAGGTCACAGAATTTTGCTCTGATTTGCTCTCCATGGAATTCTGTTCCTCCTCAGTCTCATCCCCATTCTGCTGTGAAAAAGTTTGGTTACACTCTTTTTGTCTGAACAGCACATTTGTTAAGTGTGGCACTAGCAGTCTGGACAATTATATGAAGGCTCTCCCCAGCCTCTACATACATTCTAATGCTGCCTCTTTTACTAGACTCTTAGAACATTGAACTCACTGTCTACACATTACATGACTATTGTCTGATTTCATATGTGTTAGTTTTGTCTTCCTCTGTCTCATCTCCTTAAAAATAAAATGCATCTGTCTCCTAGAAAAGTCCCAAGCCTGCAAGACATACAAAGAAATGTTTCTTGGCTAACCAAATTTTATTTTGAGAACAACAAAATTTAAAAAAAAAAAAAAAAAAAAAGTACTCTGCCAAATTCAATTCTTGGCCAAAGAGCAAACCATTGCCCAGCAGTCTAAGGCAGCCATCTGTGATGAGCACTAAATTCATCCTTCAGTATCCAAGGCATCTCTGAAGTCTGAACAAAAGCAAAGCAATGTCCTCTGATGCTCATCACATGCTCTAAGAGCCACCTTGCCCAACGGATGGATGCTACATTGCTTTTGAAGCCAGAGCTCAATAGACAGTGAGGCTCTGGCCACGAGAGAAGCTATCAGAGGTCCTACGTGTCTTGCACATGTGCTTGCTATTCAGTCTCTCACCTAAACTTTTAAGAAATTATTTTACAGCTATCAGTTCACAGGCACAAAGATTCTTAGCCTTAGAACACATAACTATCTGTTCTTAACTCCAAACAGAGCTTTGAGCAAGGTTCCCTCTTATCTACCTCAAATCTATACCCAGCGGCAAGATATACAATGTGCCTGATCCTATAACTTATTAGAAAAGAGTTCTCAGATGTTTCTAGAAACTGCTGTAGGAAAAAAATAAGGATTTGGTGGCAGAGAACCTGAGTTGATGACCTGCACTTAAGTCTTGTTTACCTGTTCTGTCTGTCCTTAGGCACCTTAATTTCCTCATCTGACAAATGGGGTGTTTGTTAGACCCAGAATGTCTATGAAAGTCTTATATAAACTAAAGCGATACAACATTCCAGTGTGTTTCTGGGTAAAACTCAACAGTGACAGTGTCCATCGGTGGCCAGCTGGCTCTAGCTAAAATCCCTTGTTAAAGTAATGGTCTTGCTCTCTTTAAGCAACTTTAGTTTATGAGTAGATACTTTCACTCCGATTAAATATATTTTATGTGACAATTGTATTAGGTTGTGAGGCTATTGTCTAGTTTCAACTATCATACCTCTGTGTAAGAAATAATGGTAATGTATTGACCAGTAGATAACCCTTCTTCATTATGAGTAACACCAGAGAGTATATCTTTCATACATTTTTGCTTTATTCAACAGTTTTCGGTATGGGTGACCTTACTCTTCTAATGCCAGGCAGAATTAATTAAAGACACCATTTTTTAATGCAGCAACATGCTTCACTTAAAAAAAAAATAATGTCTCGCTCACCAGTTCATTTTTCATGAGTACGATTCTCCCTTTTGTGCAGTCACCATTGTTCTGGGTTCTTTCTTTATGACCTATTATATTTTAAATATAAATTCCAACCTACTGTGTAAATGTGAACAGCTGTTAGGCTTGTGGTCCAGGAAGGACTATTCACATCCTACAGCCGAACTGCCAATGTCGTGACTGGAAAATCTATTACTTTCTAGCTCTCGGGAGTGAAAGGGACATGGATCCAGGAGAAGGTTTACTTTCTTTAGATGGGCAAGCCAATGTCTCCCGACTGGTTAAAATTGGGACCTTAGCAGGGTCTTTCAGCATGGATTTTGTGGTTTTCTCATTCTCTCTAGAGGAGCTAAAGTCATGGACTTTGAGATGAAGCCAGAGTGACCCCCACATCTCAACCACTCTCTGAAGTCTGCGTGTGAACATGTTCACTAACACTGTTGGTTCCAGCTTCCTACCATACAAGAATAAAAACAGTAACGAGCCCACAAAACGATTTCTCTACAGATTTATCGTAATATCTAACACATGGTAAGTACAGCCAGCATGTGCATACACATCTTCAGATTCAACCAATTGGAGCTTAAAAATACTATTTAAAAATTTTCTGCATGAGACCTATACCAAACAAACAGAAGTTATATGAGAGCCATAAGAGTAGAAAGAGGACCAGTTGGGAAGAAGAGGGGGTTTAGTAGGAGTGAGATAAGGGTCCTAAAGTAATGGGGGGGGTATGATCTCAAAACATGACATACAAGTAAGAAACTATCCAAATAAAGTATAAATTTTTTCTTGCCATTATCCCAATACAGCATGGTAGGGCAACTAGAAAGAATTTACATTGCTTTCAGTAGAATAAATAACCCAGAGATGAAGAATTTAGGATGATGTGCATAGGTAGTACACAAACTCACTGCCATTGTACACGAGGGACTTGAACATCTCACATGTTGGTATCGGAAACCAGAATTAGACTCAGAAGAAGCTTATGATGAACATATACATTATGTCCAAGACTTCATATGCCCTCTAACTTTGAGGTTTCTGCCTGTAAATAGTGTTTCTGTAAGAGCCACACAGGCTCTATTGTTCAACCCCCGTGACAAACGTTCCTGCTGGTGTGCACACCCATCCTGCCCATCCTTTAGACACCTATTTTAGAAGCCGGGCATTGGGCTGTGAGCACTCAGAGCAGTACTGTGCAGTTTTGAGATGTGTCAAAAATGACAGTGCCCAGAAGAACATGGAGAGACTGGCTGGATGTTCAGGCTAGAAGATGTTAGAGTGTTAAAGCCACTGGCTGTCAATCTTTCTAACTCTGCAACCCCTTAATTCACTTCTTCAGGTTGATGGGACCCCCAGCCAGAAAATTTTGTTGATACATAATAGCCACAATTTTGCTACTAATGAATCATAATGTCAGTGTCTGATACGCAGCCCCGTGAAAGGGCCTCTCAGTCTCTGAAAGGGTTCTGGCCCACAGATTGAGAGCCGTTGCTGTTACACCCTTTTTTTGAGTCTGCTTTCTCCTGTGTCTCCTTGCTTCTATTTATTTTTCTTGTTTCTACCTCTTAACAGCCTCTTTTCTCTCAACAGTATTATGAGATGACTATGGTTTAGAGATTTGAATATTCATCCTACTGGAGTCTGAGTGATCGATGTTCCCTCACAGGTGTGTGTGTGTGTGTGTGTGTGTGTGTGTGTGTGTTTGTGAACACTTTGCTTCCCACAGCTGACTGCACTCTTTGGGGAGGTTGTGAAATCTTTAGGATGTGGGACATAGGTGGTTATGGGTCAGTAGGAGTGGAGCCTGGGGTTTAGAGCCCAGCCTGCTTCCAAAAGAGCTTCCTGTTTCCTTACCCATCCAAATTGAGCAGGGTCCACGATCCCCCTGCTGTGGCAAAGTGGCTGCCACCATGTGATGAACTAGATCCTCTCAAATGCCGAGCTTAGCTGAGGCCTCATTCCCTTATGTGAGTGAATGTTTTATCACAGAGGCAAAAACAATGGCTCATACACATCTTATCCAGTAAGGAGCAAATGCACAAATTTTAAACTGGAGAGCTAAGAGTGCTTATATCTACAAGGATTTTTTTTTCTGGGCTGTCAGGAAAC
Organism: Micromys minutus; assembly: GCF_963924665.1. Lineage (NCBI taxonomy): Eukaryota > Metazoa > Chordata > Mammalia > Rodentia > Muridae > Micromys > Micromys minutus. The sequence continues at coordinate 29,461,445 of NC_137980.1, forward strand.
AAAACAGAACATGGGATGAGCACCACCCAGAGCTAACGTCAACCTCTGAGTGGAAACTATGCTTAGAGTTAGGCTTCCTGCACTGTGCTGACCCAGTTAGGGTATGACCTGGCATAAGCCCAAAGTGTCCAATGTGGAGAAAAGCTCTGAGCAAGCCTTGGAGCTGGCTGTAAGGAGCAAGATGGTTGCTTCATAGAATGAGCAACATTTAGAGCTCAGTCATGTGTCCGCGTCTTCTCCAGATTGTTCTCACACCCCCAGAAACCTAAGAAGGTCAAGGTTGACAGCAGTGGTAAAGGCCATCCAGAGGGAGGAGGGAAGAGGGAGGAGGGAGGAAGGAGGAGGGAAGAAGGAGGAGGGGATGAGTGAAACAATGAAGAACAGAAACATCAGCCTATGGTGTGTACAAAAACACCAAATGGAGCTCCATAGATTAGAGTCCTGCTCGACCCATGTGCTTTGGTTGCTCCACTCTGGTACCATGCTGCCCCTCCCTCCTTCTTCTCTAACCATTGTACATTGCCCTTTGCAGTCTTGCTCCTCTTCTGCTGTTCTGTTACATGTGGCTCCTTCCAAAGACCTCACCTGCTGTCGCTGTATCCAGATACCCTCTGAAGGTTTGTCATGCGTCTGCATCTTTGTGGCATGTAACTAATTAGATAAATCTCTTAGGATGCGACGTTTGGTACCAAGTCATGTTTAAGATCTGCCTAGGCTGGATGTGGTTTGAGTGTGACAACCGATGCTCCATGTTGGATATTCAGTCTCTAGTGTGGCAGTGTGCTGTTGTCTGCAGAAGGTAAGGGACAGCTGGGCCACTTAGGCCACTATCCTCAGAAGGGACTCAGGAAGGACCAAAAGGCATTTCTGTATTTCCCACAGGAGTGGGCTGTGATACAGGAGCAAAGCTGAACCCTCCCTGTTCTGCCTCTTTTCCCCATTGCTCTCTTCATTCTCTCTCTCTCTCTCTCTCTCTCTCTCTCTCTCTCTCTCTCTCTCTCTCTCTCTCTTTCTCTCTCTCCCCCTACCCCATCCCTCTCCCTCCTTTCTTCCTTGATCTCGTGACATTACTATCAATATCACATGAGTTTTCAGATACGGTTTTTAAATAACTCTTCACTTTCACCCTCTCTGTAATGACCGCCATAATTTTTATCCAGATTCTTTTCCCCATATGTGGACCAGTTAATTGTCAACATGTACTCCGTGTTTCTCATTTTATTCCCCTTCATTCCCCTGAAAAACATCAAATCTTTCCAGTTATCAATGTATAATTTCACTGTTTAAACATCCTATACAAATGGGTCTTTAAAATATCCCATACATTAGAGTACCCCTGACTCTTTTCCTTACAACTGGGTTGACAAAATGACCATGAAGTTTGGCTCACAGTGCTTGGTAGCATCAGGATTTCATTTTGCTCTTTAATAGATGGCTCCCACCCAAAGCACACTTCATGAAATAGAAATTTCTAAGTAGATCAAGGAGAAAATTTCACAAAAACTTCACATTGGAGTCAAGTGACAGCAGTGGCCTCATCAAGTTCAGCATCCAAATTTATTTACTCCACTTTACTGGGGGGAAATATTCTGGTTTATAAGACATTCCAAAGGGCACCGATTTTTATATTAGCTTTTTCGTCATCTGAGAACACAAATGAAATCACACTATACATTTTATTCTGGATATGAACGAAGTTGACAAAGCAGAAGTGCACAGGGTGGTGCCTGCTGCACGTATATCTGTATATACACGGAGATACCACGTTTGAGCATGTAATTCTGCCAGGATTTTTAACAGTTAAGTCAATTTGAAAGTTAAATGCCTTTCTGGTTCTTTTAGCGCCAAACATTTACTGAGTAGCTTGATAACCATTTCTTTAGATACCACTACCTTTTGGTAGTGGCCTTTCTAGCTCCAGGCAAGTAGATGTCTCCCAGGATGTTTCTCGGGAGTCCTCTGTCAAGCCCAATTGCCCAATCAGCAGACAGTTCTGCACTTCCTTCCTCAGGAACCATCCAACTTGCACTTCCTTCCTCAGGAAGCATCCAACTTACATCACCTCCAGAGGTCATCCCTGACCACTGCACGAAGTGACCTTGGCCTCGTCTCCATGCTGTGGCGTGTCCTCAGTGCTGGTCACTGTCACTGGACACATCAGTCTGTGTCCCCATAACTGCCATGCATAGTGTTAGGCAGTTCAGAAACTCAGAGAAGGAGGGAGGGAAGAAATCCTTTCTGCTAGTTGTTAAGAAAAGAAGAGGGTGTTCCCAATGGGGTTAGAAGTGGCAGGAACTTCTGTCAGCATTTTTAGAGTCGTTTATCCAGCCCAACCCCAATGGGACCCAACAGGTCATATGGGGGTAGGAAGGCTTGGTACACACATCTTTAATCTCAGGGGGTGGGGGTGAGGATTAGGACTGAAGAATATCCTTAACCACTTAGAAGATTCAAGCCCAACATGTATATGATAGTGAATGTTGATTGCTAACTTGGAAGATCTAGAATTTCTTAGAATACAACCCCCCTAGTGTGATCTGTAAGGAAGTTTCTAGATTGGGCCAGCCAAAGCTGGAAGACCCTCTGTAGAAGTGAGCGGCCCCATTCCATGGGATGGGAATAAAAAGGAGAGACTGAGCTGAGCATCAGCATTTTCTACTCCTTACCTGGAGATATTCCTGACTGCAAATGCAGTGTGACCAGCTGCCACACACTCCCGCTGCCCGAGCTGTCCTGCCTCACATGGATTGTATCTCCCCAAACTGTGAGCCTGGACTCTCCCTTCCTACTTCCCCTCTGTTCTTCCATCTCCAGTTGACTTTGCAACCTGTGGTGGTTTAAATATGCCTAGCCCAGGGGATGGCACTATTAGATGTG